>NC_088404.1:57278148-57609815 GCF_034236695.1 Oncorhynchus nerka | reverse complement strand
GTTCTAACCAATAACGTAGACTGCTTGTTTATGTGGATCTTATGTTATCCTTTAGCTTGTTAGTAAATAAATTATCAACTCAATTTGAATGATTTGTGAGGCCAGGGTTTGTGCAAATTTATGAATTATACGACGTTCAGAATGAGACTTATGAGGAAATGAATTAATTAGTGACTGCTATGAAATCGATATTCTGATATTCTATTGAGTTAAAATCGGGAAACGGTAACTCATTAAACAAACTTTTCCCGTGGTGCCCCAGGTTACTGAGTTAATTCATTAATTAAATTCTGTAATTATGAACATGGAACATAGAACATAGCATAGTGGTGTGCTGCATCATGTTATGGATATGCTTGTAATAGTTAAGGACTGTAGAGTTTTTCAGGATAAAAATAGAAACATAATGGAGCCCAGCACAGGAAAAATCCTAATTGAAAATCAGGTTCATTCTGCTTTCCACCAGACACTGGGAGATGAATTCACCTTTCAGCAGGACAATAACCTAAAACACAAGGCCAAATATACGCTGGAGTTGCTTACCTAGAAGACAGTGAATGTTCTTGACTGGCTGAGTTATGGTTTTGACTAAAATCTATTTGAAAATCTATGGCAAGACCTGAATAAGGTTATCTAGCAATGATCAACATCCAATTTTTCAGAGCTTAAAGACTTTTTCAAAGAGTAATGGACAAATGTTGCACAATCCAGGTGTGGAAAGCTCTTAGAGACTTACATAGATATACTCACAGCTATAATCCTTGCCAATGGTGATTCTACAAAGTATTTACTAAGTGGTGATTATGTAAATTTGATATTTCTGTTTTTAATTTTCAATAAATTAGCAAATATTTCTACAAACATGTTTTACATTTTTCATTATGGCGTATTGTGTGTAGATGGGTGAGCATTTGTTTTATTTAATCAATTTTGATTCAAGCTGTACCACAGCTAATGTGGAATAAGTCAAGGGGTATGAATACTTTCTGAAGGCACTGTACCTAATTTGGTACCACAGTATTTGGAGCGTGAATTGTCCTGCAACTATCAAAAGCGATGTAATCGCAAGCTGTTTTTTTCCAAACTCGTTTTGGATTTCAAATAGTATGGTATTTTAGGAGACTATGATATAGAAGGTCTGTTTTGTGGAAAGAAAATGTCACCCTCCGTCTTTTCGTATAGTTAGTCTGCTATATAAATAATTGTATCTTGTATGACAAAGTTTGACAAATTGGCTGGGGCATGTCTGCCAACAGTGCAAAATCTTTCGGCGCTGGAAATGATGAGTTGACAAAAATGCAGGTGAACAATCTGTTCCTCAGGCTGAATATTGAGCTTCCTGCTGAGAGCAACCAGGTGCCAATGTCCACCTCCATCTCCCAAAATTCCAGAGGAAAAGTGCATCTACCTCTCAAGAATCTCCAAATGTGCTGAAATTCCCTTAAAACTGTTTTTAGCAATTGAATTTATTCAAATGTCTAACATATTAACTTAAAATAATAATACCCACTCAAAGGCTTAGATAATACAATAAAACTCTTGGTGTCACGCTGAAAATAACTTTCCCCAATTTGGTTGTCACATATTGTTTTCCCCTCCAACAACTATCCCTCCGCCACTTGTGTACACATATCCTAAAGGAATACTTAAATGTATTTTTATGCGTGACTTAGGATCTTGAGACCAGAGAACCATTTAACCAATGATGCGTATAACTAATTTCAGGGGTGCCACTTTTGATATGAAGTGGGGTGGACATAACCTGGCTGGGTGTCTGGGGGTCCTCTAAATTTAATTTCCTGCCTTTTTACACAATCCAATATGCCTTCTCTATTTAGAACAAAAAGTAAGCAAAAACACTTACTGTCATCAAGATCATTATTAAATATATTTAATGACATCACAAAAATCTACATTCATTTTCATATTCCATCTATCATTGTTACCACCATTTTTGCTGATGAAATATAATGTCCCAAAATTCATTTATTGCATGTTACAGTTCTGAGGTAGATTCTCCACAAGACCGACACAGACATTCCAGTCCCAAACACTAAAGGACAAAGGATTTGTCTGCTGCCTTAAAATTTACAATGGGCGTGAGATGTCATAACCCCCCCCCTTTGGGACATTATATTTCATCAGCCAAAATGGTGGTAAAAATGATAGATGGCATGGGAGCCAGGCCCTTGGGTGCCGGGCCCATCCACTGGGGAGCCAGGCCCAGCCAATCAGAATGAGTTTTTCCCCACAAAAGGGCTTTATACAGACAGAAATACTCTTCAGCTTTCCAGGTGGATGCTCTCAGACGATCCCCCTGGTGAAGAAGCCGGATGTGGATGTCCTGAACTGGTACGGTTACATATGGTCTGCGGTTGTGAGGCCGGTTGGACATACTGACAAATTCTATAAAATTATGTTGGAGGCGGCTTATGATAGAGACATGAACATTCAATTCTCTGGCAAAAGCTCTGGTGGACATTCCTGCAGTCGGCATGCCAATTGCACGCTCCTTCAATACTTGAGACATCTGTGGCTTGTGTTGTGTGACAAAACAGCACATTTTAGAGTGGCATTTTATTGTCCCCATCACAAGATGCATCTGAGTATTGATCAGGCTGTTTAATCAGCTTTTTCATATGCCACACCTGTCAGGTGGATGGATTATCTTGGCAAAGGAGAAATTCTCACTAACAGGGATGAACGTATCTAAATCACTCGTTTGAATTTCCTAACATGCAGTAACATTTCCGGGAAACAAAATTGTGTTTAAATTAAGATCCGACATCTGTACAATTAATTGAACTTCCTTCTAACTTGAAGGAATTTGCCATAAATGGACATCAATCTGTCATGACTGTTCTTGACATCTTATGTCGGTAAAATGTTCCCGTTCAAATATACTGTATATATTTATTTTTTCATATGTAGGGATCTATTGATGTAGAGCTTGGGTTATACTGGGCCCTGGGGTATGCCACACAGTGTTCCTTTTACTGCTCAAAAATCAGAGTTGAGCATACACTTTAATTATAGAAGCTTGAGCTATGGGCGTCCTCTTAATGCAGAAATGTAAAACACACTCCCACATCCTCATCTGGAGGACACAAGATACTGTAAATGCTATGGTTCAAAGCATCAAACACCTCTCTATACATTTATAAATGTATACACGTGGACTCTCTTCAGTACATTTGATTACTCTTCAAAGCAGCCACCCTTTGCCTTGATGACAGCTTTGCACACGCTTGGCATTCTCTCAAACAGCTTCATGAGGTAGTCACCTGGAATGCATTTCAATTAACAGGTGTGCCTTGTTAAAAGTTCATTTGTGGAGATTCGTTCCTTCTTAATGTGTTTGAGCCAATCAGTTGTGTTGTGATAAGGTAGGGGTAGTATACAGAAGATAGTCCTATTTGATAAAAGACCAAGTACATATTATGGCAAGAACGGCTCAAATAAGCAAAAGGAAATGACAGTCCATCATTACTTGAAGACATGAAGGTCAGTCAATGTGGAAAATTTCAAGAACTTTAAAAGTTTCTTCAAGTGCAGTCACAAAAAAGAATCAAGCGCTATGAGGAAACTGGCTCTCATGAGGAGTGACACAGGAAAGGAAGACCCAGAGTTACCTCTGCTGCAGAGAATAAGTTCCTTAAATTTGCCAGGCTGAGAAATTTAAGCCCAATTAAAGTTCAATTAACAGACAGAGTTCAATTAACAGACACATCTCAACATCAACTGTTCAGAGGAGACTGCGTGAATCAGGCCTTCATGGTACAATTGCTGCAAAGAAACCATAACTAAAGGACACCATTAAGAAGAAAAGACTTGCTTGGTCCAAGAAACACAAGCAATGAACATTAGACCGGTGGAAATCTGTCCTTTGGTCTAATGAGTCCAAATTTGAGATTTTTTTTTGAGAAGCAGAGTAGGTGAACGGATGATGTCGGCATCTGTGGTTCCCAACGTGACTCATAGAGGAGGAGGTGTGATGGTGTGGGGATGCTTTGCTGGTGACACTGTCTGTGATTTATTTACAATTCAAGGCACCCTTAATCCAGCATGGCTACCACAATATCCTGAGCGATACGCCATCCCATTTGGTTTGAGCTTAGTGGGAGTATCATTTTGTTTTTCAAGAGAACAATGACCCAACACACCTCCAGGTATATATATATATATATATATACAGTGCCTTGCAAAAGTATTCATCCCCCTTTGCGTATTTCCTATTTTGTTGCATCACAATCTGTAATTTAAATAGATTTTTCTTTGTATTTCATGTAATGGACATACACAAAATAGTCCAAATTGGTGAAGTGAAATGGAAAAAATTACATTTAATTTATTTATTTTTTTAATTACGATTTGGTGCAACCAATTAAGGGCAGCTTCATTAAATAGTACCCGCAAAACACCTCTCTCAACATCAACAGTGAGGAGGCGACTCCAGGATGCTGGTCTTCTAGGCCGAGTTCCTCTGTCCAGTGGCTGTGTTATTTGCCCCATCTGAGAAATGGCTTTTTCTTTGCAACTCTGCTTAGATGGCCAGCATCCCGGAGTCGCCTCTTCACTGTTGACGTTGAGACTGGTGTTTTTCGGGTACTATTTAATGAAGCTGCCAGTTGAGGACAGTAGACACTCTACTGTACTTGTCCTCTTGCTCAGATGTGCACCGGAGCCTCCCACTCCTCTTTCTATTCTGGTTAGAGTCAGTTTGCGTTGTTCTGTGAAGGGAGTAGTACACAGCGTTGTGATATATATATATACCCTTAATATAAAGTGTTAAATGTCAATATATTCGTTACAAAATTTTGTCTGGGCAACTTTTCTAAAAGAAGAAAGCATAATTTGGTCTGTAGCATTGCCAATTCATCTACTTATCTACTTTGTAGATAGTAAAATACAATAGTAGATGTGAAATGTGTGATGTACTTCACACTGATGTGGGGATACATAACAACAAAAAAACTCAAAAGAAACTTAGAACATTTATGAATTCACCTCTGTGCTACATACTCATTTTACTTCCATCCCTAAATATACATTACTACTATTAGCATGGAAAATCCCTGTGAGCTGAGTGCCTTGGCAGAGTCGTGCCAGGAAAATAACAAAACTAAGGTGCTGCTCGTGGACTACAGGAGACAGCAGAGCGAGCACGCCCCCATCCACATCGAGGGGGCTGCAGTGGACAGGGTCAAAGTTCAAGTTCCTCTGTGTGCACATCACTGACGACCTGAAACACAGACATATAGATTGCACTTGGATTACTGATACAGGGCAATTGGGGTATTTATTATTTTCGTGATGACATTTCTTGTTGTTCTATCTGTTTTTTTAATTATTTGTATTATATGTGTACCTGTTTGACATTTTACTGCGTTAGGATCTATTAAAATAAGCATTTCCCTTCACCTGCCATAACATCTGTGTGCGTAACCAATAAACTTTGATTTGATTTGGTTGATTTACTGCTACACATGGAGGCAGAGAAAGCGAGTGGGCCCACACTTCTAAGCCCAGGGGTTTCTTGCATATGCACTGCTTGAAACTCAAATAATGAACAGACTGAAAGTAATACCTAGTTAAATACTACGCCTCCTGAGAGTACCTCAATAGTTACACTTCCACTTAATTACAACTTAATTATTGTAATATATGATCAATCTAGACATTAGTAGTGATAGGTAGAGTCATGATACAGTAGTTCTTTAGAATATTTTATTACATCATTGGCAACACATTTTTACTGAATGAAGGAAAGGTTTCATGGGTGGGATAATGGAAACCATGTTCCAGAAATAGGATTGGAAGAAAAGGTGAGGTGGGCAGTTTTTATTTGATTTAGTTCTGGACAGTTTTTACTGATTGTGGTTCTTTTGCATATTCATCAAGAGTCTAAGGTCCTAGATATTGAGTTTGTTTCTAGAGGAAATCTGCACAGCTCATGCAGGTGTTGTGTCCCATATGTCCCTCAGCTTCAGTGTTTCAGTGATTTTAAGTTGCTGTAAGAAGGCATTAGGACACAGGTTTGAATTTGAATGTCAATTAACTGAACTGTTTCATTTGCAGGCAGTTTTGTTTTCAACTTTTGGATTAACAGAGATACCTGTCCCAATGGATACATTTGTATTACTACCAGCTAGTCTTGGTATACTTTCATCAGTACAGTATGTTCACTAACTAATGAATAAACTGGACAAAGGTTCAAATACATTTATTATCTTATAATGTACAGGGTGTGTTGCATTTAATTCAAACTAAATTCATAAAATCCATTCATCTGAGTTCATTGGTTCATGCATCAAAGGAGTCAATGCTTTTCTCTATACACATCAACACTGGTGCATTTGGGAATTGTATTGTAATTTATTTGTAATGTAATTGATACTTGTGAACATTAGAAAAAGTTCAAATTTGACCTGGACCTCCGTCTCAAAATGCGCATCAGCCAATTAAAATCACTGACGTAGTTGCACGTGATAAAACACTACATCTTAGCTGTTCCCATTAGATAACCTGGTACATTTAGCACTTTGCTAACCTGCACAGCTGGAAGGGATTACACCCAGTTCAAATTCCGTATCAGCAAATTAAAATTGTCTACGTAGTTGGACGTGATCCAACACTTGTTCATGAAAGCGCACTTAAGAGAAGTCCAATGGCACATTCTGATAATCAAAATAACTAGATCACATAGATTTGACTGACTTGTCATATAGCTCACAGTGTAGATTGCTTAGCACTTTGTATTTGTTGCAGATTTTGACAAGTGTTCAAATCCCACATGAGATTTTTCCTACCTTAAAAATGCAGAATTACAGTTATTGATTTAGTGTCTTGAGAAGTGAAATTCAGCCTTGAAAACGTAAGATTTAATTTAATAGGGAGCTGCGTCTTTCTTCTGCCTTGTGGACAAACACTGCTATGGCCTAATAGTCAAATTGCATAGTTTATATTATATGGATTATATTACATGGACGTGTACACCTAAATGTAGGTCTACAACATTTTATATGCATTTTTATAATCATCTACTTTGTCACATATGCGTTATTTGACTCAAGGACCAACAGTCAGTGGTGTAAAAAGTACCCAATTGTCATACTTGAGTCAAAGTAAAGATACCTTAATAGAAAATGACTCAAGTGAAAGTCACCCAGTAAAATCCTACTTGAGTAAAAGTCTATAGTATTTGGTTTTAAATATACATAAGTATCAAAAGTAAATATAATTGCTAAAATATACTTAATTATCAAAAGTAAAAGTATAAATACTTTGAAATTCCTTATATTAAGCTATCCAGAAGGCACCATTTTCTTGTTTGAATTAATTTACGGATTGCCAGGGGCATGCTAAGCTAACATATGGAATTGTTTTGAAATAGTCATACCAATGATCACTTAGCTATTTGATTTTGAATTTGAAGGTGTCCAAGAAAAATTAAAGTTGGCATTACAGCTATTAGCCAATAGAAAAACATTGAATAACAAATTCATTACATGGAACAACAGGTAGTCCCCCCTCAAACAAATTTAAAGGACGTTTGTTCTGAAGTGTCTCTCCTATATCTGAGAGATATAAGAAAGACCAAGAAACTTTTAATATTTTTTTTTACATGTATTTATCCCCTTATTTTAGGCAGTAAACTATCTCCATATACAGTATAATTCCAGTCTTTCTTTTAACTGACCTTCAGTCAAGTTTTGTGAGGCTTGTGGAGGAAAAACACCATTGTGCTCATAAGAGTCTCAGCTGTCCACCGAGGGGTTATATTAGTGTGGAACCCAAACTGTTTGGACGCTACAGATAGAAGTTGGTAGATCGACTGTACCAACTTCAAATAAGCACCAAGACACGGGTAGGGGTAGAGCAAAACAGAGAACACCATCGTGTTCATGAAAGTCTCATCTTAGTTTGTAGGCCTAACCCTTCAGACGCTACCGACAATTTTGTGAGAAGACCGATTTTTGGGATGTCTCATCGTTTGACAAACACCACTCTAGCTCTGTCACCTTTCACCGCAGATGTGAAAGTGTGACAAAGGCGTATGTGGTGGTTTGAGACGCATCTAATGGGACCAGCTACAATGTAGCGTTCTTTCATGTGCAACTATGTTGCCGATTATAATTGGCTGACGCATATTTTGAGACGGAGGTCCAGGTTATACTTAAACTTTTTCTAATGTCCGTAAGTATGACCCCAACATGATTAAAGAGATACTGTATGTTTGATTATTTTTCATGACTTTAAGACGGATTTAATCAAATTTATGCAATGTGTTTGCTATTCTGTTTTCAAATTATTGCCCATTGCTCCAATATGATATACTTAAAACTACTGTATATAGTCAAAACAATAGTCAAAACTATTTTCCAATTGTATTTTATGATGTTAATAATCTACTTAAAATATAATTTTATTGTGTATTCTACTTGGAAAGAGACCATGAAAGACTGCTAGTAGTTGGCAGTATTTCAGGGCTTCTTTCCTCGTACAATACACAATAAAAATGTAATTGGAGCAAGATTAAAAGCTTTATTGACTCACATCTGAATTACTGTATTTACCTAGTAGATTATAAACATCATCAAATACAATTGGAAAAATACTGAATTACTAACTTCAGTCGCTTTATGGTACACACCTCAGGTGTATGCCCATCAGCAAGCAGTAGCATAGGACTTTCCACCCCCTATCACTGCTAATCAATGAACAACACAGTGTGTTCCTTGGCACTGAGGCTCTCTAGAGACAGGCAGAGGCAGGCTCTCCCACACAAGCACACAGTTTTATTGGCTCTGCAGCTAGGCATATTAGACTGGCCTCAAGCTGTGCATTGTGAACCATGGTAATTGTATTTTACATAATTTCTTATTGTTGGGATATTTTATTCACCCATTTTATTTCCTGGAAATATCCTATGGCAATATTTACAGTTAGAAAGGCACTCTAGCCACTTCCACATTACACTCTTAAAAAAAGGGTTCTAAAAGGGTTCTTCGGCTGTCCTCTTTGAAGAACCCTTTTTTAATCCAGGGAATTATTTTGGGGTTCTGTATAGAATCCTCTGTAGAAAGAGTTCTATATGGAACCCAAAAGGGTTCTACCTGGAACCAAACAGGTTCTTCAGATGGTTCTCCTATGGGGCAGCCGTAGAACACCTTTAGGTTCTGAATAGAAAATAAATGCTGGGAATGTACAAGCCAAGAGAGACCAATGTAGAAGTTGTGATCACTGTTTTATTGTGGTACCACCCCAAGTCGGTATATTCATAATAGCTATTACTAAGGGCCGTATCCTAACTTGAGAAATGTGTGTAGCTAGAGGGAGAATCCTGAAAGATTGATCCAAACAATTAAAGATGAAATCTGATACATCAGTCGTGTGGCATGGAAATTCAAAATTCTCACAATCAAAATTAAGTATTACCATGTACAGAGTACCCAAAAATGCTGCATTACATATTCTTAGCACATTCAGTTCATTTGCAAATTCAATACACAACCTTAACCACAGTTGCATATAAACAAACCCAGGTCCTGACAATAGGTAAGGGAGTGCCAACCTTTTTCCTTGTTATGGCTTCTCTGGCACAGAAACACTGATTGTATTGCAGTGATACATTAAGGCTCAACTATCAGCCCCTGAGCGTGTACCCCTGGCCATCTCGCACCTCTCAAATATGTAGATTAATGGGGGAGAGAAGGCACAATCCGCCCGTGGGCCGTGTTTGCGCCACAGAAAGGACCGCTGTGGAGGGACATGAATGAGTATGCACATCGAATGGACAATGGAAATAGATAGGGGAGCTGAACATTTAGACAGGCACCGGCATTCGGCTTTGAAGCACATTAGGTACGTTTGCTTCCTGTCATAACCTATGGTATTAATTATTGTTACTATAGTATAGTATGTAATGTAATGAAGATAAATGTCATTCATTTGGCAGGCACTGCTGTACCATGTGGGCCTAATAACAGTTTGCTGCTGAAAAGTGGGCCAAACTTCCAGTAGAAAGGTGCAGCAAGCTCAATGATGAATACAACAAGTGTTTTTCTGCAGTTATCTTGGACAAAGGCTGTGCAACCAATTACTAACTCCAGGGTGCCAATCATTTTGTCCATGCCATTTCTCTTTATTTTCAAAATCATTTTTTACAACTTCGAATTACAGAAATAAAATGTTTTCTGAAATGTTGAAGATCCCATAACAAGTTGTGATGACTAAAAGTATTTTATAAATTTGAGAAAACTGCAAGAGTGCCAATATACAGTGGGGGCAAAAAAGTATTTAGTTAGCCACCAATTGTGCAAGTTCTCCCACTTAAAAAGATGAGAGAGGCCTGTAATTTACATCATAGGTACACTACAACTATGACAGACAAAATTAGAAAACAAATCCAGAAAATCACATTGTAGGATTTTTAATGGATTTATTTGCTAATTATGGTGGAAAATAAGTATTTGGTCACCTACAAACAAGCAAGATTTCTGGCTCTCACAGACCTGTAACTTCTTCTTTAAGAGGCTCCTCTGTCCTCCACTCGTTACCTTTATTAATGGCACCTGTTTGAACTTGTTATCAGTAAAAAAGACACCTGTCCACAACCTCAAACAGTCACACTCCAAACTCCACTATGGCCAAGACCAAAGAGCTGTCAAAGGACACCAGAAACAAAATTGTAGACCTGCACCAGGCTGGGAAGACTGCAGCTTGGTTTGAAGAAATCAACTGTGGGAGCAATTATTAGGAAATGGAAGACATAAAAGACCACTGATAATCTCCCTCAGTCTGGGGCTCCATGTAAAATCTCACCCCGTGGGATCAAAATGATCACAAGACCGGTGAGCAAAAATCACAGAACCACACGGGGGGACCTAGTGAATGACATACAGAGAGCTGGGACCAAAGTAACAAAGCCTACCATCAGTAGCACACTACGCCGCCAGGGACTCAAATCCTGCAGTGCCAGACGTGTCCCCCTCCTTAACCTCTTCAACCTATGGGGGCGCTATGTCATTATTGGATACAAAAACGTGCCCGTTTTAAGCGCAATATTTTGTCACGAAAAGATGCTCGACTATGCATATAATTGGCAGCGTTGGAAAGAAAACACTCTGACGTTTTCAAAACTGCAAAGATATTATCTGTGAGTGCCCCAGAACTGATGCTACAGGCGAAACCAAGATGAAACATCAAACAGGAAATGAGCTGAATTTTTGAAGCTCTGTTTTACTATCGTCTCCTTATATGGCTGTGAATGTGCTGTGAACGAGCTTATGCTCTCTGCCGTTCGTCCAAGATGTCTGCAGCATTGTGACGTATTTGTAGGCATATCATTGGAAGATTGGCCATAAGAGACTACATTTGCCAGGTGTCCGCCTAGTGTCCATTGTCTAAATTGGTGCGCAATTCTCAGTAGCACTCATTTTACCATGCGATACAGAGGGAGAAGCACACTTCCAGGAACGATACATCATTGAAGAGATATGTAGAAAAACACCTTGAGGATTGATTCTAAACAACGTTTGCCATGTTTCAGTCGATATTATGGAGTTATTTTGGAAAAAGTTCGGCGTTTTTATAACTGAATTTTCGGGTTTCTTTGGTAGCCAAACATGACGCAGAAAACGGACCGATTTCTCCTGCACAAATAATCTTTCAGGAAAACTGAACATTTGCTATCTAACTGAGAGTCTCCTCATTGAAAACATCCGAAGTTCTTCAAAGGTAAATGATTTATTGAATGTTTTTGCTGGTTTTTGTGAAAATGTTGCCTGGTGATGCTAACGCTAAATGCTAATGCTAAATGCTAACGCTAAAGGCTAAATGCTAGTTTTGCTATGGTAGAGAAGCATATTTTTGAAAATCTGAGATGACAGTGTTGTTAACAAAAGGCTAAGCATGAGAGCTAGCATATTGATTTCATTTCATTTGCGATTTTCATGAATAGTTAACGTTGCGTTATGGTAATGGAATTGAGGCTGTAGTCATGATCCCGGATCCGGGTTGGCTCGACGCAAGAAGTTAAGCCAGTACATGTCCAGGCCCGTCTGAAGTTTGCTAGAGAGCATTTGGATGATCCAGAAGAAGATTGGGAGAATGTCATATGGTCAGATGAAACCAAAATATAACTTTTTGGTAAAAACTCAACTTGTCGTGTTTGGAGGACAAAGAATGCTGAGTTGCATCCAAAGAACACCATACCTACTGTCAAGCATGGGGGTGGGAACATCATGCTTTGGGGCTGTTTTTCTGCAAAGGGACCAGGACGACTGATCCGTGTGAAGGAAAGAATGAATGGGGCCATGTATGGTGAGATTTTGAATGAAAACCTTCTTCCATCAGCAAGGGCATTCAAATCAAATCAAATTTATTTATATAGCCCTTCGTACATCAGCTGATATCTCAAAGTGCTGTACAGAAACCCAGCCTAAAACCCCAAACAGCAAACAATGCAGGTGTAAAAGCACGGTGGCTAGGAAAAACTCCCTAGAAAGGCCAAAACCTAGGAAGAAACCTAGAGAGGAACCAGGCTATGTGGGGTGGCCAGTCCTCTTCTGGCTGTGCCGGGTAGAGATTATAACAGAACATGACCAAGATGTTCAAATGTTCATAAATGACCAGCATGGTCGAATAATAATAAGGCAGAACAGTTGAAACTGGAGCAGCAGCACAGTCAGGTGGACTAGGGACAGCAAGGAGTCATCATGTCAGGTAGTCCTGGGACATGGTCCTAGGGCCCAGGCCAGTTGAAACTGGAGCAGCAGCATGGCCAGGTGGACTGGGGGCAGCAAGGAGTCATCATGTCAGGTAGTCCTGGGGCATGGTCCTAGGGCTCAGGTCCTCCGAGAGAGAGAAAGAAAGAGAGAAGGAGAGAATTAGAGAACGCACACTTAGATTCACACAGGACACCGAATAGGACAGGAGAAGTACTCCAGATATAACAAACTGACCCCAGCCCCCCGACACATAAACTACTGCAGCATAATTACTGGAGGCTGAGACAGGAGGGGTCAGGAGACACTGTGGCCCCATCCGAGGACACCCCCGGACAGGGCCAAACAGGAAGGATATAACCCCACCCACTTTGCCAAAGCACAGCCCCCACACCACTAGAGGGATATCTTCAACCACCAACTTACCATCCTGAGACAAGGCCGAGTATAGCCCACAAAGATCTCCGCCACGGCACAACCCAAGGAGGGGGCGCCAACCCAGACAGGCTGACCACAACAGTGAATCAACCCACCCAGGTGACGCACCCCCCCCAGGGACGGCATGAGAGAGCCCCAGTAAGCCAGTGACTCAGCCCCCGTAACAGGGTTAGAGGCAGAGAATCCCAGTGGAAAGAGGGGAACCGGCCAGGCAGAGACAGCAAGGGCGGTTCGTTGCTCCAGAGCCTTTCCGTTCACCTTCCCACTCCTGGGCCAGACTACACTCAATCATATGACCCACTGAAGAGATGAGTCTTCAGTAAAGACTTAAAGGTTGAGACAGAGTTTGCGTCTCTGACATGGGTAGGCAGACCGTTCCATAAAAATGGAGCTCTATAGGAGAAAGCCCTGCCTCCAGCTGTTTGCTTAGAAATTCTAGGGACAATTAGGAGGCCTGCGTCTTGTGACCGTAGCGTACGTGTAGGTATGTACGGCAGGACCAAATCAGAGAGATAGGTAGGAGCAAGCCCATGTAATGCTTTGTAGGTTAGCAGTAAAACCTTGAAATCAGCCCTTGCTTTGACAGGAAGCCAGTGTAGAGAGGCTAGCACTGGAGTAATATGATCAAATTTTTTGGTTCTAGTCAGGATTCTAGCAGCCGTATTTAGCACTAACTGAAGTTCATTTAGAGCTTTATCCGGGTAGCCGGAAAATAGAGCATTGCAGTAGTCTAACCTAGAAGTGACAAAAGCATGGATTAATTTTTCTGCATCATTTTTGGACAGAAAGTTTCTGATTTTTGCAATGTTACGTAGATGGAAAAAAGCTGTCCTCGAAATGGTCTTGATATGTTCTTCAAAAGAGAGATCAGGGTCCAGAGTAACGCCGAGGTCCTTCACAGTTTTATTTGAGACTGTACAACCATTAAGATTAATTGTCAGATTCAACAGAAGATCTCTTTGTTTCTTGGGACCTAGAACAAGCATCTCTGTTTTGTCCGAGTTTAATAGTAGAAAGTTTGCAGCCATCCACTTCCTTATGTCTGAAACACATGCTTCTAGCGAGGGCAATTTTGGGGCTTCACCATGTTTCATTGAAATGTACAGCTGTGTGTCATCCGCATAGCAGTGAAAGTTTACATTATGTTTTCGAATAACATCCCCAAGAGGTAAAATATATAGTGAAAACAATAGTGGTCCTAAAACAGAACCTTGAGGAACACCGAAATTTACAGTTGATTTGTCAGAGGACAAACCATTCACAGAGACAAACTGATATCTTTCCGACAGATAAGATCTAAACCAGGCCAGAACATGTCCGTGTAGACCAATTTGGGTTTCCAATCTCTCCAAAAGAATGTGGTGATCGATGGTATCAAAAGCAGCACTAAGGTCTAGGAGCACGAGGACAGATGCAGAGCCTCGGTCCGATGCCATTAAAATGTCATTTACCACCTTCACAAGTGCCGTCTCAGTGCTATGATGGGGTCTAAAACCAGACTGAAGCATTTCGTATACATTGTTTGTCTTCAGGAAGGCAGTGAGTTGCTGCGCAACAGCCTTCTCTAAAATTTTTGAGAGGAATGGAAGATTCGATATAGGCCGATAGTTTTTTATATTTTCTGGGTCAAGGTTTGGCTTTTTCAAGAGAGGCTTTATTACTGCCACTTTTAGTGAGTTTGGTACACATCCAGTGGATAGAGAGCCGTTTATTATGTTCAACATAGGAGGGCCAAGCACAGGAAGCAGCTCTTTCAGTAGTTTAGTTGGAATAGGGTCCAGTATGCAGCTTGAAGGTTTAGAGGCCATGATTATTTTCATCATTGTGTCAAGAGATATAGTACTAAAAGACTTGAGCGTCTCTCTTGATCCTAGGTCCTGGCAGAGTTGTGCAGACTCAGGACAACTGAGGTTTGGAGGAATACGCAGGTTTAAAGAGGAGTCCGTAATTTGCTTTCTAATAATCATAATCTTTTCCTCAAAGAAGTTCATGAATTTATCACTGCTAAAGTGAAAGTCATCCTCTCTTGGGGAATGCTGCTTTTTAGTTAGCTTTGCGACAGTATCAAAAAGGCCCCAAAAAGAAGATTGAAGATGAAACGTGGCTGGGTCTTTCAGCATGACAATGATCCTAAACACAACGCCCGGGAAACGAAGGACTGGCTTCGTAAGAAGCATTTCAAGGTCCTGGAGTGGCCTAGCCAGTCTCCAGATCTCAACCCCATAGAAAATCTTTGGAGGGAGTTGAAAGTCCGTGTTGCCCAGCAACAGCCCCAAAACATCACTGCTCTAGAGGAGATCTGCATGGAGGAATGGGCCAAATTACCAGCAACAGTGCGTGAAAACCTTGTGAAGACTTACAGAAAACGTTTGACCTCTGTCATTGCCAACAAAGGGTATATAACAAAGTATTGAGATAAACTTTTGTTATTGACCAAATACTTATTTTCCACCATAATTTGCAAATAAATTCATAAAAAATCCTACAATGTGATGTTCTGGATTTTTTTTCTTCTAATTGTGTCTGTCATAGTTGAAGTGTACCTATGATGAAAATTACAGGCCTCTCTCATCGTTTTAAGTGGGAGAACTTGCACAATTGGTGGCTGACTAAATAATTTTTTGCCCCAATGTATTTGTCCAGAACTGTATGTGCATTTACGGTCAACAAACGCCCAACTATCACCGTACCGCAACATTAGAGCTCTCGCTTTGCTTTTCATATTCATTTGCCTCTTTTTGCACATGTCTATCTCTGTGATGGCTTGCTCTTTATAGTTCTCAGTTTCTCAAGTGCCAAATTCGGAGCAGCTTAGAAGGAATCTATATCATATTTTTATCGCTAAGAATCCAGGACATGAAGATATTCCAATATTCCATTTGCCACAATATTCAATATTGTCTGCATTGGAAGTCACCCATAGGCTTTCTAGGAAAAAAGGCAGGAAATTAATAATTTGTTCCTCAGGCCTTGTGTTTTCTCTCCCTTTAGCACCACCTACCTACCACTACCCTGGGAAGTTTCACAGAACAAGGTCATCGGGAGACGGAAGGGAGAAGGGTGGAGGTGGTTCTGTCCACATGGGAGTCTAGATGGTTACTGGACATGATCCAGCGGCGGAACAGACAGGCAGAGAGAGGGAGGCTGTCATTGAGTGAGCCAAGCAGGCATGGTATGGCCAGGGAGCGGGCCAATCTCTCCGCAAGGCTGCCATCCTTCCCTAATGACCTGACGATCTGCCGCAGGGACCCACACAAATAATCACAGTGGGATTACTGGGGCCCCGTGAGGTCTATCAACATACAGCAGACAGAGCATGGCAAACACTACAAAACAAATGATGAAATGATGCGGTGTTGAGTTTCGTTGCCAAGTCTTGGGTTTTGCCTAGGAGTGGATATACCATCCTCACTTTTTTGCGCTTTAGGGTATCGTAAAGCGTGTACGTATGTAGATGTTCAGATAAAGGGCTTAAATAGGATTAATAAAATGCAAGGAATGTGACCTCTCTTTATCTAGCAATGTAGATACGTGCTATGCTGGAGATGAGCAAAATGGAACAGTGAAATGAACAGTTAAATTCTCAGTTTAGCGTTAGCAATAAGTGTCTCTAAATTATGTGATGTCAACAAATGGCATCTATGCTATCAAATCACATTTTATTTGTCACATGCTTCGTAAACAACAGGTGTAGACTAACAGTGAAATGCTTATTTTACAAGTCATTTTTTCAACAATGCAGAGTTAAAGATAAAAATGTAATAGAAATATTGACATGAGGAACAGTGACTAACAAAAATGATGATCAAAAATAAAATGTCTATATACAGGGAGTACCAGTACTGTGTCGATGTGCAGGGGTACGAGGAAATTGAGGTAGCTATGTTCATATAGGTAGGGTCAAAGTGACTAGGCAACAGCATAGATAATAGACAGTAGCAGCAGTGGGTAGTCATTTGACTAGCTATTTAGAAGTCTTGTTTAGCAGTTTTATGGCTTGGGGGTAGAAGATGTTCAGGCTCCTGTTGGTTCAAGACTTGGTGCACCGATATCTCTTGCCGTCTGGTCGCAGAGAGAACAGTTTATGGCTTGGGTGTCTGGAGTCTATGATCATTTTTGGGGCCTTCCTCTGACACCAACTGGTATAGAGTTCCTGGATGGCAGGGAGCTTGGCCCCAGTGATGTACTGGGCTGTACTCACCACCCTCTGTAGTGCCATGCAGTAGCCGAAACAAGCAGTGATGCAGCTAGTCAAGATACTCTCAAAAAACGTAGCGATTTCTCAATACAAGTAAGGTCCATTAGCGATGCTGTAGTTCAAAACTAGTTGATGTGAAAGTGAAAGACGTGACTACTGATAGCACTAAAAGGCAATCAACAAAGAAACAGACTGTGGTCCATAAAAGTCATCATCATCTCCCTCACTGGCATACATTTCAAAATAGGGTTTGACTCATTAAAGGTTAAAACTGCTTCATTTGGCTTGCCTCGGCTCCAAGGGTCCCAGAGAAGAAGCTCCTGCACACGTAGGGAGCACTGTGCATAGAGAGGAGGCTGATATGTTGAATTTTTTCTTCAGTGTCGGATCATTGACTGTGCCTGTCGGAGAGCCTCTTAAGGGAGGACCGTCAAGTCTATATTTAGAGCAACTCAAATTACTTATTCAGGGCTGATTCACAAGCAAAACTCCCTTTGTGCATCCGGGACGTTACCATTGCATTTGCTGCTCACTACCACATTTATCACAAGAAGGCATGCATTTACACATATTACACACACGCACAAACATACTCCCACATCTGACACATGCACAAGATGATTACAAGTAAAAGGAAGACATCAAAATACAGGTAATGCACTGTGAATGTTGAGGTTTCTAGGTCCACATGTTTTCAGTGGCAAGCACATTTTCCCATTCAAATGAATGGAGACTACTGGATAAAACTATCTCTTAATTACAATAAGTTAAATACATGAAATATTGCTAATATTGTGTTGTTTCTGAAAACAACAGTGTTCTGATTGGCTATGATATTTGCCTATTCATTTTTCCCACCGTAGCATCATCTGCTGTCAAACTGGGAAAGCTGTCTTGACTTTGTGGCTTTGTTACCTGCTCCTCCAGAATGCCATTGCTGACCTCTTCACACCCTCAAAGTCTCGGGCAGACTTTCTCAGGTTATCCTCCGTTCCCGTCACCAAGTGCTGTGCTGTTACAATATCCATGCCACGTGTTTGCAAGTATTTAGAGAGAAGGGACGTCTGCTCAAAAATCCTAAGAAAAACTTCAGCTGTAAGCATGGTTTCATACTTTAGGAGAGCATCCTTGTACCCTTGGGCCTTGCTTCTGACGAAAGGTATTATGGTCACATCCTTTTGAAATGTTTCCGTAGTGATGACCACATCCGTGTAAAGTACACGGTCAGGCTTTGCAAAGCTTCCAAATACTTTCCTCAATGCATCATCTTTGGCCCACCAGCGTGTTTCCCCAATTACATAAAGCCGTCTGTTTCTCCCGTCCTCACTGGTTTCCTCCAATAGCTTCATGTGCTTGTAGGAATCTCGAACGAACAGTGCAATGTTATTCAGTAGTGAGAAAAAAAGGATTCACTTGCCACAACAACCCCAGTGCTGTCATTTAGCACAAGGTTGAGGACATATGAGTAACACCATATGTGTACTTAGGAGGTTAAGAGACTCTCCTGCGAGCAATGCAGAGAAGCCCCTGTATTGTCCCTGCATATTAGCTGCTCCATCTGTTATATTACCAACACAGTGTTTGATATCTATGTCCATCTTCTCAAGGGTCTGTTTCACAATGTCCACAAAGTACTGTCCTGTCGATGACTCACAGTCAATGTGTGCAATGAGTCTCTCGTGGACCACATCAATGACATATCGCATAACTACTGCACACTGGTTATTAGATGTTAAATCCTGTGTTGTGTCCATTTGTATTGAGAACCTCCCTGCCTTTCTCCCTTCAAGAGCAATTGTCTGCTGAATCAACATTCTGATGACTTCAATTAATCTATTTGCTGTTGCTTTGGACATCATAGTTTCCTTTACTTCCCATCTGCTTCTTGCTCTTCTCAATGCAATCACTAACATGCTCTTGTAGGCAGCCATGTTTTCCAAGTTATATGCAGCTTCGTGTCTGTGTCCTCTGTAGCTAAGCCCACATTTACCAATAAATGTAACTACATTTGGGTGGCAGGTAGCCTAGTGGTTAGAGTGTTGGGCCAGTAAGCGAAAGGTTGCTAGATCAAATCCCTGAGCTGACAAGGTATTAATCTGTTGTTCTGTCCCTGAACAAGGCTGTTAACCCACTTTTCCTAGGCCGTCATTGTAAATTAGAATTTGTTCTTAACTGACATCCCTCGTTAAATAAAAAAACATGAATCACATGTTCCATGACCTGCCTCCTCTTTCTGACCTGGTCTCGTTGATCTGACATTTGCTTATACCTCAGAAGGGTACGGATGTCTGCTTTGCTGGCTCTGAGGAAAAAGGCTTCTGCACTTTCTCTATGGGTCTTGCTTCTCTCATGCTCCTGTACTCTCTGAGTCTCTCAGTTAAATATCACACACAATGTATAAACCTATCAGAATTGGAGCTGGCCAACACTGCTGGATGTTTGCTGGATGTGCAGGGTTCTGTTTCAGCCCAGCAATAAGACATGATTCAACTTATCAAATCTAATGAGTTGATAATCAAGTGTGTTGGGCTGGAATAGAAGTCTGCTCACCCAGTAGATCAGTGATCAGTGGAGCAAGGTTGGCCAACCACTGGTGTGGAGTTGTTTTTTGTTCACTTGAAATGGATGAAAATGTGATGAAGTGTTGCTTCTATGAAGTGTTTAAACTATTATTTAAATCGAACTAGTGTCAATTTTGATTAATCACATACAACAATCCTGCAACAAAGAGGGGATAGGGGTTCTGTCTCTGTCTGTGTTTCTGCGTTGTATTCTCAAATTAACATTTATTTTTTGTCTAGTTGTAAGATCTCCAATCTGATGTATTTGATTGTCACTTTCTCAGTATATCAGCTATGTGAATCAATTTAGCAGCTTATCGCATGGCTTGCATCAGCAATGCAGCCATAGGCCTACAGCATGATGGCACTACTGGCCTTATGGGCATCTGTCATCGTAAGCAGAGAATATCTAAACTCACACATTGTTTCCAAGTTGAGATACAGTAGCAATAAAAAGTATGTGAACACCTAGGCTAATGACTTATCCTAAAGCTAATAGGAGTCAGGAGTATGCTAACCTGGAATACAATCAATGAGACTAGATTGGAGATATTGGTTAATAAAGCTGCCCAGCTCTATAATAAAACAATTCACAACATTTTTGTTTGCTATTCGCAAGAAGCATTGCCTGATGTGAACCGTTCCTAGAACAAAATAGATTTCAGTAGACCTAATATTAAGAATTGTTGACTTGCGGAGTAAAGCTGGAAAGGGTTTGCAAAAGTATCTCGAAAAGCCTTGATGTTCATCAGTACACGCTAAGACAAATTGTCAATAAATGGAGAAAGTTCGGCACTGTTGCTACTCTCCCTAGGAGGGGCCGTCCTGCAAAGATGACTGCAAAAGTACAGTGCATAATGCTCAATGAGGTTATTAAGAATCCTAGTGTCAGATAAAGACTTAAAGACATTTCTGGAACAAGCTAACATCTCTGTTGACGAGTCTACAATACGTAAAACACTAAACAAGAATGGTGTTCATGAGAGGACACCCCGGAAGAAGCCACTGCTGTCCAAGTTCACGAAAGAGCACCAGACAAAATATTCTGTGGACAGATGAAACTAAAGTTGAATTGTTTGGAAGGGACACACAACACTGTGTGTGGAGAAAAAATGGTGCAGCACACCAACATCAAAACCTCATCCCAACTGTAACGTATGGTGGAGGGAGCATCATTGTTTGTGGCTGCTTTGCTGCCTCAGGGCCAGGACACCTTGACCTCATCGACGGAAAAATGAATTCCCAAGTTTATTAAGACATTTTGCAGGAGAATGTAAGGCTATCTGTCCGCCAAATGAAGCTCAGCAGAAGTTGAGTGATGAAACAGGACAACGATCCAAAACACAAAAATAATCAACAATCAGAATGGCTTCAACAGAAGAAAATACGACTTCTGGAGTGGCCAAGTCAGAGTCCTGACCTCAACCCGATTGAGATGCTGTGGCATGACCTCAAGAGAGTGGTTCACACCAGACATCCCAAGAATATTGATGAACTGAATCAGTTTGGTAAAGAGGATTGGTCCAAATTCCTCCTGAACATTGTGCATGTCTGATCAGCAACCACAGAAAACGTTTGGTTGAGGTTATTGCTGCCAAAGGAAGACCAAACCGTTATTAAATCCAAAGGTTCACATACTTTTCCCACCCTGCACTGTGAATGTTTACACGGTGTGTTCAATAAAGATATGAAAACGTATAATTGTTTGTGTCTTATTATTAAACAGACTGTGTTTGTCTATTGTTGTGACTTAGATGAAGCTCAGATAAAATGCTATGACAATTTTATGCAGGGTTCACATACATTTTCTTGCCACTATATATGTTCTCAAATTAAAATAACAGCAGACAATGTGTATGAGGCAAACCATATACCCGATTTTGTACATGCCTTTTAACCTCTTCAGTCGACCCTCTACTTTTTTGAACATTCTGTTAAAAATCGCGCAACATTTCAGCGCCCTGCTACTCATGCCAGGAATATAGTATATGCATTTGCTTAGTCTATGTGGATAGAAAACACTCAGACGTTTAAAAAACTGGTTAAATCACTGCTGTGGCTTTACCAGAACGGCATTTACATCGAAAAGCACAGGAAAAACTGATCACTGAAAATGGGGAAAATATATCCATGCGCTACTTGAACCCATTGATAAACGTGAACCACAATTAATTGACTGAGGTTGCAGTACCTACAGCTTCCACAGGGTGTCTAGAGTCTTGTCATTTCCCTTCGAGTTTTTTCTTGGTCAAACACATACAGGACACCGTATCTAATCCGGTCTAGGACCGGATATTTTCGTTGAGTTTCTAGCCGGACATTTTTCCAGACGGACAGCTAATGATCTTTACATCGCCTCCTGATGAATTTTATGGCTTATTAACGTTTACTAATACCTAAAGTTGCATTACAAACGTATTTCGAAGTGTTTTGTGAAAGTTTATCGTCGACTTTTTGAATTTTAAAAAATGACGTTACGTTTTGAAACAATGTTTTTTTCGTTTATCACACAGTCTACATATAACGATATCTAGGCTTTATATGGACCGATTTAATCGAAATAAAGACCCAAATAGTGTTTATGGGACATCTAGGAGTGCCAACAAAGAAGATGGTGAAAGGTAATGAATGTTTTCTATTTTATTGTGCGGTTTGTGTAACGCCGAAATGCTAATTATTTTGTTTACGTCCCCTGTGGGTCTTTTGGGGTGTTGCATGCTATCAGATAATAGCTTCTCATGCTTTCGCCGAAAAGCATTTTAAAAATCTGACTTGTTGCCTGGATTCACAACGAGTGTAGCTTTAATTCGATACCCTGCATGTGTATTTTAATGAACTTTTGAGTTTTAACTAATACTATTAGCATTTAGCGTAGCGCATTTGCATTTCCAGAGCTCTAGTTGGGACGCAAGCGTCCCGGGTAGAAGCAACAGGTTAAGACATATAAAATTGTTTTGTGCAAATCCAACCCTTTCAATTTAGGTACAGTGCGAAAGTAAGGAGATGGCAATCAAGCTACAGGTAACATTTCATTTGATTTAATTTCATTAATTTTAGCACTGCTACTTGCAAAATTATAACAGTTGTTCCCATAGATAGACACTACATGACTGCTCTATGTATCACTAACCCTAGAAAAGCTAGCGACTTGACTAACTAACACAGCTAATCTTTTAGGTCAATAATATGCTGTTTTTATTAACATTTTGTTGGCTTTATAATCGTGAGAGAAATGTAACAAGCTAGTAGCCAGCTAGTTAGTTATACCTTGTAGTTTAAGAGATTAAATGACGTTTCTCAAAATTAACCTCATTGTGACTAGTTACTTCTTGTCCCTCATGCTAGCCCTTTATTAAGCCAATTATCACTTCAGGAATGTCAAAATGAAAAATATTGACGGGGTTACATCTTTTCATCATCTTCTCTTTTGGCTTGTCTCCATATTGTAAAGTTGTTGTTTTTTAAACTTATTTTTCAACATCTGCTATTAGAATGTTTGTAGGTCTTGATTATGTCAACACTACATGTTCAAGAAAAAGAATAGTTATAAGTGAAACAATTGTGAGAATGACTATTTCTGCTCTATTCTCTAATTGAATATACGATCAAATTGTTTGCTGGTCTGTTTTGCAACTGGGTTAAATACTAAACTCAGCAAAAAAGATGGGGGGTCAAAATCAAAAATAACAGTCAATATCTGGTGTGGCCACCAGCTGCATTAAGTACTGCAGTGCATCTCCTCCTCATTGACTGGACTGCACCAGATTTGCCAGTTCTTGCTGTGAGATGTTACCCCACTCTTCCACCAAAGCATCTGCAAGTTCCCCAACATTTCTGGAGGGAATGGCCCTAGCCCTCACCTTCTGATCCAACAGGTCCCAGAGGTGCTCAATGGGATTGGGATCCAGGCTCTTCGCTGGCCATGGAAGAACACTGACATTCCTGTCTTGCAGGAAATCATGCACAGAATGAGCAGTATGGCTGGTGGCATTTTCATGCTGGAGGGTCATGTCAGGATGAGCCTGCAGGAAGGGTACCACATGAGGGAGGAGGATGTCTTCCCTGTAACGCACAGTGTTGAGATTGCCTACAATGACAACAAGCTCAGTCCGATGACACTGTGACACACCACCCTAGACCATGACAGACCCTCCACCCCCAAATCAATCCCGCTCCAGAGTACAGGCCTCGGTGTAACTCTCATTCCTTCGACGACAAATGCAAATCCAACCATCACCCCTTATGAGACAAAACCACGACTCGTCAGTGAAGAAGACTTTTTGCCAGTCCTGTCTGTTCCAGCGACGGTGGGCTTGTGCCCATAGGCGACATTGTTGCCATTCACGCAGATGAGCAGGGACCCTGGGCATCTTCCTTTTGGTGTTTTTCAGAGTCATTAGAAAGGCCTCTTTAGTGTCCTATGTTTCCATAACTGTGACCTTAATTGCCTACCGTCTGTAAGCTGTCTTAACGACCGTTGAATACGCATGGGAAAACATGTTTAAACCCTTTACAATGAAGATCTGTGAAGTTATTTAGATTTTTACGAATTATCTATGAAAGACAGGGTCTTGAAAAAGGGAAAATTATTTTTTTGCTGAGTTTACGTTCACTGCTAATGTGTAGCTAGCTGATGTCACTTTACAAGCTTTGTTTAATTAACTGGCTAATGCTAATCAAAGCTAATGAGCAGGGAACAAATAGCTAGTTAGTGTTGCTAAAAGGCTGTCCATCAAACAGCTCGTGAGCTTAAGAGTAGCTAATGATTGGTTTGCTAACAAATGTTATTTTACTTATTTCCTTGCTAATAAGCTCTGGCTAGCTGCAGTTACCATTGGATTTGATTTGTTAAAATGTAGCCCCCCCCCAGCTAACAATTCTAGGGAGAGAGAAAATTTTTGTATTGTTACCCGTATTTTTCTGCGTTAGTTACCCAGAACGTAGTTACTATATTCTCAGAATATCCGATATTAATTTTCTAGACACGTTTCATTGGACTTTGCAAAAACTATGAATGTGTCAAGTTTTCTGAGGGTTAGCAGAATATTCCATCACACAACATGGTGGCTATGTTCTCAGAAGAAAATATATGAATGTTCTAGACACGTTTCATGGGAAAGTTGTAAGAACATTCCTGTGTCCAAGGATGTCTAAAACAGAGGACATTCAGTCAGACATCCAGGTTTTTGTCTACTTCTTGGCTTGTTCTGGGGACATCCCTTGAGACGTTTTAGTACATCGCATGATGGTCCCAAAGAAAGGTCCCCCCCCCCAAAAAAACATTTTATTACACATCACCCCCTGTTACTTTTGTCGAGTCCACTTTTGCCAAAGCCCTGATTGATGAACCACTGATCCATTCACTTTGTCTGCTGGAAAGGATAGGGACACCCACACACACACACACACAAACAGTGCTTTCAGCTTGTATATTTGACACACACAATTACATTGTGCATGTTTATTTATGCAGTTATTATCATACAACATTTCCTCACCTGGGATTTGAACAGCATTCCAATCTTCCTGTCACGCCACCATCTGTCAATGACTAATTTCACCTGAATTGCTACACTCTGTTAAAATTACACTCAAGGAAAAATATTTCCTTGATCATAGTCAATGTAGATAGATTTTATTGTTACATACACCGGATTAGTGCAATGAAATGCATTGTTTAACAGGGTCAGCCATAGTGGTACGGAGCAAATTCGAGTTAAGTTCCTTGCTCAAGGGCACATCTACAGATTCTTCACTTTGTTGGCTCGGGTACTTGAATCAGCAACCTTTCAGCTTCTGGCCCAACACTGTAAATGCTAGGCTACCTGCCTCCACAAGGATTAAGGGGTAACGTTAAAACAGACTACTGGTAAAAAATACTAACAAATGGACAACTTTGCAGAAAACCATCTCTAAAATTGCTGATGATGAACTGATAAAGGACACAGACATGGTGGCGTAGCAGGAAGAAATGTGTATAGAACATAAATATTTTATATTTGGAGAACATGGTAACCATATTCTGTGTATGATTTGTGTGACGCTGATTAAATATTCTCCTAACCCTCAGAAAACTGGACACTGGAATATTCTTGCAATGTTTCTATGGAACGTGTCTACAACATTATTATTGAATATTCTGAGAACATTGTAACTACATTCTGGGAAAGTTTTGTTTGACATTAAGGTAATGGTCTCTTGGAAACAGTCCTTGCGTATCATTGGAACATTCCTATGAACACATTAGGTAATGACCAAATGAGACTCTTGATAAAGGAATGTTCTCTAACGTTTTGGGAACATTTGTTGTTTGCTGGCCTATACTTCAACTATCACCAGTATGATTATGTAATCTATCCATTATGCTTTGAAAGTGAATTGTGTCACAATCGGTCAAATGTAAACAATTGAATAACATGTCATTTTTGGAGACATGTTATTGAAAGGGCAACACTACAGTACCTAACAAAAGACTGTAGGAGCAGTTGCTACCTAACTGTAAACAACATTAAATGGCTTGATAAGTATATTGGCTAACTGGGGGGCAAAGCAATTCACTTATTTACAGTGAATTACTGCCTCACTGCTCTTCGTTAGGAAACGCAACATTGTCGCCAGAACTGCTAGGTGTCTCCAGTAATGTTGACTTAACATTTGTAACGTCTTGACTTTCCAATAATAACGACAATTGTGAATATTCCATTATATGAACTTTTATTCACCTTTTTTCACGTTATGTGATTTCCATAGTAGGTTGCAGTATTCAACATTTTGGTTGGCTCCACCCACAGTGTGTTTTTGAATGGCTTCATAACAGACAGCTAATGTGATGTAAACAGGTGGAACATTATTTTCCAAGCATTTATCTAAATAAATTAACATTCATGAATAAAAATGAGAGCAAGGTTTCAACCTGAGAGAGGCTAAATGCATTATGCGTGGGAAGGCCAACTGTCAAGGAGATAAACTGGTAAAATCGCTTTTGATAACTCCGTGAATAGCTGTGTATAATTTTGGAATAGTGAATAGAACTGGAAATATACGTAGAGAAGCACTTACTGTGAACAAGGGTAACGTTAAATGCCTTCAATGAGAATGATGGGTAATACTGTAGGACTGCCTGCAGGCTGCAGTAACTTGATCTATGATAAGTTATCCATGTCACTGGTCAATCATACAGGGAAATAGGGCTATTTTATATTGTTACATTATGGCTTTAAGCCATTTGTATTGATGAGTTATCTGTAAGTAATTACCTGAACAAAATGGAACCTAGTAGAGTAGTTTTTTTTTTTTTACAAACCACAATTCACTTCACCTGAACTTTTAACTGGGAACAACTTTATTGAGGGAACAGGTTGACCCATCATCTTGGAACATAGAACGTGACATGCAAACATCAGAGTTGCCATGTCCTTTTGGCAACATTGACATATTGATTTCTGTATTGTTTTTCACTGAATGTCAAACACATGGCTTTAATGAGATGTCTGACAACTTCCCTGAAAGATTGACTGAGTTCTTAATGAATAATTTAAGTGAAACTTCACAGGCGGCTGAGAAGAATTGATTTTATTATTCTGGAGAAAGAGACTGTTCTGTGATGGACGGCCCGAGCACTTAAAAAAGGTCCTAAGAATACAAAGACACCTTAGGTAGTTGGAGTCGAAGACTTGCTCACCAGGTAGACCAGAGGATAGCTTTGTGCAATATGGTGTGGGTTTAAATTATTCCACTGCTCCAGTTTTCATTTGAAAGGATGGTCATTAATTCAGACAGACATTCATGCTCCAGCCCTCTAAGCCTCCAGAGAGATAAAAGGCCCATTGCTTTGGCAATGCCATGCATGCAATAGACTATTGAGGACTCAGTGCAACATATTTCAAAACAGGGGAGCATTTGTGTGCCATCTTGTTTGACAGTGAGCTCACAATCATCAGACAATCAATGCTATGGTTATTTTCTATCTGAATTATTAAGATTAATACTATCAATACAATGCCCAGGATTATTTCCTAGATGTGCATCAATCTTTGTTACGTTGAGTGCTCATTGTGTCTTCCAGGGTAAAACTATACCTTATTAAATCCAACCATTGGAAAGGGGAGTTATTATGACATGTCTTTTTGACTTTGCATCTTTCTGATCAGCAATCATTCTCAAACAATCAAGACATTAAGTTGATTATCTTTATCCCAGCAAGATAATGGGTCTAGGAATGTTCCATGCCGGAGCTAAATGTGGTTGTTTTCTTACTTTTCTATAACTACTTGACTGAATTGTTATTATTAATACTTTTTTTGGTTACTACAGTTTTGATGTCTTCACTATTATTCTACAACGTAGAAAAATATATATAATAAAGGATACCTTGAATGAGTAGGTGCGTCCAAACTTTTGACTGGTAATGTATATGAACAATCTGAACTTGGTTGTGAAAAAATAACAATATTGAACTTTGATAGCACCCTCCATGATCTATCAGCAGCCATCTAGAAGGCCTCTCACCCATTTGTGATAAACTACAGACTAAAGTACAATACTTGATGGATGATGTTATCAAGTTTAACTACCACAGAGCTATATACACTCCACCCTGTGAATCTGTCATCTTGTCAAGACATAGAGACCTCTTGTTCATAGTGTTTCTGGAAAAAATGAAGGACATTGTGTACAGTCCTTCTATCAAATGTATCTCAGGTAATGTACATACAACGTCACTGTCCAGAGCCATTAAGTTCCTTTTTTACATCATTTTACATACTAATACATTAAAAACATTTTCGCAGTATCTCTAACCATGGTTGACATGTGAGGACAAATGATGGAAAAGCAGTCTTTGTAGTAAATAATGTTCTCTTCATGTTGGAGAGGAGAACATGGTGATTACGTGTATCATACTGCACTTATTTCCATTGAAAGTCACTTAAATGATGATGATAATGATGACTGCTGACAGCTGTGAGAACCTCTGTTGAGTGAATAATAAAGCCAGGTGTTGTAGTGGTGTGAGAAAAAGTGGTAAGACACTGGTCCCTGGCATGGAATTTATGAAGTGTTCACAAATGCATCAGATAAAACACTGTAGCATTACAGACATATTCATGTTTTTAAAAGAGATGTCAGAATCCAACCATCCAAGGGAAGGGCATGAGAGAGAGCTCTGGAAGTGAATCTGCAAGAGCAACAGAGCACTGCACTTGAAAGTTTGAGAATGTTAGATGATTTTTTTTTAATAAAAAATGTCCTAAGCTGATACAAATCAGTGAGGACATCACACTTCATTTCCACATCTAAAGGAAACAGATTACATCTCCAAATGGGTTTCTCAGGCACTTATCTTTGTTAAATGCCACCTCAAATTATTGCTAGCACTTATTTATCATGTGCCTGACCGTAGAGAAAAGTAATATTAATATTTATGAGGGGGGAAATGTTTCCAAAATAATTCACATAGTAAGTCAGAGTTTTCTGGTTGAGTTTTAGCATTAGTGATTTGAAACAGACTAATAACAATTCAGTCAAGTAGTTAAAAACTTCTTCGGGATCGGTGTCCTGTCCACGAGACGGTTGAGCTAACATAGGCTAATGCAATTAGCACCAGGTTGTAAGCAACAAGAACATTTCCCAGGACATAGACATACCTGATATTGTCATAAAGCTTAAATTATTGTTAATCTAACAGCACTGTCCAATTTACAGTAGCTAATACAGTGAAAGAATACCATGCTATTGTATGAGAGTGCACAGTTTTGAACATGGAAAGTTATTAATAAACAAAGTTGGCACGTTGGCAGTCTTGATACAACATTTTCAACACAAATGCAATGGTTCATTGGATCAGTATAAAACTTTGCATACACTGATGTCATCAAATGGCCAAAATCTAAATTGCAGCTGGGCTGGAATAATACATTATGGCCTTTCTCTTGCATTTCAAAGATGGTACAAAACAAATACAAAAGAACAGTTGTTTTTTTCAGTGGCTGTCCGAAGTTGCTGGGATTTGGCGGGAACTGGAACACGCCGTCAAATGCGTTGATCCAGAACATCCCAAACATGCTCAATGGGTGACAATGCTATTGTGTTCATAGCATATGTCCGCCCATACCATAACCCCACCTCCACCAAGGGGCACTCTGTTCACAATGTTGATTTCAGGAAATCGCTTGCCCATACGACTGCCATCTGCCTGGTACAGTTGAAACCGGGATTCATCTTCTTGATATGCCACACCTGTCAGTCAGATGGATGGATTATCTTAGTAAAGGAAATGCAGTCAGTGCCGTTTAAGATGAGGGAGGCCAATTTTTTTCATGAGGATGGCCTTATTTCTAATACAGCATTTACGATGACTCTCATTCATATTCCATTAACCCAGTTCAATGTAACAGTGATAGGTTTAGGCTACAATGTGATACTTGATTTTTCCCCATACCCATCATGAGGTTGCTTCAACCTAGCCTGTGAGAGTCAAATTTGAGAGAGACAAGACCGGACAGAAAATACCGCCCTACACACTCTTGCTTGCATCTAGGGTGTCATCATTAGTGCAACAGCTGCAAATAAGAGTTTAAAAAAATGTTTTATTTTTATTGAATATTTAAAACAAACAATATACTTGCAGTGAAGCCGCTCAACAACTACATCACATTAGTCATCTAACAGACTCACATCCAGAGCGACACATAGGAGCAACTAGGGTCAATGCCCTGCTCAAGGGCACGTTAACAGATCTCCCACAAGGTCAAAAACAGGGACCCGAACCAGCGATCCATCAGCCACTGGCACAAGTTCCCAACCGCCAGGCCACCAGCCCTCCAAGATCCCCCCCACAGTTCACCAAGAGCAAGAGCTGCCCCTCAAACATCCAATACTGCCCCCCCCACAGTCCGTCCCCCCAGAAATACAAAATTAATACAAATAAAATAATTGATTACATTCCATACCCCTAAGACCACCCCCAAAATGCAAATCAAGGCCTACAAAAATCATAACAGCAAAGCTAACGGAATATGTTTGGCCTTGTCCGGGGTGCCACAGTGTCTCCTGACCCCTCCTGTCTCAGCCTCCAGTATTTATGCTGCAATAGTTTATGTGTCGGGAGGCTAGGGTCAGTTTGTTATATCTGGAGTACTTCTCATGTCCTATTCGGTGTCCTGTGTGAATTTAAGTGTGCTTTCTCTCATTCTCTCTTTCTCTCTTTCTTTCTCTCTCTCGGAGGACCTGAGCCCTAGGATCATGCCTCAGGACTACCTCACATGATGACTCCTTGCTGTCCACAGTCCACCTGGCTGTGCTGCTGCTCCAGTTTCAACTGTTCTGCCTTATTATTATTATTATTGGACCATGCTGGTCATTTATGAACATTTGAACATCTTGGCCAGGGTCTGTTATAATCTCCACCCGGCAAAGCCAGAAGAGGACTGGCCACCCCACATAGCCTGGTTCCTCTCTAGGTTTCTTCCTAGGTTTTGGCCTTTCTAGGGAGTTTTTCCTAGCCACCGTGCTTCTACACCTGCATTGCTTGCTGTTTGGGGTTTTAGGCTGGGTTTTTGTACAGCACTTTGAGATATCAGCTGATGTACGAAGGGCTATATAAACAAATTTGATTTGATTTGATTTTGATTTGATTTGCGTGCATGTATTGCACTATTCACATTGCACTATTATTAATGATAAAAATTATTATTACATTCCCCACGCCCAAGACACTCCCCTCCAAATGCATCAACAACCAACAAAAGGAAAACAGAAGACTACAATGCAAAAACCAAAATACATGGGAAAGAAACAGCGATCAACAATGATCGCTATTTATTTCCCATCACGGTCATCAGAAGACTCTACAATGACTGGTTCAGTGAAAAGTTTTTTTTAACCAAAATCAGCTATTTCCTTATCATCTGATTCATTTTCAGAGTCAGAGAAAGTCAGCATGGCTCGATTGTCATCCAAAAAGTATTCCATCACAACTATTTCCCACAGATAGCAGGTAGCAAGGACAGACATACTGAGCAGCTCATGCTATAGACAGAAGCCTGCTACATGGCAGACCAATCTGAACTCATCTCTCAGCATGTCCATCCCATCCATTTTCTCAGCCAATCATGGCTAGCGGGAAGGTTCCTGCCCGTGGTTCTTAGGGATAGGCGTCCCACTTATATCGGCTGAAAGCTTAAATTCTTGTTAATCTAACTGCCCTGTCCGATTTACAGTAGCTATTACAGCGGAAACATACCAGACGATTGTTTGAGGACGGGCCCCACATCAAAATACTTTCCCATCGGCACGGGTTTCATACATTCACAAATAACGATTAAATATTAACTTTCTTTTTGAAAATCTTCCTTTGTCATCCAAAGGGTCCCAGCTATAACATGTAGTGTAATTTTGTTAGATCAAATCCTTTGTTATATCCCAAAAAGTATGTTAAGTTGGCGCCATCGATTTGAGTAATCTACTCGTTCAACTTGCAGAGAAAGGAATCCGAAAATCTACCCCTAAACTTTGTTTCAACAAGTCAAAATACGTTTCTATTTACTACTCAGATACCCTCAAATGTAATCAAACTATAATATTTCTTACGGCAAGAAGTATGTTCAATAGGAAACCGATTTTAACAAGTGCGTCCTGTCTTCATGGCGCGCGCAAACACAAATTTCCAAGACTGTGTCTCTGTACTAAAACTGATATTCCTTATTTATTTTTGAAGTTACAAGCCTGAAACCTTAAACTTAAATATATACTTCTCCTTAATGCAACCGCTGTGTCAGATTTCAAAAGCTTTACGGAACAAGCACACCATGCAATAATCTGAGTACAGTGCTCAGGCACCAAAACAAGCCATACAGATACCTGCCATGTTGTGGAGTCAACAGAGGTCAGAAATAGCATTATAAATATTCAGTTACCTTTAATGATCTTCATCAGAATGCACTCCCAGGAATCCCAGTTCTACAATAAATGTTTGTCTTGTTCGATAAAGTCCATAATTTATGTCCAAATACCTCCTTTTTGCTCACACGTTTAGTTCACAAATTCAAATTCACGAGGCGCAGGCACTTAGTCCAGGCGAAAAGTCAAAAAAGTTATATTACAGTTTGTAGAAACATGTCAAACGATATGTATTTTTATTTCTGCGTTTTGTGTCGTGCCTGCAGGGTTGAAATATGGTTTCTCTCTTTGTTTACGGAGGTGCTATCCTCAGATTATAGCATCGTTTGCTTTCACCGAAAAGCATTTTTGTTGGCTGGATTCACAACAAGTGTAGCTTTAATTTGCTATCTTGCGTGTGTGATTTAAAGAAAGTTTGATTTTTATAGTAATTTATTTGAATTTGGCGCTCTGCATTTTCCCTGGCTTTTGGCCAGGTGGGACGCTAGCCCACATATCCCAGAGAGGTTAACATAAATCTTAAAAAATGTTTCAACCGGACAATTCCTTTGTCTTTAGAAATGAAAAGGAACGCAGCTCGCTCTCACGGCCGCGTGCATGATTTTGCTCATGGCATTCTGCCAGACCTCTTAGTCAAACAGCTCTTATTCGGCCCCCTTCACTGTAGAAGCCTGAAACAAGGATATAAAGACGGTTGATATCTAGTGGAAGCATTAGGAAGTGCAATCTGACCAAATTTACACTGTGTCTTGGATAGGCAAAGAATTGAAAACCTTCAAGCCTTAGATTTCCCACTTTCTGGTTGGATTTTTTTCTCTGATTTTTGCCTGCCATATGAGTTATTTTATACTCACAGACATCATTCAAACAGTTTCAGAAACTTCAGAGTGTTGTCTATCCAAATCTACTAATAATATGCATATCTTAGCTTCTGGGCCTGAGTAGCAGGCAGTTTACTCTGGGCACCTTATTCATCCAAGCTACTCAATACTGCCCCCCATCCATAAAACGATAAACTGCTGATACCCCGTGGAAGCCATAGGAATTGCATCCAGGAAGCTAATTTTCAATATGACACTTTTACTTGCTTTTCTAAGAGGGTGGTCTCTCTCAAAAACAAAATTCCAGTTGGATTTTCTTTGGATTTTCTCCTACCATATCTATTGTGTTATATTCTCCTGCATTATTGTAACATTTCCACAAACGTCGAAGTGTTTTCTTTCCAATGGCACCAATTATTTGCATATTCTGGCTTCAGGGCGTGAGCAACAGGCAGTTTACTTTGGGCACGTCATTCAGGCTGAAATGATAATATAACTATTTTATTTAAATGTACAGATACATACAAAATTGTTTTTCTGGGCATATGAAAGTGCCAGAAGGCATTTCTGCAAAATATGCATTTTGATAAAACAATAAATGTTTACGGTCAAATGCCTGTTGTGTGACATACACCAAGCCTAAGATCATTTTCTGGTAAAAAAAAAAGTGGATGTGCAAAAACATACGTTGCACCCTCATTTTAATTTTCTCCATGGCTCCGGTGGCCAAGTGGACACAAGGCTGTTTGGCTCATCTCAGTCGCAACAAGGAAAAACTTTGCAGCTTTTTCTGATCAATAAACAATGCCATGCTGGTGGGTGGTAGCATTCAAATAAAACCCAACCCTGAAACAAAACCTAGGCTGAAAATAATTCAGAGGAAACGGTACCGCATTCACACAGATTTGCCCAAAGTGTGCAGTTTGAATTTGTCACTGCAAGCCCAAATACATCATACTTTGAATAAAAAGATGACTTATTACTTAAATAATTTTGCAACATCCTTGGTAAGCTCTGTCCATCATCTTTCAAAAAGTTTACTTCTTTTGGTGTGGGCATTTAAACATTAATCAGTAACAATTAACCCAATTTTGAGCACAACATTGCTTTGGTCAGTCTCTCATTTGTGCAATCAGAATGAAAAATGTATGTATTTGTAAGAAATGTACATTTGTTATTCTCCACACTCGCACACGTTGTACTAAAGGACATGCCTCTTAGAAAAAAAAACATCCTACACAAGAGGTTGAGAGACCCTGTACTTGGTTGTCATTCGATTTTACTGAATATAGCAAAGAATGGACCTCAATGTAATTACTGTCATTGCTTCCTGCTTCCATCATCTTTAGAAGGTATTAGATGATAACTTGATTTGGGAAGAAAGTGCTGAGAATCAATTAAACGTCCCCTGCAGTTTCCACACCCACGGTCCTGCGATGAGGCCCTTAAATGTAGTAACCCGCGGCCATATGCTAATTGGGTTCACAAAATGTCGCCAGCAAGAGTATCAAAGAGCACTTATGATTCAAAGGACAGAAGAGGACACAGGGACTGGGGAGATAGAGGCTAAGAAGAGGGAGAGGTATGGCCTGTGCATGTCTGCAGGGTTATGGTGTTGAGAGAAAAGGATGGTGAAATGGATGGAATAGTCTGGCTAGCAGCTCGCTGACAAATGGACAGGTTGCCAGCAGTGTCATTTTTTATTATTTTTTATTTCACATTTATTTAACCAGATAGGAAAGCTGAGAACAAATTCTCATTTACAACTACGACCTGGCAAAGACAAAGCAAAGCAGTGCGACACAAACAACAACACAGAGTTACACATGGAATAAACAAACAGTCAATAAAATAATATAAAAAAGTATATATACAGTGTGTGCAAATGGTGTGAGGAGGTAAGGCAATAAATAAGCCATAGTAGCAAAGTAATTACAATTTAGCAAATTAACACTGGAGCGATAGATGTGCAGATGATGATGTGCAAGTAGAAATACTGGCGTGCAAAAAAGCAAAGAAGTGTTGGCTTTGGGGATGACCAGTGAGATATACCTGCTGGAGTGCATGCTACAGGTGGGTGTTGTTATCAGTGAGCTGAGATAAGGCGGAGCTTTACTTAGCAAAGATTTATAGATGATCTGGAAACAGTGGGTCTGGCGACGAATATGTAGCGAGGGCCAGCCAACGAGAGCATACAGGTCACAGTGGTGGGTGCTATTTGGGGCTTTGGTTACAAAACGGATGGCACTGTGATATACTGCATCCAGTTTGCTGAGTAGAGTGTTGGAGGCAAAACATTTTTAAATATCGCCAAAGTCAAGGATCGGTAGGATAGTCAGTTTTACGAGGGTATGTTTGGCGGCGTGAGTGAAGGAGGCTTTGTTGAGAAGTAGGAAGCCGATTCTAGATTTAATTTTGGATTGGAGATGTTTAATATGAGTCTGGAAGGAGAGTTTACAGTCTATCCAGACATCTAGGTATTTGTAGTTGTCCACACATTCCACACATACTTATGTCATGCAATAAAATGCAAATTAATTACTTAAAAATCATAAAATGTGATTTTCTCTCACAGTTGAAGTGTACCTATGATAAAAAATTACAGACCTCTACATGCTTTGTAAATAGGAAAACCTGCAAAATCAACAGTGTATGAAATACTTGTTCTCCCCACTGTATACAGAGAAAAGGGTCGGCCCGAGATTGAACCCTGTGGTACCCCCATAGAGACTGCCAGTGGTCCGGACAACAGGCCCTCCAATTTGACACACTTAACTCTATCTGAGAAGTAGTTGCTGAACCAGGCGAGGCAGTCATTTGAGAAACCAAGGCTGTTGAGTCTGCCGATAAGCATGTGATGATTGACAGAGTCAAATAAAGACGGCTGCACAGTACTGTCTTTTATCGATTGCGGTTATGATATCGTTTAGGACCTTGAGCGTGGCTGAAGTGCACCTGTGACCAGCTCGGAAACCAGATTGCACAGCGGAGAAGGTACGGTGGGATTCAAAATGGTCAGTGATCTGTTTGTTAACCTCTTGGATATAGGGGGCGCTCTTTTAATTTATGGATAAAAAAACTTTCCCATTTTAAACAAGATATTTTGTCACGAAAAGATACTCGACTATGCATATAATTGATAGCTTTGGAAAGAAAACACTCTGACGTTTCCAAAACTGCAAAGATATTGTCTGTGAGTGCCACAGAACTAATGCTACAGGCGAAACCAAGATGAAACTTCAAACAGGAAGTGAGCCAGATTTTTGAGGCGCTGTGTTCCAATGTCTCCTTATATGGCTGTGAATGCGCCAAGAACGAGCCTACACTTTCTGTCGTTTCCCCAATGTGTCTGCAGCATTGTGACGTTTTTGTAGGCAAATCATTGGAAGATTGACCATAAGAGACTACATTTACCAGGTGTCCGCCTGGTGTCCTCCGTCGAAATTGGTGCGTAATCTTCAGCTGCATGTATTTTCCCATGTGATTCAGAGGAGAAACCAAACTGCCACGAATGACTTATCATCGAATAGATATGTGAAAAACACCTTGAGGATTGATTCTAAACAACGTTTGCCATGTTTCTGTCGATATTATGGAGTTAATTTGGAAAAAAAGTTAGGCGTTTTGATGACTGAATTTTCGGTTTTCTTTCTCAGCCAAACGTAATGAACAAAACGGAGCGATTTCTCCTACACAAATAATATTTTTGGAAAAACTGAACATTTGCTATCTAACTGAGATTCTCCTCATTGAAAACATCCGAAGTTCTTCAAAGGTAAATGATTTTATTTGAATGCTTTTCTTGTTTTTGTGAAAATGTTGCCTGCTGAATGCTAGGCTTAATGCTATGCTAGCTATCAATACTATTACACAAATGCTTGTTTTGCTATGGTTGAAAAGCATATTTTGAAAATCTGAGATGACAGTGTTGTTAACCTGTTGCTTCTACTCGGGACGCTTGCGTCCCAACTAGAGCTCTGGAAATGCAAATGCGCTACGCTAAATGCTAATAGTATTAGTTAAAACTCAAAAGTTCATTAAAATACACATGCAGGGTATCGAATTAAAGCTACACTCGTTGTGAATCCAGGCAACAAGTCAGATTTTTAAAATGCTTTTCGGCGAAAGCATGAGAAGCTATTATCTGATAGCATGCAACACCCCAAAAGACCCACAGGGGACGTAAACAAAATAATTAGCATTTCGGCGTTACACAAACCGCACAATAAAATAGAAAACATTCATTACCTTTCACCATCTTCTTTGTTGGCACTCCTAGATGTCCCATAAACACTATTTGGGTCTTTATTTCGATTAAATCGGTCCATATAAAGCCTAGATATCGTTATATGTAGACTGTGTGATAAACGAAAAACATAGTTTCAAAACGTAACGTCATTTTTTAAAATTCAAAAAGTCGACGATAAACTTTCACAAAACACTTCGAAATACGTTTGTAATGCAACTTTAGGTATTAGTAAACGTTAATAAGCGATAAAATTCATCAGGAGGCGATGTAAAGATCATTAGCTGTCCGTCTGGAAAAATGTCCGGCTAGAAACTCAACGAAAATATCCGGTCCTAGACCGGATTAGATACGGTGTCCTGTATGTGTTTGACCAAGAAAAAACTCGAAGGGAAATGACAAGACTCTAGACACCCTGTGGAAGCTGTAGGTACTGCAACCTCAGGCAATTAATTGTGGTTCACGTTTATCAATGGGTTCAAGTAGCGCATGGATATATTTTCCCCATTTTCAGTGATCAGTTTTTCCTGTGCTTTTCGATGTAAATGCCGTTCTGGTAAAGCCACAGCAGTGATTTAACCAGTTTTTTAAACGTCTGAGTGTTTTCTATCCACACAGACTAAGCAAATGCATATACTATATTCCTGGCATGAGTAGCAGGGCGCTGAAATGTTGCGCGATTTTTAACAGAATGTTCAAAAAAGTAGAGGGTCGACTGAAGAGGTTAACAAAAGGCTAAGCTTGAGAGCCAATATATTTATTTCATTTCATTTGCGATTTTCATGAATAGTTAACGTTGCGTTATAGTAATGAGCTTGAGGCTATAATTACGATCCCGGATACGGGATTGCTCGTCGCAACAGGTTAACTTGGCTTTCGAAGACTTTAGAAAGGCAGGGCAGGATGGATATAGGTCTGTAGCAGTTTGGGTCTAGAGTGTCACCCTCTTTGAAGAGGTGGATGACAACGGCAGCTTTCCAATCTTTAGGGATCATTTTAGAAAGAGAGGGTCCAGATGGTCTAGCCTAGCTGATTTGTACGGGACTGGGTTTTGCAGCTCTTTCAGAACATCTTCTATCTGGATTTGGGTGAAGGAGAAGCTGGAGAGGCTTGGGCATGTATCTGCAGGGGGTGCGGAGCTGTTGACCGGGGTTGGGGTAGCCAGGAGGAAAGCATGGCCAGCCGTAGAGAAATGTTTATTGAAATTCTCAATTATCATGGATTTATCGATGGTGACAGTGTTTCCTAGCCTCATTGCAGTGGGCAGCTGGGAGGAGGTGCTCTTATTCTCTATGGACTTTACAGTGTCCCAAAACGTTTCGGAGTTAGAGCTACAGGATGCAAATATCTGTTTGAAAAAGCTAGCCTTTGCTTTCTAACGGACTGCGTGTATTGATTCCTGACTTCCCTGAAAGTTGCATATCGTGGGGACTATTCAATGCTAGTGCTTTCCGCCACAGGATGTTTTTGTGCTTGTCGAGGGCAATCAGGTCTGGAATGAACCAAGGGCTATATCTTTTCTTAGTTCTACAGTTTTTGAAAGGGGTATGCTCATTCAAGATGGTGAGGAAATTACTTTTAAAGATTGACCAGGCTTCCTCTACTAATGGGATGTGGTCAATATCCTTCCTAGATACCAGGTCCAGGTCGATTAGAAAGGACTGCTCGCAGAAGTGTTTTAGGGAGCGTTTGACAGTGATGAGGGGTGGCCGTTTGACAGCGGACCCATAGTGGATGCAGGCAATGAGGCAGTGATTGCTGAGATCCTGATTGAAAACAGCAGAGGTGTAAATGGAGAGCAAGTCGGTCACAATAATATCTGTGGTTGCCCATGTTTACGGATTTAGGGTTGTACCTAGTGGTTTCCTTGATAATTTGTGTGAGATTCTTAACACCCTGACCGTCTTACAATCTATCTTAGATTGAAGGACGGTCAGGGTGTTAAGCATATCCCAGTTTAGGTCACCTAACAGTATGAACTCTGAATATAGATGGGGGGGCAATCAATTCACATATGGTGTCCTTGGAACAGCTGGGAGCTGAGGGGGGACAGTGAGATACTTTTTTCTGGACAGATTCATTTTTTAAATTAGAAGCTCAAACTGTTTGGGCATAGACCTGGAAAGTATGACAGAACTTTTCAGGCTAACTCCTCTCCCTTTGGCAGTTCTATCTTGATGGAAAATGTTGTAGTTGGAAATCTCAGAATTCTTGGTGGCCTTCCTAAGCCAGGTTTCAAACACAGCAAGGACATCAGGGTTAGCGGAGTGTGCAAAAGCAGTGAGTAAAACAAACTTAGGGAGGAGGCTTCTCATGTTAACATGCATGAAACCAAAGCTTTTACGGTTACAGAAGTCAACAAATGAGAGCGCCTGGGGACACGCAGGACCTGGGTTAACCTCCACATCACCGGAGGAACAAAGGAGGAGTAGGATGAGGGTACGTCTAATGGCTATCAACACTGGTCGTCTACTGCGTTGGGGACAGAGAATAAAAGGAGATGATTTCTGGGCATGGTGGATAGATTCAGGGCATAATGTACAGACAGGTATGGTGTGGTGCAGGTACAGTGGAGGTAAACCTAGGCATTGAGTGATGATAAGAGAGGTTGCATCTCTGGACGCACTAGTTATGCTGGGTGAGGTCATGTGTGGGAAGTGGGACAAAAGAGATATCTGAGGCATGTTGAGTGGGACTAGGGGCTCTGCAGTGAACTAAAACAATGGTAATTATCCTAATAACAGTTTACAAGGCATATTGACATTAGAGAGAGACATAAAGCCAGGCATAAAACAATAACAGGTGTTGATTGGGAGAGCTAGCCAAGACAACAACGGATAAGACAACAACAGCTAATCAGCTAAGACAATATATATATCAATGCTTTCTTGACAGACTTCCGGGTTGGAGCGATCTGGTCGCTCGGATGCGATCTGGTCGCATCCGCGCTTCGGTCTGCAGGTTGTATAACTTTTTCATTACATTTCATTATAGTACAACGGTCTGATTTGTCTAATCTTAGCAATTTCCTCTTAGCTAGCTACATAGTCGTCGTTGTATCAAAGATAATTGCGTAATTATCGTATTTCGTCGTCTCCTATCTGTCCAACACGTTCACCGTCTACCGTAGCACTGTAGTAACTATCACACTCAACTGAACATCTTGATTAGTGTAGTGTTAGCTAGCTACATAGCTAGCTACATAGTTGTCTTTGCTGTCTTCGTATCCAAGATAATTGTGTAGCTTAGAGTGTGGAGTCTTAGAGTGATAATTGCGTTATTATCGTATTTCGTCGCCCTCCTATCTGCCTAGCAGCTAGCCAGCTAGCATACGTTCACCGGCTACCGTAGCACTGTAGTAACTATCACACTCAACTGAACGACTTGATTAGTGTAGTGTTAGCTAGCTACATAGCTAGCTACATAGTTGTCTTTGCTGTCTTCGTATCCAAGATAATTGTGTAGTTTAGAGTGTGTAGTCTTAGAGTGATTATCTTAATTCACCGAGGTTAGCTAGCCAGCTATTTTGTCGTCCTTAACGTAGGAGACACTCCTAGCTAGCCAATAGCCAGCCAACGTCTACTGAATAGAACTTTCGCATTCCGGTCGCATTCCGCGTCGCTCCACAGGTAGTATCACTTTTTCATTTCATTTCATTACAGTCCCAACGGTGTGATTTGTTTGATCGTAGCTAGCTACATAGCTAGCTACATAGCCGTCTTTGTTTCAAAGATAATTGTGTAGTCTAGAGCGATTTTCTAGGTTAGCTAGCCAGCTATTGTCGTTCTCCTAACGCAACGTAACGTAACCAACACTGCTAGCTAGCCAGCTAGCTCCCGATAAGCAGCATTGTAGAAACTTCACACTCAACGGTACGACTTGATTAGGGTAGTGTCAACAACGCAGCTAGCCTACCCCAGCAGTACTCTATCATTTTAATCATTTTAGTCAATTAGATTCTTGCTACGTAAGCTTAACTTTCTGAACATTCGAGACGTGTAGTCCACTTGTCATTCCAATCTCCTCTGCATTAGCGTAGCCTCTTCTCTAGCCTGTCAACTATGTGTCTGTCTATCCCTGTTCTCTCCTCTCTGCACAGACCATACAAACGCTCCACACCGCATGGCCGCAGCCACCCTAATCTGGTGGTCCCAGCGCGCACGACCCACGTGGAGTTCCAGGTCTCCGGTAGCCTCTGGAACTGCCGATCTGCGGCCAACAAGGCAGAGTTCATCTCAGCCTATGCCTCCCTCCAGTCCCTCGACTTCTTGGCTCTGACGGAAACATGGATCACCACAGACAACACCGCTACTCCTACTGCTCTCTCTTCGTCCGCCCACGTGCTCTCGCACACCCCGAGAGCTTCTGGTCAGCGGGGTGGTGGCACCGGGATCCTCATCTCTCCCAAGTGGTCATTCTCTCTTTCTCCCCTTACCCATCTGTCTATCGCCTCCTTTGAATTCCATGCTGTCACAGTTACCAGCCCTTTCAAGCTTAACATCCTTATCATTTATCGCCCTCCAGGTTCCCTCGGAGAGTTCATCAATGAGCTTGATGCCTTGATAAGCTCCTTTCCTGAGGACGGCTCACCTCTCACAGTTCTGGGCGACTTTAACCTCCCCACGTCTACCTTTGACTCATTCCTCTCTGCCTCCTTCTTTCCACTCCTCTCCTCTTTTGACCTCACCCTCTCACCTTCCCCCTACTCACAAGGCAGGCAATACGCTCGACCTCATCTTTACTAGATGCTGTTCTTCCACTAACCTCATTGCAACTCCCCTCCAAGTCTCCGACCACTACCTTGTATCCTTTTCCCTCTCGCTCTCATCCAACACTTCCCACACTGCCCCTACTCGGATGGTATCGCGCCGTCCCAACCTTCGCTCTCTCTCCCCCGCTACTCTCTCCTCTTCCATCCTATCATCTCTTCCCTCTGCTCAAACCTTCTCCAACCTATCTCCTGATTCTGCCTCCTCAACCCTCCTCTCCTCCCTTTCTGCATCCTTTGACTCTCTATGTCCCCTATCCTCCAGGCCGGCTCGGTCCTCCCCTCCCGCTCCGTGGCTCGGCGACTCATTTCGAGCTCACAGAACAGGGCTCCGGGCAGCCGAGCGGAAATGGAGGAAAACTCGCCTCCCTGCGGACCTGGCATCCTTTCACTCCCTCCTCTCTACATTTTCCTCCTCTGTATCTGCTGCTAAAGCCACTTTCTACCACTCTAAATTCCAAGCATCTGCCTCTAACCCTAGGAAGCTCTTTGCCACCTTCTCCTCCCTCTTGAATCCTCCTCCCCCTCCCCCTCCTCCCTCTCTGCAGATGACTTCGTCAACCATTTTGAAAAGAAGGTCGACGACATCCGATCCTCGTTTGCTAAGTCAAACGACACCGCTGGTTCTGCTCACACTGCCCTACCCTGTGCTCTGACCTCTTTCTCCCCTCTCTCTCCAGATGACATCTCGCGTCTTGTGACGGCCGGCCGCCCAACAACCTGCCCGCTTGACCCTATCCCCTCCTCTCTTCTCCAGACCATCTCCGGTGACCTTCTCCCTTACCTCACCTCGCTCATCAACTCATCCCTGACCGCTGGCTACGTCCCTCCCGTCTTCAAGAGAGCGAGAGTTGCACCCCTTCTGAAAAAACCTACACTCGATCCCTCCGATGTCAACAACTACAGACCAGTATCCCTTCTTTCTTTTCTCTCCAAAACTCTTGAACGTGCCGTCCTTGGCCAGCTCTCCCGCTATCTCTCTCAGAATGACCTTCTTGATCCAAATCAGTCAGGTTTCAAGACTAGTCATTCAACTGAGACTGCTCTTCTCTGTATCACGGAGGCGCTCCGCACTGCTAAAGCTAACTCTCTCTCCTCTGCTCTCATCCTTCTAGACCTATCGGCTGCCTTCGATACTGTGAACCATCAGATCCTCCTCTCCACCCTCTCCGAGTTGGGCATCTCCGGCGCGGCCCACGCTTGGATTGCGTCCTACCTGACAGGTCGCTCCTACCAGGTGGCGTGGCGAGAATCCGTCTCCTCACCACGTGCTCTCACCACTGGTGTCCCCCAGGGCTCTGTTCTAGGCCCTCTCCTATTCTCGCTATACACCAAGTCACATGGCTCTGTCATAACCTCACATGGTCTCTCCTATCATTGCTATGCAGACGACACACAATTAATCTTCTCCTTTCCCCCTTCTGACGACCAGGTGGCGAATCGCATCTCTGCATGTCTGGCAGACATATCAGTGTGGATGACGGATCATCACCTCAAGCTGAACCTCGGCAAGACGGAGCTGCTCTTCCTCCCGGGAAGGACTGCCCGTTCCATGATCTCGCCATCACGGTTGACAACTCCATTGTGTCCTCGTCCCAGAGCGCTAAGAACCTTGGCGTGATCCTGGACAACACCCTGTCGTTCTCAAATAACATCAAGGCGGTGGCCCGTTCCTGTAGGTTCATGCTCTACAACATCCGCAGAGTACGACCCTGCCTCACACAGGAAGCGGCGCAGGTCCTAATCCAGGCACTTGTCATCTCCCGTCTGGATTACTGCAACTCGCTGTTGGCTGGGCTCCCTGCCTGTGCCATTAAACCCCTACAACTCATCCAGAACGCCGCAGCCCGTCTGGTGTTCAACCTTCCCAAGTTCTCTCACGTCACCCGCTCCTCCGCTCTCTCCACTGGCTTCCAGTTGAAGCTCGCATCCGCTACAAGACCATGGTGCTTGCCTACGGAGCTGTGAGGGGAACGGCACCTCACTACCTCCAGGCTCTGATCAGGCCCTACACCCAAACAAGGGCACTGCGTTCATCCACCTCTGGCCTGCTCGCCTCCCTACCACTGAGGAAGTACAGTTCCCGCTCAGCCCAGTCAAAACTGTTCGCTGCTCTGGCCCCCCAATGGTGGAACAAACTCCCTCACGACGCCAGGACAGCGGAGTCAATCACCACCTTCCGGAGACACCTGAAACCCCACCTCTTTAAGGAATACCTAGGATAGGATAAAGTCATCTTTCCCCCCCTTAAAAGACCTAGATGCACTATTGTAAAGTGGCTGTTCCACTGGATGTCATAAGGTGAAAGCACCAATTTGTAAGTCGCTCTGGATAAGAGCGTCTGCTAAATGACTTAAATGTAAATGTAAACAACAACAACAGGTAAAATGTCGATGAATGGGCAGAGAGGGTCAGTTAACTTCTTGCGTCGAGCCATCCCGGATCCGGGGTAATGACTACAGCCTCAAGCCCATTACCATAACGCAACGTTAACTATTCATGAAAATCGCAAATTAAATGAAGTAAATCTGCTAGCTCTCAAGCTTAGCCTTTTGTTAACAACACTGTCATCTCAGATTTTCAAAATATGCTTCTCAACCAGAGCAAAACAAGCATTTGTGTAACAGTATTGATAGATAGCGTAGCATTTAGCATTAGCATTCAGCAGGCAACATTTTCACAAAAAACAGAAAAGCATTCAAATAAAATCATTTACCTTTGAAGAACTTTGGATGTTTTCAATGAGGAGACTCTCAGTTAGATAGCAAATGTTCAGTTTGTCCAAAAAGATTCTTTGTATAGGAAAAATCGCTCCGTTTGGTAACCAAAAAACCCAGAAAATTCAGTCATCAAAACGCCGAACTTTTTTCCAAATTAACTCCATAATATCGACTGAAACATGGCAAACGTTGTTTAAAATCAATCCTCAAGGTGTTTTTCACATATCTCTTCGATGATATATCGTTCGTGGAAGTGTGCTTTCTCCTCTGAATCCCATCGGAAAATGCCTGCAGCTGAAGATTACGCACCAATTTAGACAAAGGACACCGGGCGGACACCTGGTAAATGTAGTCTCTTATGGCCAATCTTCCAATGATATGCCTACAAATACGTCACAATGCTGCAGACACCTTGGGGAAACGACAGAAAGGGCAGGCTCATTCCTGGCGCATTCACAGCCATATAAGGAGACAATGGAAAACAGAGCCTCAAAAATTCTGCTAATTTCCTGTTTGAAGTTTCATCTTGGTTTCGCCTGTAGCATCAGTTCTGTGGCACTCACAGATAATATCTTTGTAGTTTTGGAAACGTCAGAGTGTTTTCTTTCCAAAGCTGTCAATTATATGCATAGTCGAGCATCTTTTTGTGACAAAATTTTGCGCTTAAAACGGGCACGTTTTTTTATCCAATAATGAAATAGCGCCCCCATAGGTTCAAGAGGTTAACTACACGCAGGGTCTGAGTTTGAGGCTGGGGCTGACAGATAAACAAAAATAAACTAAATGGAGTACCGTGATTAATGAACAGTCCAGCAGGTATCAGCTATGTAGCCAAGTGATCATAGGGTTGTTGATACTCGGTTGGAGACCGGTACCTATAAAAGTGTGCTAGAAAGAAGTCAGAACAACTATTCATTTTTTATAGAAAAACATTGATTTGACTTTATTTTATTTTTGAGATGCCGGTTTATTTGAGTCAATGCGGGTAATGTATTTCTATCTTTAATATCTTAAAGTAGCAGCATTTTTGTAAATGTTAACGTGTAATGCTGGTGTGACTTTGTATTGCATTGATACCAGATTGTCCATTCACCATATAAAAACATTGAGAGATATTGAAAAAGGCACATACAGTGTTTGAAAGACAGCCAAGAAAAACAAAGGGTTGAGAGCACATTTGCACTGCGGTATATAGACATGAAGGCTGGGATGGAGGAAAGGGGAGAGGGACGCATATGGCATGAAAAGTGCCTCACTGCGTTTAGAAGTGATGAGTGCATTCGACTTCTGGAGTATTGTTGTTTCACTTCACGTTATCAGTCTGGAATTCCCATAATTAAAACCTGTTGGTGCCTATGTCTGTAATGAAGGGCATTATTCGAAACAGATTTTTTTTTGCGATTGTATCATCTTGTCTTTCTTCTGCAGTGCAATTCATTTTGAATTTTGATCTTAGTCCCTGTGTCGTCATACCACCCAGTCCATTTTTTCTCATGATACTTGTTTGGGATTTTCCAGTGTATGCAATCATCCCAACATAGCGTGCTGTCTCTATTTATTCCAATAATTGTCTCAAGGCATTACCTGGGATGCACACAGATTCTGTCATAGCCTTCGCTCCAATTACTTTGCTCTTTCTTCTATAGAGGCTGCACTGAAAGAGGGGATGTGGTAGTCAGATTTCAGATGGTGGCCCATTAATCCCTAAAGAGATGTTGAAGTGCTCAGCAGGGATTTTCACCTAAGGCATCAATGTCTGCGTCACTGGACCGCTAAGTCTGCTCTTACTTATGTATTGGAAGAGGGGATGGAGGTTGCATCATTCCCACGAGCAGTTGTAAATTGCATACACATTGTTGTGAACAGCCCCTCTGAACTACATGTATTGTCCAGTGTAAATCAAGCATGAGTTCCTGAGTGTGTCTTCCTAAGCCAGGGAAAGAACAAATAGTACTATGAGCCAATTTGGAAGTCTGTGTGCAGTCACGACTAAATTATTTTCCCTCCACAGCAAATCTCATGATGACACAAAGAAAGCATTTACAATGGCATAACAATTTTGTGCAACTGATCTACACACAGTACCCAACAATATCAAAGTGGAATTTTGTTTTCAGAAATGTTTACAAATGAACAAATAATGATAACTGAAGCTAACATATGGAACTAAGATAACTTTAGGAATTGTTTTAAGATGGTCATATCATGGATACATTTAAAAAAAACTTTAGTTCACCTTTTTTTAACCAGGTAGGCCAGTTGAGAACAAGTTCTCATTTACAACTGTGACCTGGCCAAGATAAAGCAAAGCAGTGTGACACAAACAACAACACAGAGTTACACATGGAATAAACAAACATACAGTCAATAACACAATAGAAAACAATATATATACAGTGTGTGCAAATGAGGTAAGATTAGGAAGGTAAGGCAATAAATAGGCCGTAGTGGCAAAGTAATTACAATTTAGCAATTAAACACTGGGGTGATAGATGTGCAGAAGAAGAATGTGCAAGAAGAGATACTGGGGTGCAAAGGAGCAAAAAAAATAATAACAATGTGGGGATGAGGTAGTTGGATGGGCTATTTACAGATGGGCTGTGTACAGGTGCAATGATCTGTGAGCTGTTCTGACAGCTGATGCATAAAGTTAGTGAGGGAAATATGAGTATCCAATTTCAGTGATTTTTTGCAATTCGTTCCAGTCATTGGCAGCAGAGAACTGGAAGGAGAAGCGGCCAAAGAGGAATTGGCTTTGGGGGTGACCAGTGAAATATACCTGCTGGAGTGCGTGCTACGGGTGGGTGCTGCTATGGTGACCAGTGAGCTGAGATAAGGCGAGGCTTTACCTAGCAAAGACTTATAGATGACTTGGAGCCAGTGGGTTTGGCAACGAATTTGAGAGCCAGCCAACGACAGCATACAGGTCACAGTGGTGGGTAGTATATGGGGCTTTGGTGACAAATGGATGGCACTGTGATAGACTGCATCCAATTTGCTGAGTAGAGTGTTGGAGGTTATTTTATAAGTGACATCGCCGAAGTCAAGGATCGGTAGGATAGTCTGTTTTTTCGAGGGTATGTTTGGCAGCATGAGTGAAGGATGCTTTTTTGCAAAATAGGAAGTCGATTCTAGATTTAATTTGATTGGAGATGCTTAATGTGAGTCTGGAAGGAGAGTTTACAGTCTATCCAGACACCTAGGTATTTGTAGTTGTCCACATATTCTAAGTCAGAACCGTCCAGAGTAGTGATTCTGGACAGGTGGGCAGGTGGAGGCAGCGGTCGGTTGAAGAGCATGCATTTAGTTTTACTTGCATTTAATATCAGTTGGACACGACAGAAGGAGAGTTATATGACATTGACGCTCGTCTGAGGTTAGTTAACACAATGTCCAAAGAAGGGCCAGAAGCTTACAGAATGGTGTCGTCTGCGTAGAGGTGGTTCAGAGACTCCCCAGCAGCATTGATATATACAGAGAAAAGAGACGGCCCGAGAATTAAACCCTGTGGCACCCCCATAGAGACTGCCAGAGGTCCAGACAACAGCTCCTCTGATTTGACACACTGAACTCTGTCTGAGAAGTTGTTGGTGAATCAGGTGAAGCAGTCATTTGAGAAACCAAGGCTGTTGAGTATGCCGATAAGATTATGGTGATTTACAGAGTCGAATGCCCGGATGAATACGGCTGCACAGTATTGTCTCTTATCGATGGCGGTTATGATATCGTTAAGGACCTTGAGCATGGCTGAGGTGCACCCATGACCAGCTCGGACTCCAGATTGCACAGCGGAGAAGGTATGGCGGGATTCAAAATGGTCGGTGATCTGTTTGCTAACCTGGCTTTCGAAAACCTTAGAAGGGCAGGGTAGAATAGATATAGGTCTGTAAAAGTTTGGGTCTAGAGTGTCTCCCCCTTTGAAGAGGGGGATGACCGCGGCAGCTTTCCAATCTTTGGGGATTTCAGATGATATGAAAGAGAGGTTAAACAGGCTAGTAATAGGAGTTGCAGCAATTGTGGTGGATAATTTTAGAAAGAGAGGGTCCATATTTTCTAGCCCAGCTGATTTGTAGGGGTCCAGACTTTGCAACTCTTTCAGAACATCAGCTATCTGGATTTGGGTGAAGGAGAAATGGGGGTGGCTTGGACAAGTTGCTGTGGGGTTTTGCATGGCTATTGACCGGGGTAGGGGTAGCCAGGTGGAAAACATGGCCAGCGGTAGAGAAACGCTTATTGAAATTCTCAATTAACGTGGATTTATCGGTGGTGACAATGTTTCCTAGCCTCAGTGCAGTGGGCAGCTGGGAGGAGATGCTCTTATTCTCCATGGACTTTACAGTGTCCCAGAACCTTTTGGAGTTAGTGCTACAGGATGAATATTTCTGTTTGTAAATGATAGCCTTTGCTTTCCAAACTGCCTGTGTATATTGGTTCCTAACTTCCCCGAAAAGTTGCATATCGCGTGGGCTATTCGATGCTAATGCAGTATGCCACAGGAGGTTTTTGTGCTGGTCAGGTCTGGTGTGAAATAAGGGCTATATCTGTTCCTGGTTCTACATTTTTTGAAAGGTGTATGCTTATTTAAGATGGTGAGGAAAGCACTTTTAAAGATTAACCAGGCATCCTATACTGACGGAATGAGGGCAATATCCTTCCAGGCTTCCCGGTCCAGGTCGATTAGAAAGGCCTGCTCGCTGAAGTGTTTTAGGGAGCGTTTGACAGTGATGAGGGGTGGTCGTTTGACCGCAGACCCAATACGGACGCAGGCAATGAGGCAGTGACCGCTGAGATCCTGGTTGAAGACGGCAGAGGTGTATTTAGAGGGCAGGTTGTTCAGGATGATATCTATGAGGGTGCCCGTGTTTACAGATTTGGGGTTGTTTAGTTATTTGATGTGGAATTTTAGGACCCCTTTAGGCATTCCAAAATAATATGAAACAATAATGTGGCAAATAAATCTACTTTTTGTCCTAAATAAACAGCATCATGTTTATAGCAAATCCTTCACTAAACATCACTGAGTACCACTCTTCATACTTTCAAGCATGGTGTTTGCTGCATCATGTTTTGGATATGCTCATCATCGGCAAGGACTAGGGAGGTTTTTTGTTGATAAAAATAAACGGAATAAAGCTAATAGAGGTGAATGCACTAACTGTAAGTCACTCCGGATAAGAGTGTCAATTAAATGACAAAACAAATGAAAAACATGTAAATTTAAAGCACAGGCAAAATCTCAGAGGAAAACCAATTTCAGTCTCCTTTCCAATTGACACTGGGAGACAAATTCACCTTTCAGCAGGCCAATAAACTAAAACTCAAGGCCAAATAGAGTGCATTAGGAAAGTATCCCTTGACTTTATCCACATTGTTTTTTTTTTTTCAATCTACATACAATAACCCATAATGAAAAAGCAGGACATTCAGACTTGTCCTGAAGCCACTCCTGTGTTGTCTTGGATGTGTGCTTAGGGTCGTTGTCCTGTTGGAAGGTGAACTGTTTCCCCAGTCCGAGGTCCTGAGTGCTCTGTATCAGGTTGTGTGGCAATGCTCCCCATCCAGTCTTACAGAGCATGAGATGATCTGCAGAGAAGAATGGGAGAACCTTCCCAAATACAGGTGTGCCAAGCTTGTAGCGTCATACCCATGAGGACTCAAGGCTGTACTGTAATTGCTGCCAAAGGTGCTTCAACAAAGTACTTAGTAAAGGGTCTGAATACTTATGTAAATGTCATGTTTCTGTTTTTAAAATGTAATAAATAAGCCCAAAAAAACACAACTGGGTTATTACACATGATTTGGGTATTGTGTGTAGATTGATGAGAGAAAATCACGATTTAATACATTTTGGAATAAGGCTGTAATGTAACAAAATGTGGAAAAAGCAGAGGGGTCTGAAAACTTTCCGAAGGCACTGTATCTTACCCTCGATCCTGATTAGTGTCACAGTCCCTGCCGCTGAAAAACATCCCCACAGGATGATGCTGCCACCACCATGCTTCACCGTCGGAATGGTGCCTGGTGTCCTCCAGATGTGATGCTTGGCATTCAGGCCAAAGAGTTCGATCTTGGTTTCATCAGACCAGAGAATGTTTGATGAGAAAAGTATGGTTCAACATAGTGGGTATCCTACCACACCCTCAAACGCGGTGTCTTGAAATATGCAGGGAGACAGAGTAAAAGTAAATTGATATTGTAAAACTTCTGACAGCCAATTTAACTTTTGGACTTTATAGCACTCCCAGAAGGCATGAATCATTGAGTCACTGTTAGTGTTACACTTCAGACATGACTCTACTGTTGTGTTGTCTAATTTGTGATTTTTTGGTATTTTCTGTATAATAAATTCTGTACATTATTTTTTACTGGATTAAGCGTACATTTTCGTTAACTGTAATTTTGTTAGTTATGTTCCAACACTCCCTCCATCTTGTGCCGATATCAGTTACTTTTAGGTCTTGGTTCCAGAAGTTTGTCAGTTGGATAGGATTTAGCATGGTTTTGTATAACTTATCATATGAGTATCATTTTCTGACTCAAATAGAATTCCCTCAACATTGCTCTAATTCTGTCATGGAAATCATTTTATATCCTAGTACCAAGTCATTCTATGCCTTTAGTTTTCCATGTAGGCCAATTTATCAGTTCCATATTGTAATAGTTTTCTTAACTATGAAGTTGTTAATGTTTTTAGCTACATCTTCTGAAAACAGACACGTGAAAAGATTCTGGGGATGAGCATGTGCATCTTCAATATGTAGCATTGTTCCTCTTTAGTCGCAATAAAAGCCTTGGGTGGTAAGTTGATGCAAGGTTAAAAAACAACCTTTGGAATTAACTTTCCTAATTATTCTATGAGTTTTATTTGTCCATATAAAGTCTGATATGGCTGAGTATACTTTTTTTAAAGGATGTCTTGGTGGAATGTCTTCATATTACCAAAATAAATATAAACATGGTAGCCATAAATATAAACATGGTAGCTATGCCATTCTAAAGAGGTTTATTTTACGTGTAAGATTTATGAGAAGATGGTTCCTTTTAACCTCACTAGGGTATGTGGGACGCTAACATCCAGTGAAATTACAGAGCGCCAAATTCAAATACAGAAATACTGATCATAAAAATTCAGAAAACATACAAGCATAGGTTTAAAGATGAACTTCTTGTGAATCCAACCACGGTGTCAGGTTTGAAAAAGGCTTTACGGCGAAAGCATACCTTACAATTATTTGAGAACATCGCCCAGCAGACAAATCATTACAAACAGTAACGAGCCAAGTAGAGGAGTTAAAAAAAGTCAGAAATAGAGATAAAATGAATCGCTTAGCTTTGATGATCTTCATATGGTTGCACTCATTGTCAGGACCCGGTTACGAACCCGGGTCTCCGGAGTGAGAAACAGTCACTTAACCAACTGAGCCACGAATAGTCGGCAGAACCCAGAAGATGAGGCAGACACAGCAGTAGCTATGCTAGCTACACAGCATAGCTAGCTACATAGCCGTCCTTGTTTCAAAGATAATTGTGTAGTCTAGAGCGATTTTCTAGGTTAGCTAGCCAGCTATTGTCGTTCTCCTAACGCAACGTAACGTAACCAACACTGCTAGCTAGCCAGCTTGCCCCCGAAAAGCAGCATTGTAGAAACTTCACACTCAACGGAACGACTTGATTAGGGTAGTGTCAACAACGCAGCTAGCCTACCTCAGCAGTACTGTATCATTTTAATCATTTTAGTCAATTAGATTCTTGCTACGTAAGCTTAACTTTCTGAACATTCGAGACGTGTAGTCCACTTGTCATTCCAATCTCCTCTGCATTAGCGTAGCCTCTTCTCTAGCCTGTCAACTATGTGTCTGTCTATCCCTGTTCTCTCCTCTCTGCACAGACCATACAAACGCTCCACACCGCATGGCCGCGGCCACCCTAATCTGGTGGTCCCAGCGCGCACGACTCACGTGGAGTTCCAGGTCTCCGGTAGCCTCTGGAACTGCCGATCTGCGGCCAACAAGGCAGAGTTCATCTCAGCCTATGCCTCCCTCCAGTCCCTCGACTTCTTGGCTCTGACGGAAACATGGATCACCACAGACAACACCGCTACTCCTACTGCTCTCTCTTCGTCCGCCCACGTGCTCTCGCACACCCCGAGAGCTTCTGGTCAGCGGGGGTGGTGGCACCGGGATCCTCATCTCTCCCAAGTGGTCATTCTCTCTTTCTCCCCTTACCCATCTGTCTATCGCCTCCTTTGAATTCCATGCTGTCACAGTTACCAGCCCTTTCAAGCTTAACATCCTTATCATTTATCGCCCTCCAGGTTCCCTCGGAGAGTTCATCAATGAGCTTGATGCCTTGATAAGCTCCTTTCCTGAGGACGGCTCACCTCTCACAGTTCTGGGCGACTTTAACCTCCCCACGTCTACCTTTGACTCATTCCTCTCTGCCTCCTTCTTTCCACTCCTCTCCTCTTTTGACCTCACCCTCTCACCTTCCCCCCTACTCACAAGGCAGGCAATACGCCGACCTCATCTTTACTAGATGCTGTTCCTCCACTAACCTCATTGCAACTCCCTCCAAGTCTCCGACCACTACCTTGTATCCTTTTCCCTCTCGCTCTCATCCAACACTTCCCACACTGCCCCTACTCGGATGGTATCGCGCCGTCCCAACCTTCGCTCTCTCTCCCCCGCTACTCTCTCCTCTTCCATCCTAGCATCTCTTCCCTCTGCTCAAACCTTCCCCAACCTATCTCCTGATTCTGCCTCCTCAACCCTCCTCTCCTCCCTTTCTGCATCCTTTGACTCTCTATGTCCCCTATCCTCCAGGCCGGCTCGGTCCTCCCCTCCCGCTCCGTGGCTCGACGACTCATTGCGAGCTCACAGAACAGGGCTCCGGGCAGCCGAGCGGAAATGGAGGAAAACTCGCCTCCCTGCGGACCTGGCATCCTTTCACTCCCTCCTCTCTACATTTTCCTCCTCTGTCTCTGCTGCTAAAGCCACTTTCTACCACTCTAAATTCCAAGCATCTGCCTCTAACCCTAGGAAGCTCTTTGCCACCTTCTCCTCCCTCTTGAATCCTCCTCCCCTCCCCCCCCTCATCCCTCTCTGCAGATGACTTCGTCAACCATTTTGAAAAGAAGGTCGACGACATCCGATCCTCGTTTGCTAAGTCAAACGACACCGCTGGTTCTGCTCACACTGCCCTACCCTGTGCTCTGACCTCTTTCTCCCTCTCTCTCCAGATGACATCTCGCGTCTTGTGACGGCCGGCCGCCCAACAACCTGCCCGCTTGACCCTATCCCCTCCTCTCTTCTCCAGACCATCTCCGGTGACCTTCTCCCTTACCTCACCTCGCTCATCAACTCATCCCTGACCGCTGGCTACGTCCCTCCCGTCTTCAAGAGAGCGAGAGTTGCACCCCTTCTGAAAAACCTACACTCGATCCCTCCGATGTCAACAACTACAGACCAGTATCCCTTCTTTCTTTTCTCTCCAAAACTCTTGAACGTGCCGTCCTTGGCCAGCTCTCCCGCTATCTCTCTCAGAATGACCTTCTTGATCCAAATCAGTCAGGTTTCAAGACTAGTCATTCAACTGAGACTGCTCTTCTCTGTATCACGGAGGCGCTCCGCACTGCTAAAGCTAACTCTCTCTCCTCTGCTCTCATCCTTCTAGACCTATCGGCTGCCTTCGATACTGTGAACCATCAGATCCTCCTCTCCACCCTCTCCGAGTTGGGCATCTCCGGCGCGGCCCACGCTTGGATTGCGTCCCTACCTGACAGGTCGCTCCTACCAGGTGGCGTGGCGAGAATCCGTCTCCTCACCACGTGCTCTCACCACTGGTGTCCCCAGGGCTCTGTTCTAGGCCCTCTCCTATTCTCGCTATACACCAAGTCACTTGGCTCTGTCATAACCTCACATGGTCTCTCCTATCATTGCTATGCAGACGACACACAATTAATCTTCTCCTTTCCCCTTCTGACGACCAGGTGGCGAATCGCATCTCTGCATGTCTGGCAGACATATCAGTGTGGATGACGGATCATCACCTCAAGCTGAACCTCGGCAAGACGGAGCTGCTCTTCCTCCCGGGAAGGACTGCCCGTTCCATGATCTCGCCATCACGGTTGACAACTCCATTGTGTCCTCGTCCCAGAGCGCTAAGAACCTTGGCGTGATCCTGGACAACACCCTGTCGTTCTCAAATAACATCAAGGCGGTGGCCCGTTCCTGTAGGTTCATGCTCTACAACATCCGCAGAGTACGACCCTGCCTCACACAGGAAGCGGCGCAGGTCCTAATCCAGGCACTTGTCATCTCCCGTCTGGATTACTGCAACTCGCTGTTGGCTGGGCTCCCTGCCTGTGCCATTAAACCCCTACAACTCATCCAGAACGCCGCAGCCCGTCTGGTGTTCAACCTTCCCAAGTTCTCTCACGTCACCCCGCTCCTCCGCTCTCTCCACTGGCTTCCAGTTGAAGCTCGCATCCGCTACAAGACCATGGTGCTTGCCTACGGAGCTGTGAGGGGAACGGCACCTCAGTACCTCCAGGCTCTGATCAGGCCCTACACCCAAACAAGGGCACTGCGTTCATCCACCTCTGGCCTGCTCGCCTCCCTACCACTGAGGAAGTACAGTTCCCGCTCAGCCCAGTCAAAACTGTTCGCTGCTCTGGCCCCCCAATGGTGGAACAAACTCCCTCACGACGCCAGGACAGCGGAGTCAATCACCACCTTCCGGAGACACCTGAAACCCCACCTCTTTAAGGAATACCTAGGATAGGATAAAGTAATCCTTCTCACCCCCCCCCCTTAAAAGACCTAGATGCACTATTGTAAAGTGGCTGTTCCACTGGATGTCATAAGGCGAAAGCACCAATTTGTAAGTCGCTCTGGATAAGAGCGTCTGCTAAATGACTTAAATGTAATGTAAATGTGAGACAGTGTATTTAATGAAGTAAAAAGTGAAGTCCTTCAGGAAAACAACTCCACAACCTCAAAAGGAATTCCACAAGAACAAAGGTATTCCTCCAAGACAAAAAGGTAAATCCACAAGGTGGTAGGTATAGCACAAAAAGCCTCAAAAGATACTCAAAAATAAATAAACAAGAACAAAAACAGAATTCCACAAGAGAGTCCACCGGGATCAACAAGAGTTCACAGAATACTAGGGCTGGGTGCTAACATACAAACACAGAGCAAAGAACTGAGGAAAACTAAGGGTTTAAATACAATCAGGGGAAACGAGGCACAGGTGCAAATAATAATGGGGATCAAGGGAAAACAAAAGGTCAAAAAGCACAATGGGGGCATCTAGTGACCAAAAACCGGAACAACCCTGGCCAAATCCTGACACTCATAACACATTCATTTACTCATACATTTTTTGTTTTGTTCGATAAAGTCTCTTTTTATTTCCAAAAACCGTTTTGTTCGCGTGTTTTGGTAAGTAATCAACAGGCTCAAATGCAGTCACAGCAGGCAGACAAAAAAATCCAAATTGTATCCGTAAAGTTCATAGAAACATGTCAAACGATGTTTATATTCAAGCCTCAGGTTGTTTTTAGCCTAAATAATAGATAATATTTCAACCGGACAAGAACGTTGTCAATATAAAAGGTAAACAAGAAAGGCACTCTCTCGGTCGCACGCATGAAAAAGCTCTGTGACACTTCAGGGTCCCGTCATTCAGACTGGTCTTACTCCCTCATTTTTCAGAATACAAGCCTGAAACCATTTCTAAAGACTGTTGACATCTAGTGGAAGGCATAGGAACTGCAATTTGAGTCCTAAGTCAATGGATATTGTCATGGCATTGAATAGAAAACTACAAAACAAAAAATATAACTTACTTCCTGGAAGGAAGGTTTTCGCCTGCCAAATCAGTTATGTTATACTCACAGACATTATTTTAACAGTTTCGGAAACTTTAGAGTGTTTTCTATCCAAATCACCAATACATGCATATCCTATCTTCTGGGCCTGAGTAGCAGGCAGGATAATTTGGGCACTCTTTTCATCCAAAATTCCAAATGCTGCCCCCTTCCTTGGAGAGGTTTTATTTAGATCTGATTCCATGTTGTTGAGTAATGGGATCAAGTTATCTTTATATACAATATTTGTTGTTTGTTGTCACTTTTTCAGCATCCTAAGTATTTACTAATCTTTGTGGTCCACTTAAAGGATTAATGTAGATCATTAGATATGATATTTTTCACCTAATGCCATTATTTCCATTTTTCCTTATTCATTTTAGATCCTGAGATTGTAGAGTTTTCAGAAAATATTTTTAACAGCGGGGCATTGAGTTTTTAACATTAGTCAGGTGTATCAGGAGATAGTTGGTGAATAAGCTGAGTTTATATTCATGTTTACCAATACTGATACCTGTTATGTTTGGGTTCTGTCTAATTCTTTCTGCAAGCAGCTGTCACGCCCTGGCCTTAGTTATCTTTGTTTTCTTTATTATTTTGGTTCGGTCAGGGTGTGACATGGGGGATTTATGTGTTTTGTCTGGTCTATGGGTTTTGTATGTTTATGGGGCTGTTTCCTTTCTAGGTAGTTTTGTATGTCTATGGTTGCCTAGATTGGTTCTCAATTAGAGGCAGCTGTCTGTCGTTGTCTCTGATTGGGAACCATATTTAGGCGGCCATGTTCGTTGGGTATTTTGTGGGTGATTGCCTTCTGTCTTTGTGTCATTGCACCAGATAGGACTGTTTCCGTTTTCACTTTTGTTATTTTGTAGTGTTCTCATGTATGGTCTTGATTAAACATGTTGAACTCTAACCACTCTGCATTTTGGTCCTCCTCTCCTTCAGCGGAAGAAAACCGTTACATCTGCTCAATTGCCTGTGCAAACAGGAGGGGAGAGAGTTGAGATCCATGTCTCATAATGTATTATTTGTGTATATTTGTGTATATTTCTGTTGAGGATATTTATATATTATGAATTGAATTATAGCAGCTGGAAAGTTAGATTTCCAAAGTTTTCAGTAGAAAGGCTATTCAAGTCGAAAGCCTTTTCGGACTCAACAGCCGTTAGTGATAAATCTTCATATTGTTTTTAGTGTATTGTATTATACTGAAACATGTTCTCGTATTTGTTGGTAATAAACCATGTTTGATTAATCAAATCAAATGGTATTGGTCACATACACATGGTTATCAGATGTTAATAGCGAAATGCTTGTGCTTCTAGTTCCGACCGTGCAGTAATATACATATGAGATTAGTAATGTAGGGTATGTAAACATGATATAAAGTGGTATTGTTTAAGTCACTAGTGATACATTTATTACATCCAAATGTTAATTATAAAAGTGGCTAGAGATTGAGTCTGCATGTTGACAGAAGCCACTCAATGTTAGTGATGGCTGTTTAACAGTCTGATGGCCTTGAGATAGAAGCTGTTTTTCAGTCTCTCGGTCCTAGCTTTGATGCACCTGTACTGACCTCGCCTTCTGGATGATAGCGGGGTGAACAGGCAGTAGCTCGGGTGGTTGTTGTCCTTGATGATCTTTTTCACCTTCCTGTGACATCGGGTGGTGTAGGTGTCCTGGAGGGCAGGTAGATTGCCCTCTGTGATGCGTTGTGCAGATCTCACTACCCTCTGGAGAGCCTTACGGTTGTGGGCAGAGCAGTTGCCGTTCCAGGCGGTGATACAGCCCGACAGGATGCTCTCGATTGTGCATCTGTAAAAGTTTGAGAGTGTTTTTGGTGACATGCCAAATTTCTTGAGCCTCCTGAGGTTGAAGAGGCGCTGTTGCGCCTTCTTCACCATTCTGTCTGTGTGGGTGGATCATTTCAGTTTGTCCGTGATGTGTACGCCAATTAACTTAAATCTTTCCACCTTCTCCACTACTGTCCCATCGATGTGGATAGGGGGGTGCTCCCTCTGCTGTTTCCTGAAGTCCACGATCATCTCCTTTCTTTTCTTGATGTTGAGTGTGAGGTTATTTTCCTGACACCACACTCCGAGGGCCACAATAGTCCCTGTGCCCAAGGAAGAGAAGGTAACCTGCCTAAATGATTACCGCCCGGTAGCACTCTTGTCGGTAGCCATGAAGTGCTTTGAAAGGCTGATCTTGACTCACATCAACAGCATCCTCCTGGATACCCCAGACCCACTTCAGTTCACATACCACCCCAACAGATCCACAGATGACGAAATCTCAATCGCACTTCACACTTCCCTTTCCCACCTGGACAAAAGGAACACCTATGTGAGAATGCTGTTCATTGAATACAGCTCAGTGTTCAACAGCATAGTGCCCACAATGCTCCCTGGGACTAAACTCCTCCCTTTGCAACTGCATCCATGACTTCCTGAGGGGCCGCCCCCAGATGGTAAGGGTAGGCAACACATCTGCCATGCTGATCCTCAACATGGGGGCCCCTCAGGGCTGTGTACTTAGTCCCTGTTCACCCAATACTGCATGGCCAAGCACGACTCCAACACCATCATTAAGTTTGCTGACGATACAACAGTGGTAGGCCTGATCACCGACAAGGATGAGACAGCCTATAGGGAGGAGGTCAGAGACCTGGCAATGTGGTGCCAGGAAAACCTTCACCTCAATGTGAGAAAGACAAAGGAGCTGATCATGGACTACAGGAAAAGGCGGACTGAACTGGCCCCCATTAACATCAACAGGGATGTAGTGGAGCGGGTCGAGAGTTGGTGTCCACATCACCATCAAAATTATCATGATCCAAACACACCAAGACAGTCATGAAGAGGGCACGACATCACATTCTCCAACACAGGAGACTGAAAAGATTTGGCATAGGTCCCCAGATCCTCAAAAAGTTATACAGCTGAACCATCAAGAGCATCCTGACCGGTTGCATGACTGCCTGGTATGGCAACTGCTTGGCATCTGACCGTAAGGCACTACAGAGTGTAGTGTGTACGGCCCAGTACATCACTGAGGCCAAGCTTCCTGCCATCCAGGACCTATATAATAGGCGGTGTCAATGGAGCCCAAAAAGTTGTCAGAGACTCCAGTAAGTATAGAACCAAATGGATCCTTATCAACTTCTACCCCCAAGCCATAAGATTGCTGAACAATTAATCAAATGGCCACCGGACTATTCACATTGACACCCACCGCTGAAACTCTCTGTTTATTATCTATGCATAGTCACTTCACCCCTACCTACATGTACAAATTGACTCGACTAATCTGTACCTCTGCACATTGACTTGGTACCGGTACCCCCTGTATATAGCCTCATTACTGTGATTTTATTGTAACTTTTTATTTTTTATTTTATTTGGTCAATATTTTCGGTACTCCTCTTGAACTGCACTGTTGGTTAAGGGCCTGTAAGTAAGCATTTCACGGTAACATCTACACTTGTTGTATTCGGCGCATGAGACAAAGTTTGATTTGATATGTGTAGTCTTTTGTATTTGGGAAGAGTAATCTCCAGGTCAGGTGTCCAGCTAATTATTTGTATAGATTACATTTTTCAGCCTCTTGAATTAGCCTTTTTTTTGCTATGTCTGTCTAACTTTTAATGTGTGATTTAGGTCTCCAGCTAAAATAATAGTTTCTATCTGGATGATCTAATATAGATAGAATTCAATCTAAAAACAACAGATCAAATCAAATCAAGTAGTATTTGTCACATGTGCCGAATACAACCTTTCCATGAAATGCTTACTTGCAAAAGACATTTACATAACAATAACGAGTCCACATACAGGGGGTACCGGTATCGAGTCAATGTGCGAGGGTACAGGTTTCTCAAGGTAATTTATGAAGTGACTGTGCATAGATAAGAAACAGCGAGTAGCAGCAGTGTAAAAACAAAGGGGGGGACTCAAAAAGGGTGGACTCAATGTAAATAGTGGCTTCATAGCAAAGGGGGTGAATACATACGCACCCACTTTTCCGTTATAATTCTTTGAAACAAGTTATTTTTTCATTTCACTTTTGTATGTCCATTACATGAAATCCAAATAAAAATCAGTTTAAATTACAGGTTGTAATGCAACAAAATAGTAAAAATGCCAAGGGGGATAAATACTTTTGCAAGGCATTGTACTTCAGGAAGTCTCTGATGCCAACTCATCCAAGCATCTCGGATAGAGCCCATCTCCACTCTAAACAATAACCAACATTTGATCTTAGCTATAATGGCAAACAAGGAATAACAATGTCTTGACATCCTCTCCTTATTTAGACATAACTCTTATTCATTTTACAGCAGGTTTGCAAAAATAAATACAATTACATTGTAGTATAGATACTTAATATCTTATTTCCCTTGCCAAGCTTTTCCCTCTCTCCTCCTCTCCCAGTTACCCTCCCCATTTACCCCCCAAACTAAACTTGTCCTTGCCCCTCGAAGTCAAGCTTATCCCAACCTCCCATCATTGCCCATAATTGCCCACCCTTACCCACCCAAGTCAAGCTTGTCTCAACCTCTCGTCTTTCCCACGTTCCCTTCCTTTCAGACACATTTACACCCATGCATACATTAATTTACTTGTCCATTATCATTCATTCACATACCACATATACCCTATGCATCCACATACCCATTCTCTCCTGCCCTCCTACACATATTCATATTCACCCTCCCTCACACTTCCCTCACACATCCATTCATACACACAAATCCATTCATTGAACAGTTATTGACATACAGTACATGCTATATTTATCCCTTTGAATTGTCTTATCAATGTCCACAGAGCCCGTTGGCATTGGCTACTTCTATCGTTACTTCATAGAAAAGAACAGTTACTTGCAGAAAGTAGAGTACATATTTTATTGGTGGGAGAGGAGAAAATTATATTTTCAAAACTTAGGATAAGAGGATCTTAGGTATCACTGTATGTAGCTTACAGTGCACGTCTAGCGCATAGTGCGTTCATCACTTTTTCCCACTCCATCCTCTTCTCAGTGCAGGGGATTTCCCTCTGTCTTTATTACGCATAATGCCTTCGACTGGAAAGGTTTCTTGCAGCTTGATTAAGGCTTCATCTGCACTTGTGAATTCTACATTTTGCGTTCCCTTCCGCAGCACTGCCGGGAAGCAGAGTTGAGATTTGATCCCATTTTCCTCCAGTCATTTTCTGATTGGCAGGTATTCCTTACATTTCTTTCTCAGCTTAGCAGACAAGTCCTGGACCAATCAAATGGCCTGGCCTTGGATTTCCTTTCTCACTTGTACCTTCAGAATGTTGACTTTGGTATGATAGTTCCATGGTTTGGGTATTTAGAGTTCTTCTGTTTCACGCCGATCCTATGGCATCATTCCAGATCCCCTTGTGACATACGATCACATTTTTCCTGATCTGCTGGTAAGGAGAATATTCTCATTTTGTTGCATCTCATTCTTTTTTTTTGCTGGTCAAATTTCTCATCTAAAGTTTGCAACTTTGTTTCCAAAAAGCAAATTTAGTTGTCTTGCGCACACCTTGTTGGTGCATGTCTGACACGATAGCCTCCAAAGATTTAAAAAATCAATACATGATTCAGTTTCTATCTCCTGCCTTGGTATAGGCTCCTGAGTTTTAATAGGCTATGATGTTGCGCTCCTATCGCAGAGCATAACTGTATCTTACCCATGCTGATAAATATTTTAAATCGACTGCCTACCGGTCTATTTACTTTCGAGCATGGTTGGCTATTGAATGAGTGATGGATAAATGGTAGCCTGATATTTGTTATGTAGCGGGAATAAACCAGTCATGTCAGAAAGGAGAGATGCCCTACAATATGATTATGATTTAAGCCTATATAATAAAACTAGATTAAATATATTAGGCTGCGACATGATGCTATGCGATCTCCTTACCAATGGCAAATGCATCTGTTTTATTATTAGGCCTACGTTTGAATGTTTTATTACCCTACCATTATTACAATTCCTGTGCATGAAATACCTCCATTTCCCCCAAAACAACAATATTTGCTTGCAATACAGTTGATCAATCACTAGAAGTTGTGCGTACGCATGGTCGGAAATTTCCCGTCATGTTCAACATTTATAAATACCAAACTTTGCGAAAAAAGTGGCGCACACATGGTTTAGTCATTTTTTGTGCACATGCACCTTTGATAATGAGGCCCCTAGTACTTGGTAAAGTTGATGATGCTGTTGAACATAAAGCGGAAATAAGCAGTAGAAACAATAACAACGTTTCTGTAAAAAGCTGAGGGATGGAGCTGGAGAAATGTAATCACTCTCAAATTCATAAAGAGAGCTATGATGCAAGGACTGACCATCCATGATATACAAATTATAGTTGTTACCATGTTTTGAGGCTAAATAGTAGTTTTTAAAACAAGCTTATATTTTGGGTTATGACAGTTGAACTAAGCTCATGAGGCATTAAAAGTTATATTTTTCAAGAATCATTTGTTACATATCATGAATTTATTAGTCCAAAAATTGCTACATCTGCTCCTGCCACGCCCTCTAGCTCTAGGCGTCTAGGCAGAGCAGATCTCCACCAGCTGCAACCTGTTCCATAATCAAGACCTCTACCAATACTCAGCCCTGGCACTTCCATGCTGCCAGATTGTAATCTCTGCTAATTCAGTCAGCATTTTTTTGCCGTTTGTTCCTGCTTAGATCCTGTTTTGATATTATGCATGTTTTCTCTTGCCTGATGCTGTTTTCCTCTCCGCTACAGTTCTGCCCGCTCTGACTTTGGCCCCTGTCTCCAGTCTCACATCTCGTCAGTCCTGCGACTCTGTCCTGGACCCTCCACTCCACTGCGTCCTTGGATTCCTCTCCGGGCCTGCTTACCCAGTCCCAATTCCCCTCGCTCCAGCCTCAGCCTCCGTTCCTGGCTTCCTGTATTCCGCCTGAGCTTCTCCTGGCCTGTACCGCATCTTCCCCCTGTGTTTCAATAAATACCTCGATTACCTCATCCCAGTCTCCTCGTCTGAGTCTGCTCTTAGGTTCATCTGTTCCGCGCCGCGTGACAAAAATGTATGTAGCAACTGTTGATTGCCGCGTTAACAAGGGCCCCAGGACCAGTGGAAGCAAAATAGCTCCATAACATCAAAGATCCACCACGATATTTGACCATAGGTATGAGGTACTTTTCTGCATATGCTTCTGTTTTTCAACACCAAACCCACATCGGATGTGCGTGGCCAAAGAGCTCTATTTTCATGTCATCTGACCATATCACCAGTTCTAATCAATGCCAATACCGTTTATCAAACTCCAGGTGGTGCTATGGTCAGATGACATGAACATATGAATATGTTAGCCAAAAACCTAGTTGCACTCAATTACCCCAAGTACTAATCAAAATCCACAAAGAAATCAACATTTTGCTATTTCCATCTTAGTCAGCAAGACCAAGGAGGTGTTCCTGGACTACAGGAAACAGGGGGAGGAGTGGATATGGTTCCTTTGGGTCCACATCACTGAGGACTAAACGTGGTCCTCTCACACCAGCACAGTCATGAAGAAGGCACGACAGCACCTCTACCCCCTCAGGAGATTGAAGAGATTTGTTACGGCCCATTATTCTATGATATTATATGCTGTTATATTCCACCTATTGCAATGTAAATCACTGCATTGTGTCATTGCTTTGCACTTTTGTTCAGGACGAAGTTCAGGGACCCTGCTATTACAAGCATTACTCACTGTTATCCAATGGACTGGATCTGTGAATTCTAAAGAGCTATAGCTCAACAACCGGTTTCTGTAATTTGCATGGATTAACAGAAACACAATGCAGGACAAACAAATGCACATGCACTGCATTGTGGGAAATGTGTTTTCTATGAAGGACTCAATGGACATCAAAAGGCTCATATTTATTGGCTCCCCTATACCACTGTTTGTCAAACAATCCCTGGGGGATGTCTAGGTTGTGCACATTTTAGTTTTGGTTCATCCCAGCCAAAACGTACCTGTTTTAACTAGTAGAGGGTTCATATCCTACTTCCAGATATACCACAACTTTGCTTGAAAACATTGCGCCTCACAGTCAAAAAAATCTCCTGAAACATATTGCTTAATCAGATTTTTTCTCAGGTCTTCACACTACTCTGCAGCAAAATGCAGCAACACCTAAATGAGCATGATAACTCTGACTGTCAGTCACACGGTGAGTAACATCTGTAACACACGGCTACTGAGTACAATATGTACCAGATGACCACACAGAATGGCTCCCTTTCCCTCTTCATATGAAGTACAGTGCCATTATTGCACCAGCACCACAGTATAATTCACCACCGTCTGAGAGAAGGAGTAGGTGAAGAAGGTGAGGTCATCAAAGGATAGCAATCTCGTGGGGAGGCTTCACAGACAAGATGTCCTCCCAGCTTGATGACTCTCCTCTTTGGATCAATGCCACATGTTGACACTAGCACAGCATGGTACAAAATTGGGACAAAAGTCCCTGTTATTTTCCTTGTCTCTAGACACTCACTAACCCTGACAAAATATGGCTTGTCTGTTATTACATTGTTATGACAATGGAAGTAATTGGAAAACAATTATTGGAGCATTTAGCAGGAAACAGTCACTAAAACCAGGAGAGATGAATAACATAAAAAAGCAACCATGATTATTGGGTCTGTACAGCTTCTAAATAAAGTATTGAACTGCACTAGACTACAAGTGGAAGTGGGGAGAAGTTTTGTTAAGGCTGTGAAAATGTGTTAATTTTTCCCATTCAGCAAATGTAATTGTTACAATTTATTGGTGAAGAGGAGGGGTGGTGGTGATCTTGTGATGCTGATTGTGTGATATCAGCTAAGACCTCCCTGTGAATGTGTATCCTTTTATTTAAAAGTGTTAAAGTATGCTTTCACTTGAGTCCCAGGAGGCTCTGCTTTGAAACGTCAGCCACATATTCTGTTCTCCTCCTTTTTACGAGCTAAACAGAGACAGCTGTTGTCGTTTTGTTTTGCATACAGACCCTTTAATTATTCAGTCTCCTTCTTGGAATTTTTTAGTTGCTCACACACACCTTACTATATTTTTAGGTTAGAAACATTACATTAATAATGAACTCCCCCTCTCCTGGGAAAACAAACTAATCAAATGTGGTTTCCTAGTTCGTGGAGCGTTTTTTACTTTAAGTGGTTTGATCGAGAAATGACTTGCTTCAATAGGTGTACTATTACTGTGGTCTCCTGTCATTGAGGAACATTTTGCAGATATTGGCACATGAAATGTCTTGTTCATCATTATTATTTACACGTTACACATGTTCTACATCGCTCTGGTGGCTTAATCAATAATTATCTCTAGCGTTCTCTTTTTAATTGGCGTAATTAGTAGCGCTCGGTCCCCAAAGCCTGTAGTATGGGGATTTGAAAACAACACTAAAGCAACTGTTTCCCATTCCATGACGACCTCCTTCAACCTCTGAGACTGATTTAATTAGCCTTCCTGAGCTAAAGAACCGATTGTATATTTTATTAGCATGCGGAATTCTATGAATCTCAGTTCAGTCGTACTGAGTTTGCTAATGGTTAATATAGTTACAGCTCCTAAACATTGTGAAGATGGAGCCCTGATTCAGGTCTGCTTCTGATCCTGTCGGGCTTGTGAAAGCTTGTTTAGAAACTGGTTCACCTTGGTTGACCCCGGAGTTCACTGCAGACAGGGTTTGATTAGGGAGTTAAGTGCACTGGGCCGCATTGCGTGCCATCCAAATGATTCATTCCAAACTTTCAAGATTAATTGGCCTTGATGAGCTGGGGGAGGAATACTAATAGAGATCAGAGATCTCCTTGTGGCTACGTGAGTAAATTCTGTGATGCTACAGTATATCACCTTTGATTTTGCAAGTGAAAGGACGTAAGTTGAAATCTATATATAGAAATACATGTTTATCTCAATCTTATGTCATCCAGATATCAGTATTTGAGGCAACACAGGTTGAAGAGGCGATCCTTTGCTCCCCAAACCTTTTGCCAAGAAAGAGTTTGCCAGCTCATCCTTGTGCTCCTGTTCTTGATGCCTTTACAAAAAACTGTTGCCTTGCAGGCTTTCTTCCAAAAGATTGCTTTGCGTCTCTGTTGTGTGGGACGCATTGAGGCTTGAGGACATGACTTAATTTCATTTCTGGCCCTTGCCTGACAATATACTGCTTTAAAAGGGAACTTTTTGTGGATGTGTGAATAAATATGAGTCTAACTGATGCACTTTATGCATTCGCAACCTGCAGTATTGGGAACTTGTTTTCTATACCTCTTCCCTCTACTCGGGACGCTTGCGTCCCAACTAGAGCTCTGGAAATGCAAATGTGCTACGCTAAATGCTAATAGTATTAGTTAAAACTCAAACGTTCATTAAAATACACATGCGGGGTATCGAATTAAAGCTACACTCGTTGTGAATCCAGGCAACAAGTCAGATTTTTAAAATGCTTTTCGGCGAAAGCATGAGAGGCTATTATCTGATAGCATGCAACACCCCAAAAGACCCACAGGGGACGTAAACAAAATAATTAGCATTTCGGCGTTACACAAACCGCACAATAAAATAGAAAACATTCATTACCTTTCACCATCTTCTTTGTTGGCACTCCTAGATGTCCCATAAACACTATTTGGGTCTTTATTTCGATTAAATCTGTCCATATAAAGCCTAGATATCGTTATATGTAGACTGTGTGATAAACGAAAAAAACATCGTTTCAAAACGTAACGTCATTTTTTAAAATTCAAAAAGTCGACGATAAACTTTCACAAAACACTTCGAAATACGTTTGTAATGCAACTTTAGGTATTAGTAAACGTTAATAAGCGATAAAATTCATCAGGAGGCGATGTAAAGATCATTAGCTGTCCGTCTGGAAAAATGTCCGGCTAGAAACTCAACGAAAATATCCGGTCCTAGACCGGAGGAGATACGGTGTCCTGTATGTGTTTGACCAAGAAAAAACTCGAAGGGAAATGGCAAGACTCTAGACACCGTGTGGAAGCTGTAGGTACTGAACCTCAGTCAATTAATTGTGGTTCACGTTTATCAATGGGTTCAAGTAGCGCATGGATATATTTTCCCATTTTCAGTGATCAGTTTTTCCTGTGCTTTTCGATGTAAATGCCGTTCTGGTAAAGCCACAGCAGTGATTTAACCAGTTTTTTAAACGTCTGAGTGTTTTCTATCCACACAGACTAAGCAAATGCATATACTATATTCCTGGCATGAGTAGCAGGGCGCTGAAATGTTGCGCGATTTTTAACAGAATGTTCAAAAAAGTAGAGGGTAGAAGCAACAGGTTAAATAAAGCCGATGTGAGGAAATATTATGCAGAGTGAAAAACTGGAAGGTTGACTATTATTTGAAGCAAACTGTTCTGCTTTGAATTAAAAATGTAAAACCAATATGAATTGCAGGCAACTGTATACAATGCTTGGATAAACCCTTAAGCATTGTGATCCATGTATCTGCTTATCTCCATCCAAAAGTATTGTTCTGCTGTTTATGTACACTTACAAGTGTAAAAGAACATGTGTACATTATGAAAATGTTTAAACCAAACATTGCATATTAAAGGATAAGTTTACACTATTTGAAACAAATCTCTATTTTTGATGTCAGTGGCATGTTACAGAAGTGCCCAGACACATTTTTTCTGCCATCTCACTTGTTTTTGAGAAAGTTACCCCATCAGCAATACACTCCTTCATACTCATTCAGCAGTTATAGGGGCAGAGATAAAAATAAAAAAGTCTCCAAAACACCCAAATACGTTATTTTAGAAACACAATGCTCTCAGTATAGTGATACAGGTCTTTAGATGTTGCACACATAATTGTATCATTCCAAACATTATTTACATTGTGTGAGTGTAAGGATATTCCTGTGGTGAAGTAGAGGCGGACCAAAACGCAGCGTGGTTATATTGATTCATGTTTAATAAAAAAAGATAAACACGAACACTACAAAACAATAAACGTGGAAAACCAAAAACAGCCCTATCTGGTGCAAAACACAGAGACAGGAACAATCACCCACAAACACACAGTGAAACCCAGGCTACCTAAGTATGATTCTCAATCAGAGACAACTAATGACACCTGCCTCTGATTGAGAACCATACTAGGCCGAAACATAGAAATACCCAAATCATAGAAAAACAAACATAAGACTGCCCACCCAACTCACGCCCTGACCATACTAAATAAATACAAAACAAAGGAAATAAAGGTCAGAACGTGACAGTGAGACTGGAGTATTACTTCTCTTGGGTACTTGAAGGTGGACCTTTAAATAGATCCACAGGTACACCTCCAATTGACTCAAATGATCAATTAGCACGCCATTTACAGCTGAAGTCAGAAGTTTACAAAAACTTAGGTTAGAGTCATTAAACTCGTTTTTCAACCACTCCACTCCAAATGTCTTGGTAACAAACTATAGTTTTGGAAAGTCGGTTAGGACATCTACTTTGAGCATGACACAAGTAATTTTCCAACAATTGTTTACAGACAGACTATTTCACTTATAATTCACTGAATCACAATTCCAGTAGGTCAGAAGTTTACATCACTAAGTTGACTGTGCCTTTAAACAGCTTGGAAAATTCCAGAAAATTATGTCATGACTTTAGAAGATTCTGATAGGCTAATTGATAATTTGAGTCAATTGGAGGTGTACCTGTGGATCTATTTCAAGGTCTACCTTCAAACTCAGTGCCTCTTTGCTTGACATCATGGAAAAATCTAAAGAAATCAGCCAAGACCTCAGAAAAAAATTGTAGATCTCCACAAGTCTTGCTCATCCTTGGGAGCAATTTCCAAATGCCTGAAGGTACCACGTTCATCTGTACAAACAATAGTATGCAAGTATAAACACCATGGGACCACGCTGCTCAGAACGTACTTTGTTGCGAAAAGTGCAAATCAATCCCAGAACAACAGCAAAGGACCTTGTGAAGATGCTGGAGGAAACAGGTACAAAGTATCTAGCAAGGAAGAGGCCACTGGTGTAAAACCGTCATTAAAAAAATCCAGACTACACATGGGGACAAACATCGTACTTTTTGGAGAAATGTCCTCTGGTCTGATTAAACAAAAATAGAACTGTTTGGCCATAATGACCATCGTTATGTTTGGAGGAAAAAGGGGGATGCTTGCAAGGCGAAGAACACCATCTCAACCGTGAAGCACGGGGGTCGCAGTGTCATGTTGTGGGGGTGCTTTGCTGGTGCACAAAATAGATGGCATCATGAAGCAGGAAAATGATGTGGATATATTGAAGCAACATCTCAAGATATCAGCCACGAAGTTAAAGCTTGGTCGCAAATGGGTCTTCCAAATGGACAATGACCCCAAGCATACTTCCATAGTTGTGGCAAAATGGCTTAAAACCGCTTACGGCCACTGAGACGCTAGCGTCTCTCCTAGCCAATAGCCTGGGGAAATGCGTAGCGCCAAATTCAAATAGTACTCGATAAAACTCAAACTTTCATTAAATCACACATGCAGGGTACTCAATTAAAGCTACACTCGTTGTGAATCCAGCCAACATGTCAGATTTAAAAAATGCTTTCCGGCGAAATCATGAGAAGCTATTATCTGATAGCATGCACTCAATCCCTCCCATCTGTCTCAGTTTTGATATTTCTTTTCAATTATGCTGTGATGTTTCACAAAAGTTCTGAACCTTTCTATTCCCATAGATTCTACATAATGTAATTGAAAAACAATCATTTTTGTTAAGAGTATTATTATATTATTGATCGATTGACTATTACTTTTTAAATCACCAAGCAGTGCTATATGCAAAGGGGGCGGCAGGGGGTCTGGGGGTCCTCCCATTTTTGAAGGCAACTAAACCACATTTCCTGCATTTCTACACACTCTATTTAGAACAACAAAAAGTAATCAAAAATGCCCAAAGGCATCAGGGTAGGTAAGAGAATTATTAAAAAAAATGTTTAATCTTTATTTAACCAGGAAAAGCCCATTGAGACCCAGAGTCTCTTTTTCAAGGGAGTCTTGGCCAAGAAGGCAGCAATAATCAATACAATACAATACATAATCCAGCCTACTTCTCTTTCAATGAAATTTGTATTTTGCATTCAAACCAACCCCTCTAAATCAGAGAGGTGCAGGAGGCTGCCTTAAACAACATCCACGTCTTCGGCACCCGGGGAACAGTGGGTTAACTGGCTTGCTCAGGGGTAGAACATTCCATTTTTACCTTGTCAACTCGGGGATTCTGTTGTGCACTTGAGTGAGGACGCAAAAGCGGTTTAACAAAAACAGAGTCCTTTAATGTAAAAACACAGGGAAGACATAGATCCTCTTCAGATGTAGATAATGGCAAAATAGACAACCCGCAGAGAGGGCGACAAATGAAACAAAAAGTCCTTCTGATATTTACAAAAGAGTCCCCTTCTTAGCAGCAGAGGAGTATAGCTGGGTTAGAGTCCCCTTCTTAGCAGCAGAGGAGAATAGCTGGGTTAGCGGCGACAGACTGCTGGTCTCTCTGGGTAGGCGCGGGTCGTAGCGGACAGAGGTACCTGATCACACGTAGCATCAGAAGAACAGACAGATTCCGACAGGACGGGACAAGGGTGAAGCAAACGAGACGATAGTTTGGTTCTGGCATGAGAAACTCAAACGAGAATCTGACAAAGAAAGAAGCAGGAACAGAGAGAGAAATAGAGACCTAATCAGAGGGAAAAAGGGAACAGGTGGGAAAAGGGTGAACGAGGTAGTTAGAGAAGATGGGGAACAGCTGGGGGGAGGAGAGGAAGAGAAGGTAACCTAATACGACCAGCAGAGGGAGACGGAGTGAAGAGAAAGAACAGGAACAAGACATAATATGACAATACATGACAGTACCCCCCCACTCACCGAGCGCCTCCTGGCGCACTCGAGGAGGAAACCTGGCGGCAACGGAGGAAATCATCGATCAGCGAACGGTCCAGCACGTCCCGAGAGGGAACCCAACTCCTTTCCTCAGGACCGTACCCTCCCAATCCACTAGGTACTGATGACCACGGCCCCGAGGACGCATGTCCAAAATCTTACGGACCCTGTAGATAGGTGCGCCCTCGACAAGGATGGGGGAGGGGAGACGAGCGGGGGTGCGAAGAACGGGCTTAACACAGGAGACATGGAAGACCGGGTGGACGCGACGAAGATATCGCGGGAGAAGAAGTCGCACTGCGACAGGATTAATGATCTGAGAAATACGGAACGGACCAATGAACCGCGGGGTCAACTTGCGAGAAGCTGTCTTAAGGGGAAGGTTTTGAGTGGAGAGCCATACTCTCTGACCGCGACAATATCTAGGACTCTTAGTTCTACGCTTATTAGCGGCTCTCACAGTCTGCGCCCTATAACGGCAAAGTGCAGACCTGACCCTCTTCCAGGTGCGCTCACGACGTTGGACAAAAGCCTGAGCGGAGGGGACGCAGGACTCGGCGAGCTGAGACGAGAACAGCGGAGGCTGGTACCCGAGGCTACTCTGAAAAGGAGATAGACCGGTCGCAGACGAAGGAAGCGAGTTGTGGGCGTATTCTGCCCAGGGGAGCTGTTCTGACCAAGACGCAGGGTTACGAAAAGAAAGACTGCGTAAGATGCGACCAATAGTCTGATTGGCCCGTTCTGCTTGACCGTTAGACTGAGGATGAAAGCCGGAAGAGAGACTGACGGAAGCCCCAATCAAACGGCAAAACTCCCTCCAAAATTGAGACGTGAATTGTGGACCCCTGTCCGAAACGACGTCTGACGGAAGGCCATGAATTCTGAAAACATTCTCGATGATGATTTGTGCCGTCTCTTTAGCAGAAGGGAGCTTAGCGAGGGGAATAAAATGAGCCGCCTTAGAGAACCTATCGACAACCGTAAGAATAACAGTCTTTCCCGCTGACGAAGGCAGTCCGGTGATAAAGTCTAAGGCGATGTGAGACCACGGTCGAGAGGGAATGGGAAGCGGTCTGAGACGGCCGGCAGGAGGGGAGTTACCGGACTTAGTCTGCGCGCAGACCGAACAAGCAGCCACGAAACGACGCGTGTCACGCTCCCGAGTGGGCCACCAAAAACGCTGGCGAATGGAAGCAAGCGTACCCTGAACGCCGGGGTGGCCGGCTAACTTGGCAGAGTGAGTCCACTGAAGAACGGCCAGACGAGTAGGAACGGGAACGAAAAGAAGGTTCCTAGGACAAGCGCGCGGCGACGGAGTGTGAGTGAGTGCTTGCTTTACCTGCCTCTCAATTCCCCAGACAGTCAACCCGACAACACGCCCCTCAGGGAGAATCCCCTCGGGGTCGGTGGAGACTACTGAAGAACTGAAGAGACGAGATAAAGCATCAGGCTTGGTGTTCTTAGAGCCCGGACGATAAGAAATCACGAACTCGAAACGAGCGAAAAACAGCGCCCAACGAGCCTGACGCGCATTAAGTCGTTTGGCAGAACGGATGTACTCAAGGTTCCTATGGTCAGTCCAAACGACAAAAGGAACGGTCGCCCCCTCCAACCACTGTCGCCATTCGCCTAGGGCTAAGCGGATGGCGAGCAGTTTGCGGTTTCCCACATCATAGTTACGTTCCGACGGTGACAGGCAATGAGAAAAATACGCGCAAGGATGGACCTTGTCGTCAGAGAGGGAGCGCTGAGAAAGAATAGCTCCCACGCCCACCTCTGACGCGTCAACCTCGACAACGAACTGTCTAGAGACGTCAGGTGTAACAAGGATAGGTGCGGATGTAAAACGATTCTTGAGAAGATCAAAAGCTCCCTGGGCGGAATCGGACCACTTAAAGCACGTCTTGACAGAAGTAAGGGCTGTGAGGGGAGCTGCCACCTGACCGAAATTACAGATGAAACGACGATAGAAATTCGCGAAGCCGAGAAAGCGCTGCAGCTCGACGTGTGACTTAGGAACGGGCCAATCAATGACAGCTTGGACCTTAGCGGGATCCATCTTAATGCCTTCAGCGGAAATAACAGAACCGAGAAATGTGACGGAGGAGGCATGAAAAGTGCACTTCTCAGCCTTCACATAAAGACAATTCTCTAAAAGGCGCTGGAGGACACGTCGAACGTGCTGAACATGAATCTGGAGTGACGGTGAAAAAATCAGGATATCGTCAAGGTAAACGAAAACAAAGATGTTCAGCATGTCTCTCAGGACGTCATTAACTAATGCCTGAAAGACAGCTGGAGCGTTTGCGAGGCCGAAAGGAAGAACCCGGTATTCAAAGTGCCCTAACGGAGTGTTAAACGCCGTTTTCCACTCGTCCCCCTCCCTGATGCGCACGAGATGGTAAGCGTTACGAAGGTCCAACTTAGTGAAAAACCTGGCTCCCTGCAGGATCTCGAAGGCTGAAGACATAAGAGGAAGCGGATAACGATTCTTAACTGTTATGTCATTCAGCCCTCGATAATCTATGCAGGGGCGCAGGGACCCGTCCTTCTTCTTAACAAAAAAAACCCCCGCTCCGGCGGGAGAGGAGGAGGGGACTATGGTACCGGCGTCGAGAGCTACAGACAAATAATCTTCGAGAGCCTTACGTTCGGGAGCCGACAGAGAGTATAGTCTACCCCGGGGGGGGGGGGGGGAGTGGTTCCCGGAAGGAGATCAATACTACAATCATACGACCGGTGCGGAGGAAGAGAGGTGGCCCTGGACCGACTGAACACCGTGCGCAGATCGTGATATTCCTCCGACACCCTCGTCAAATCACCTGGCTCCTCCTGTGAAGAAGAGACAGAGGAAACAGGAGGGATAGCAGACATTAAACATTTCACATGACAAGAGACGTTCCAGGAGAGGATAGAATTACTAGACCAATTAATTGAAGGATTATGACAAACTAGCCAGGGATGGCCCAAAACAACAGGTGTAAAAGGTGAATGAAAAATTAAAAAAGAAATGGTTTCGCTATGATTACCAGAGACAGTGAGGGTTAATATCACACTGGGTGAGGAACGAGCGGCATTCAGTGGGCTCCCTAGAGTAACACGGCGGGTTATTGACTCTGGGCTCCGGAGATTCGGAAGCCCTGGAAGTGGCCGGTGGATCGAGGCGGAGATGGTGAATCTGTCTTGTGAGGTCGGAGACTTGGGCGGTCAGGGTCTCAACGGCATGTCGAGCAGCAGACAATTCCTGCTCGTGTCTGCCTAGCATCGCTCCCTGGACCTCGACGGCTGAGTGGAAAGGATCCAGAGTCGCTGGGTCCATTCTTGGTCAAATTCTTCTGTTGTGCACTTGAGTGAGGACCCAAAAGCGGTTTAACAAAAACAGAGTCCTTTAATGTAAAAACACAGGGAAGACATAGATCCTCTTCAGATGTAGATAATGGCAAAATAGACAACCCGCAGAGAGGGCGACAAATGAAACAAAAAGTCCTTCTGATATTTACAAAAGAGTCCCCTTCTTAGCAGCAGAGGAGAATAGCTGGGTTAGAGTCCCCTTCTTAGCAGCAGAGGAGAATAGCTGGGTTAGCGGCGACAGACTGCTGGTCTCTCTGGGTAGGCGCGGGTCATAGCGGACAGAGGTACCTGATCACACGTAGCATCAGAAGAACAGACAGATTCCGACAGGACGGGACAAGGGTGAAGCAAACGAGACGATAGTTTGGTTCTGGCATGAGAAACTCAAACGAGAATCTGACAAAGAAAGAAGCAGGAACAGAGAGAGAAATAGAGACCTAATCAGAGGAAAAAAGGGAACAGGTGGGAAAAGGGTGAATGAGGTAGTTAGAGAATATGAGGAACAGCTGGGGGGAGGAGAGGAGGAGAAGGTAACCTAATACGACCAGCAGAGGGAGACTGAGTGAAGAGAAAGAACAGGAACAAGACATAATATGACAATACATGACAGATTCGATCCAGCAACCGTTCGGTTACAGGCCCAATGCTTTAACCACTAGGCTACCTGCCGTGTCATTTTAAGAAACATTTGTGTGTTGAAAATGCCTAACCCCTTGTGTAATTTATTTGCAAACACTTCAGACAGACATACATACCCCAACAGACACGCCATTATAGGTTTCTTCACTGTACTCAATCCAAAAACAGATGTAATAATCAGTTATGTATAGAGCCATGTCATTGTGGAAAGCTCTGCCATCAGAGGTTTCTCAGGCAAAAGGCAAGTTTAGCACTAAAAAACAGATTAAAAAAAACTTATATCACAGCACCTCTCCTCTTTTTAAAGATGTAATTTAACTCTATACAGTATATACTGTATGAATATGAATGAATAGTGTGTAAATGTTGTTGTCTCTTGGTGTCTTTCCAATACATTTATTTATTTTTATTTGATTTATTTCACCTTTATTTAACCAGGTAAGCAAGTTGAGAACAAGTTCTCATTTACAATTGCGACCTGGCCAAGATAAAGCAAAGCAGTTCGACACATACAACGACACAGAGTTACACATGGAGTAAAACAAACATACCATCAATAATACAGTAAAAAATATATAACGCTTGGCAGTTATTATATATATACGTATATATATTGGTATAGATAAAACATGTTTGATTTGGTTTTTTTTGTATGTCGTTGTCTATACCTGTTCTGTACTTAGTCATGCATTTGAATGCTTTATGTGGACCACAGGAAGAGTAGTTGCTGAATGTGTAGTAGCTAGCTATGGGGTTTCCTAACAAACTAAACCACAAAAAGTTCTATATGGAACCCTTTTGTAGGGTTCTTTTATCAGAATCCCAGGGGTTATTGTCATTGAACCAAAATTGGTTCCATATAGAACCCCTGGGTTCCATATAGGGTTCTTTATGGAACCAATTTCCGTTCTATATAGAACCTTTAAGGGTGCCATATATGATGCAAGCATAAAACCCTTTTTGGTTCTATCTAGAAACTGTTTTTCTAAGAGTGTACTTCGTTAATGTGGCACCATGAAAGGCATGAGTACATCTACATTACATTTAAGTCATTTAGCAGTATAGGTGGCTGAAAAATACCTGCTTCAGCACCATGGGAAGCACCGGGTGTCTCAGTGCGCTGGACAGCACCACTCTCACCAGCACCACGGACAGCATTACATTTAGCCCGATGGATCAAATCATGTTTTTCAGCACCATAGTGCCCGGAGTTTCAGTACCATGGACAGTGCCACTTGCCAAAGCACCAGGAAGAGCGCTACACGTCTCCCTATGGGCTGTACCATACACTAAAAGCGCCATGGACAGCACCATATTTCCCCCCTGGATTTTGGCACTCATTTCAGAACCATGGACAGGACCATATGCTTCGGCACCTTGGACAGTATCTCTCGCTTCAGCACAATGTGCATTGCCATACACTTCGGCATCATGGGCAGCACCACTCACTTCACCACTGTAGACAGCTGCACTCACCTCAGCACCATGGAGGCCTAGGACAGTGCCACAACTCTGCTCACTCAACACGCTCATGTATAATCACTAATAAACACAACTGCCAGGCAGTCCCAGTAAATGTAATTTACCTCTGAATTTTGCCTGGAATTTAAATTGCATCATATCAAATATATGTACCTCATCAAACCAGATCGTTCTCATCCAACGACCTGTGGTATAGTTCAAACTAGCACAGGTTTAGCTAAATATCATGCACAATTCCTTCAATGTCTTTTGCAAATAATCTTGCAATTGACATCATATACTGAGTTAAAAATAAGAAACCTACTAGAATCCAATGGATGACATGTTTTCTAAATTAAATGGAATAATTTCCCCCTGTCCACACACCTGTATTCTTGTTCGGATGCAGAACTTCCACTTACTCTTGTTAGCTTCACAATGGGAGTATGATGAACCACCATTGAGGTCATAAGCATCTTCATTAGTATGTTAGGGAGCATCCAGGAGCTCCTGCGTAGAAGTGAGTGGGAGTCTCCTGTTGGCATATATCTGCTTTAAGTATACTGTTCTCTGACCCACTGAATGTCTGCTTAATAAAACCTCTGATTCACCCCTGATACAAGCCTAAGGGATCACCCCTTGGTTTTTTGTCTGCGTCTAATTAGTCACATATTAGAAATGCAGTAAGAAAAAATCTAATTAAGAACCGCCTGACTCAATTTGCTTGCGGAAAGTTCAGTAATCGAGGTGGGGAGAGAGCGGGGGCGAAACACAGGGGACGAGAGGAGAATGCCGAGAGAGATGAGAAGCCTAATCTTATCCATCCATCTCTCCGTGTCCCCCAATTAATGACTCTTGCTCGGCAGACAGGAGATGGACAGGCAGACCTGGGAAGCCAGCACAACCTGCAACATTTATCGATGGTGCGTCTCGGTATCTGTTCCTGCCACTAATCACAACCCATTGAGGGATTCCAGCATAGTTTTCATCATTCATCAATGCATAAGCAATTTCGCCTGGATTCTGAGGAGGCATCTGTTCGGCAATTAAGCATTTATATTTGCACAAATTGTATTTAATACCTGATGTGATGTTGTCAGACACTGTCCAACTGGATAACAATGAATATTGCATTTGCTTTTGGCTATCATAATGACTGGGAGAATTAAGGCTGTTTGAGTATGTCCTATGTCACTCTCCTATTTCAATTATTTATTGATCTATGTGGTAATTAATTCAATGCAATCTAAAAATGAAGGAGTGCACAGGGAATAGTCATAATTTCCCGAAAATGTGGCTGTTTTTAATCGTGGATGTTAACAGTGGATCTTTGTTGATAACATAATTAGACCATTGTAGTCCTCATTGCCATATTATAACATTTAAACATTTCATATTTAACTAGGTAAGTCAGTTAGGAACAAATCCTTATTTACAATGACTGCCTAGGAACAGTGGGTTAACTACCTTGTTCAGGGGCAGAACGACAGATTTTTATCTCGTCAGCTCATTAAAGAGCCATGAGTAACATACTGTTGATCACTTCGTTTGATAATAATTTGATCATGTATGGCTTTTAAGAGTTCCAATGGACATCACTCTTTCATTATGAAACATATCTTCCACAACCATCTTTCCCATGTGAGCGAGAAAGGTGGTACATAGATGGACCATAAACAAATGGGCAACAGCTGGACCGCAATGTTCTGAAGGTCCCTGGCTTGACCTCGAATGGACCGCTAAAGAAATCCCCAAGGCACCAGTGAATGGGCCTCATTTTCTGTGACAGATATTTATTTCAAAAGGCTATGAATGAACTGGAATCATCTGGCTAACCTGCGAAGAAATACTCTGGCACAAAGTGCAGAATGTTTGGCTGCTATAGGAAAATCACATTGGAACACGTGTGCAATTTTGGATAAGGCAATACTGTACTTTCAATATCAATATAATATCCAATATTATGGATTAAAAAAGAAATTGGTATTTAAAATTCTGCATTTTCAAATGAATTTATTTAACATAAATCACTATTAGTAAACTATATATGACTCATTGATTACTAATATACTAAATAAGGGAGATATTAGTGAGCACTGAGTCAAAAAAGTGTGATTTTAGTTTCTGGTTTGTCACAAGTCCTTTACTCCACCAAATGGGTGTACCATGAATTACAGAAATGTTGCCAATCACATGTTTTTATTTCAGCTTTCATGTCTGGACTTAAGTCCGAAAATACTTATTCGTTTTTAGACCACAACAGAATCACAACTAAATATACACTACATGAACAACAGTATGTAAGTCGCTCTGGATAAGAGCGTCTGCTAAATGACTTAAATGTAAATGTTAAATGTATGTGGACACCTGGTCATCGAACATCTCATTCCAAAATCATTCGCATTAATATTGAGTTGGTCCCACCTTTGCTGCTATAACAGCCTCCACTCTTCTAAGAAGGCTTTCAACTAGATGTTGGAACATTGCGCAGGGACTTGCTTCCATTCATCCACAAGAGCATTAGTGTGGTCGGGAACTGATGTTTGGCGATTAGGCCTGGCTCGCAATCAGCATTCCTAAGTGTTCGGGGTTAAGGTCAAGGCTCTGTATAGGCCAGTCAAGTTCCTCCACACCGATCACAGTAAACCATTTCTGTATGGGCCTTGCTTAGTGCACGGGGGCAATGTCATGCTGAAACAGGAAAGGGCCTTCCCCACAGAATTGTCTAGAAGCACAGAATTGTCTAGAATGTCATTGTATGCTGTAGCATTAAGGTTTCCCTTCAATGGTACTAAGGGGACTAGCCCAAACTATGAAAAACAGCCCCAGGCCACTATTTCTCCTCTGCCAAACTTTACAGTTGGCAATATGCATTGGGGTTTCTCCTGGTAGCCACTAACCCAGATTTGTCCGTCGGACTACCAGATGGTGAAGCGGGATTCATCACTCCAGAGAACACGTTTCCAATGCTCCAGAGTCCAATGGTGGTGGCTTTACACCACTCCAGCCGACACTTGGCATTGCGAATGGTGATCTTCGGCTACTCGGTAATGGAAAACCATTTCATGAAGCTCCCGACGGACAGTTATTGTGCTGACATTGCTTCCAGAGTCATTTTGGAACTTAGTAGTGAGTGTTGCAACTGAGGACAGACGATTTTTACGCGCTACGTGCATCAGCACTCAGCGGTCTCATTCTGGCCTATCACTTCGCTGAGCCATTATTGGTCCTGCACGTTTCCACTTCACAATAACTGTACTTACAGTTGACCGGGGCAACTTTAGCAGGGTAGAAATTTGACGTATTGACTTGTTGGAAAGGTGGCATCCTATGATGGTGTCACGTTGAAGGTTACTGAGCTCTTAGTAAGACCAATCAACTGCCAGTGTTTGTCTATTGAGATTGCATGACTGTATGGTACATTTTTACACATCTGTCAGCAACGGGTGTGGCTGAAATAGCCAAATCCACTAATTTGATGGGGTGTCCACAAACCTTTGTATATATAGTGTACTATAGTGTTGGTCCCATGTTTCATGAGCTGAAATAGAAGATCCCAGAAATGTACCATTCGCACAAAAAGCTTATTTCACTCAAAGTTTGTGCACACATTTTTTTTACACCACTGTTCGTGATTATTTCTCCTCTGCCAAGATAATCCATCGACCTGATTAAACATCATGATCATTACACAGGTGCACCTTGTGCTTTGGCCAATAAGAGGCCACTCTAAAATGTGCAGTTTTGTCTCACAACACAATGTCACAGATGTCTCAAGTTTTGAGGGAGCATGCTGACTGCAGGAATATCCACCAGAGCTGTTGCCAGATAATATAATGTTAATTTCTCTACCATAAGCAGCCTCCAAAGGTAATTTTAGATAATTTGGCAGTACGTCCAGCCGACCTCACAACCACAGACCACGTGTAACCATGCCAGCCCAGGACCTCCTCATCCGGCTTCTTCACCTGCGGGATTGTCTCTGAGACCAGCCAGCAGGACAGCTGAAACTGTGGATTTACACAACCAAATAATTTCTGAGCAAACTGTCAGAAACCATCTCAGGGAAGCTCATCTGCGTGCTTGTTGTCCTCACCAGGGTCTTGACCTGACTGCATGGCAGCGTCGTAAGCGACTTCAGTGTGTAAATGCTCACCTTTGATGGACACTGGCACGCTGGAGAAATGTGCTCTTCACGGATGAATCCCGGTTTCAACTGTACCGGGCAGATGGTAGACAGTATGGTGTCATGTGGGCGAATGGTTGCTGATGTCAACGTTGTGAACAGATTGCCCCATGGTGGTTGAGGGGTTATGGTATGGGCAGGCATAAGCTATGGACAATGAACGCAATTGCATTTTATTGATGGCAATTTGAATGCACACACTTGCACTTCTACACTCGCATACATGCACAGACATACACATGTCCACCGACACCTCTCCATTTATAACATGTACAATTTATCTCCTGTTAGGGCCTATACATTTTTAAACAAATATACACTATAATAATTATCCTACATCAGATAGTAATTTGGTTACTTATTCTATCGTTTCCATACTATAGATTTCATTAATTACTCTTTTGTGGTGCCAGCGGTTTGAGCCAGTTTGTAGTTATCTGTTTAAGGGTTGTTATTCTCATAATTCTGGAGAGGTATTCGAGGACCAGTGCATGAGGCGCTCTCCCCACGATTATGTGTTCTAGATTCAGAGAAACTGAGCGTTCAAACATATTATCCAAAACTTTGTATACTTTGGTCTAGAACTGATTGAGGATGAGGCAGGAATATAATGTGTGGGTGTGGTTAGCCCTGCTCTCCCCACAGTTATGCCAGCAACTTAGTGTGATGTCACGGTTGTATTTTGATTGTATTATAAGAGTTAGGAAAAATGTTGACTGAATTTTCCAAGAGTATCCCTCTAGAGTAGAGAGTTGGTTGTCTTTGACGTGTTTCTAAATATGTCCTCTCAGTCCTCTTGGGTTATTACTATTTGCAGCTCGTCTTCCCAATTAGTTACCGCTCATCTTTTGTTTATTCTTTGATAATTCTGGATATGTGCCCCAGCACATTCTTGGCATTTTCCTTGTTATATGGGTTTGCTATATATCTAATTAAAGGATGTACAGTGCATTAGGAAAGTATTCAGACAACTTGACTTATTCTAAAATGGATACATTGTTTTTGTCCCTCAATCTACACACAATACCCTATAATGACAAAGCAAAAAACAGTTTTTATTTTTATTTTAGCAAATGTATAAAAAAGAAAAAAGAGAAATATCACATTTACACACTGTAAGTATTCAGACACTTTAATCAAAACCGTATTGGCTTCTCTTAGTATGATGCTACAAGCTTGGCACACATGTATTTGGGGAATTTCTCCCATTCTTCTCTGTAGATCCTCTCAAGCTCAGTCAGGTTGGATGGGGAGCGTCACTGTACAGCTATTGTCAGATCTCTCAAGAGATGTTCGATCCGGCCGAGCTCTGGCTGGGCCACTCAAGGACATTCGGACACATGTCCCAAAGCCACTCCTGCGTAGTCTTCTGGTTTCCTCCAGAAGTGACACTTGGCATTCAGGCCAAAGAGTTCAATATTGGTTTCATCAGACCAGAGAATCTTGTTTCTCATGGTGTGAGAGTCTTTAGGGGTCTTTGGCAAACTCATAGCAGGCTGGCATGTGCATTTTACTGAGGAGTGGCTTCCATCTGGCAACTCTACCATAAAGGCCTGATTGGTGGAGTTCTGCAGAGATGGCTGTCGTTCTGGAAGGTTCGCCCATCTTCTCAGAGGAACTCTAGAGTTCTTTCAGAGTGACCCTCTGGTTCTTGGTCAACTCCCCGACCAAGGCCCTTCTGCCCCGATTGCTCAGTTTGGCCGGGCGGCCAGCTCTAGGAAGAGTCTTGGTGGTTCCAAACTACTTCCATTTAAGAATGATGGAGGTCATTGCGTTCTTGGGGACCTTCAATGCTGCAATTCGACCTCATGGCTTAGTTTTTGCTCTGACATGCATGGTCAACTTGTTAGACCTTATATAGACCGGGGTGTGCCTTTCCAAATCATGTCCAATGAATTGAATTAACCACAGGTGGACTCCAATTAAGCTGCAGAAACATCTCAAGGATGATCAATTGAAACAGGATTCACCTGAGCTTAGTTTCGAGATTCATAGCAAAGGGTCTGAATACTTATGTGGATAAGGTATGTGTTTTTTGTTTTTTAATACATTTGCAAACATTTCTAAAAACTTGTTTTGCTTCATCATCATGGGGTATTGTGTGTAGATTGCTGAGGATTTTTTGTATTTAATCCATTTTAGAATGTAATGTTATAACATGTGGAAAAAGTTGTCTGAATACTTTTTGAAGGCACTGTATATAAATTAATGCAGACTAGCTAAAAAAATAAGTGTATATTCTCACAAATTATCCAATGGATTAGGATCATTTTCTTAAAAAAAAAAAAAGTGTAGATGCAAAAACATTTTCTCTGTGCTCAGATGGCCAAGCAGACACAAGGCAATTTCAAATCAAATAAAAAAATGGTTGGTCACATACACGTGTTTAGCAGATGTTATTGCGGGTGTAGTGAGATGCTTTTGTTTCTAGCTCCAACAGTGCAGTAATATCGAACAAGTAATATCGTACAATTTCACCACAATAAAGTAAAGGAATCGAATTAAGAATTTATAAATATTTGGATGAGCAATGTCAGTGGCATAGACTCAAATCAAATGTATTTGTCACATACACATGGTTAGCAGATGTTATTGTGAGTGTAGTGAAATGCAGTAGAATAGAATATAGCATGTACACTACCGGTCAAAAGTTTTAGAACACCTGCTCATTCAATGGTTTTTATTTATTTTTTACTATTTTCTACATTGTAGAATAATAGTGAAGACATGAAAATTATGAAATGACACATATGGAATCATGTAGTAACCAAACACGTGTTAAACAAATCGAAATATATTTTATATTTGAGATTCTTCAAAATGCCCCCATTTGCCTTGATGACAGTTTTGCACACTCTTGGCATTCTCTCAACCAGCTTCATGAGGTAGTCACCTGCAATGCATTTAAATTAACAGGTGTGCCTTCTTAAAGTTAATTTGTGTAATTTCTTTCCTCTTAATGTGTTTGAGCCAATCAGATGTGTTGTGACAAGGTAGGGGTGGTATACAGAAGATAGCTAAATTTAGTAAAAGACCAAGTCCATATTATGGCAAGAACAGCTCAAATATGCAAGAAAGAAATTAGAGTCCATCATTACATTAAGACATTAAGTTCAGTCAATATAGAACATTTCAAGAACTTTGAAAGTTTCTTCAAGTGCTTTCGCAAAAACCATCAAGCACTATGATGAAACTGGCTCTCATGAGGACCGCCACAGGAAAGGAAGACCCGGGGTTACCTCTGCTGGAGAGGATACATTCATTAGAGTAACCAGCCTCAGAAATTGCAGCCCAAATAAATGCTTCACAGAATTGAAGTAACACACATCTCAACATCACCTGTTCAGGGGTGACTTTGTGAATCGGCCTTCATGGTCGAATTGCTGCAAAGAAACCACTACTACAGGACGCCAATATTAGGAAGAGACTTGCTTGGGCCAAGAATCACCAGCAATGGAAATTTGTCCTTTGGTCTGGAGTCCAAATTGTCTTTGTAAGACACAGTGTTGTTGAACGGATGATCTCAACATGTGTATTTCCCACCGTAAAGAATGGAGGAGGAGGTGTTATGGTGTGCGGGTGTTTTGCTGGTGACACTGTCTGTTATTCATTTTGAATTCAAGGCACACTTAACCAGCACTTAACCACAGCATTCTACAACGATACGCCATCCTTTCTGAGTTGGGCTTATTGGGATTATCATTTGTTTTTCAACAGAACAATGACCAAACACACCTCCAGGCTGTGTATAGGCTATATTACCAATAATAAGAGTGATGGAGTGCTGCATCAGATGACCTGGACTCCATAATCCCCCGACCTCAACCAAATTGAGATGGTTTGGGATGAGTCGGACTGCAGAGTGAAGGGAAAGCAGCCAACAAGTGCTCAGCATATGGGGGAACTCCTTCAAGACTGTTGGAAAAGCATTCAAGGTTAAGCAGGTTGAGAGAAAGCCAAGGGCGTGCAAAGCTGTCATCAAGGCAAAGGGTGGCTACTTTGAAGAATCTCAAATATAAAATATATTTTGAGTTGTTTAACACTTGTTTGGATACGACATGATTCCATATGTGTTATTTCATAGTTTTGATGTCTTCACTATTATTCTACAATGTAGAAAATAGTAAAAATAAAGAAAAACCCTTGAATGAGTAGGTGTTCTAAAACTTTTTACCGGTAGTGTACATATGAGATGAGTAATGAAAAATATGTACTGTAAACATTATTAAAGTGACTCGTGTTCCATTATTAAAGTGGGCAGTGATTTCAAGTCTATGTCCTTATGTAGGGCAGCAGCCTCTGATTTGGCTCATCTCAGTTGCGAAGACGAATAACTTTGCAGCTGATTCTAATGAATTAACAGTGCCATGCTGGTCGGTGTTAACACTCAAATAAAGCCCAGCCCTGAAACAAAACGAAGTCTGAAAATAATTTGTATGTTATATCATTGGAAAAGACAACGCATTCAGACAGATTTGCACAAAGTAGGCAGTTCAGATTTGTCACTTTAATCCCAAATATACCATGCTTTGACTAAAATGATGACATTGACTTAAATCGTTTTGCAACATCATGGGTAAGCTCTGGCCATCGTCTTTCAGCTCAAAAGAGTGGATTTCCACAGGTGTAGGCGTTTAAGGTCAAGACTTCCAGGGCTGAGTCTTCCACTATCACAAAGGCTGTCACTTCTCTGAACTCCAGTGGCCCAACCTTTTTTGAAAGTTATTTGCCTAGAGAACAATTGCACCAATATATATATTAGACCTGTTTTTTTTCTGTTAACCTGATTTTATGCTGTTGCAACCAATTGGGACAATCCAGATTTTCTGACTTTCTGAATCTGGTTGTAGTCTTTACTCAGAGACACACTTACTGGTTTCAATTGAATGAAGCCCATTTCTCTGCAAAAAAAAACTAATAGAAAATGGAATATCGATAATCAGGTAATCACTCCTTCAACACAGTAATAGCATACTAATTACAGTTTGTGTGTAGGTCGTAGGTCAAGTAGATGACAGTGATGCTTACATGCCACCCTTAGCATACATACAACATGAGGCCTAAGCCAGCTGGTGCTATTCAGAAAGCTGTTGTGTGGCTGGCTCTGGCATTAGGACTGGGTGGGAACAGCTTGTGTTTAGGAGATGGGTTATAGCGTTGAAAAAGCTCCAGGGTTTGATAAATGAGGCTGTGTGGCTGGTTGCAGTACTAAACTGCTTCGCTGCTCAGCTGTGGTGACAGTGTGATTAATATTTGCACAGCATTAAGATAATTTATCATGGCCACGTGCGAGCCTCTGGGAGAAAATAGTCTGTCACATGGAGGCTGAGTCGGAGAGGAAAAAAAGTGTTGGCAGAGTATGACAGCAATTAATTCAAGCAGGAACAAACAAAGAAATGGAGACTCTATAGACGAAGATGGGGGTCACATTTCTATAAGAGCAGGAGAAAGCAAGGTGCTCGCAAAAGGTGTTTGTTTCTGTCAGAATTGCCATGCAAGGTGGCAGCATTGCTTTGTGTGGACCCATATTTCTGCTGTATTATGTTGCAAAACATTGTTATCCCATAAAGTATAAAGGCTCATGAAATATGAGCAAACCAAACAGGTCAAGCTATTTTTGAAACTGACAATGTAATGCTCGAGTCCAGTTTTACCACTCAGCACTGAGCCACTGATATAATTGAAGTTTGTATTTCACCATTTGAATAAATCAAGCGTGAAATCATTAGAATCAGGCTAACTACGAGGGGCAAGGAATTGACAAAATGGCAAACACTAAATATTGCAACCTCACAAAATGCACCATCTGCAGTCTAACTTTTTCAAAAAATGTGTAATCTCCAACACACAAAAGCCAAGATACACTACCATCTGCTCCACTTAGACTCCAACTCTTATGCTTTCCTATAGTGAATGTAACTCTTGTATTTTCCAAATCCCAGGTAAGATTACGAATTGCAGCAAAACATATCCATATAGAGATTAGTGCACTTGTTTTGAGGGTGCCTTGAGAATGCACATACTTATACACACAAGTCCATCTCGGCCTTCTGAACTACATTTCCCCACTTTATCTCAGCCCAGAGTCCCAATAATTTGATTTTCATAGCAAGCTAGGATGACTGATGGTTTGGTTAGCTACTGGAAACTAACAAGTCACTTTGTTTGTTTACGAAGTTAACTACCTGCTAGTGTCATATCCTGATGTGTTTCACCTGTCCTTGTGCTTGTCTCCACCCCCTCCAGGTGTCAACCATCTTCCCAATTATCACCTGGGCATTTAAACCTGTGTTTTCTGTCTGTCTGTGCAATTTCATCTTGTATGTTCCAAGTCAACCAGTGTGTTTTTCCCGTGCTCCTGCCTTTTCTATTCTTTTTTTGCTAGTCCTACCGGTCTTGACCCTTGCCTGTTTTCTTGACTCTCTACCTGCCTGCCTGACCAGTCTGCCTACCCTGACCTCGAGCCTGCCTGCCACACTGTACCTACTGGACTCTGAACTGGTTTTGACCTTTTGCTTGTCCACGACCATTCTCTTGCCTCACCCCTTTTTGGATTATTAATAAATATCAAAGACTCAAACCATCTGCCTCCCGTGTCTGCGTCTGGGTCTCGCCTTGTGCCCTTATAGTACGAACTGTCCATGACAGACCCAGCAGACTTGGACCAGCTCCACCACGCTGTCTCCCTCCAGGGGGGCATGAGGAGCTACTGCTGGACCTTTTGGAAGGGCTTCGTTCCCTGACCGAACACCATGACCAAGGGTTCAAGGCTATTATGAAGCTAATCAGTGAGTTAGCGCATAGGCAGCCTGCCACCTCTGAGACCTCCCAACCACCCAGTAACCTGTCTACTACCAGTGGTGGGTTTGTACAGCCTACCCCGGCTCCCCGAGAACCCCGCTTACCTTCTCCGGAGCAATATTCTGGGGTATCCTGGATCCTGCCATGGTTTTCTTTCTCAATGGTCCCTTATTTTTGAGCTACAGCCATCTTCGTTCCCTTCGGCCCGGTCGACAATAGCGTATATTATTATGTAAATGTTGGGAATGGCGCTTTCCTGGGCTCGGCAGTTTGGGATCAACAATCCGTCATTTGTTGTCATCTGGAAGATTTCATGGCAGATGTGAAGAAGGTGTTCGATTCTCCAGTATCTGCGAGAGACGAGAGAGGCGGCCCACCAAGACTCCCGTAGTGTGGCAGACTACGCAGTACATTTTCACACATTGGCCGCCGAGAGTGCCTGGAATCCGGAGTCCCTATTCGATACCATTCTTCATGGACTCTGAGGAAATAAAAGAAGAACTAGCAGCTTGGGAGTTACCCCTGGGCCTCGATTCCTTTATCATCCTTACTCTTAGGATTGATGGGCGTCTACAGGAACGCTAGAGTGAGGAGGTCTAGTCTTTGGCACACTCGTTCATCCCCTACTACTCGTTCATCTCCAAAGGAATCTGGAAGTACCCGAAGGCTGTATTTCCAAGAAGACCCGAAGCCACCCGAGTTCCCTTGCGAATCATCGGAGAAGGGTGAGTCAGATACACCGGAACCTATGCAACTGGGCAGAGCTAGATTTTCGCTGAGCGAATGTTCACATAGACTAAATTCCAACAGTTGTCTGTACTGCGGGACATTTTATAGCCACCTGCCCGGTTAAAATACTTATTTTGTTAGTAGGTACAAGCACTCGGGTGAGCCAGACTGGGAATACTCTAATTCCCATCAACCACACTCCTTTTTTTTGTGATACTGCAGTGAGGAGACAAATCTAAGCATCTACGGGTGCTCATTGACTCTGGGGCGGATGAGCGCTTTATGGACGCTACCCTAGTTTCTTAAGGAGGTATCCCCACTCAACTCCTCTCTGTTCCCATGGATGATAGAGCACTGGATGTCCGCTCCATTGGTAGAGTTACCCACAGCACTGTTCCTATTAACCTCTCTTGGGTAGGGGGCAGTATTTTCAAATCCGGATGAAAAGCATGCCCAAAGTAAACTGCCTGTTACTCAGGCCCAGAAGCTAGGATATGCATATAATTTGTAGATTTGGATAGAAAACACCCTAAACTTTCTAAACCTGTTAACTTCTTGCGTCGAGCCATCCCGGATCCGGGATCGTGACTACAGCCTCAAGCCCATTACCATAACGCAACGTTAACTATTCATGAAAATCGCAAATGAAATGAAATAAATCTGCTAGCTCTCAGGCTTAGCCTTTTGTTAAGAACACTGTCATCTCAGATTTTCAAAATATGCTTCTCAACCATAGCAAAACAAGCATTTGTGTAACAGTATTGATAGCTAGCATAGCATTTACCGTTAGCATTCAGCAGGTAACATTTTCACAAAAACAAGAAAAGCATTCAAATAAAATCATTTACCTTTGAAGAACTTTGGATGTTTTCAATGAGGAGACTCTCAGTTAAATAGAAAATGTTCAGTTTGTCCAAAAATATTCTTTGTATAGGAGAAATCGCTCCGTTTGGCTACCAAAAAACCCCCAAAATTCAGTCTTCAAAACGCAGAACTTTTTTCCAAATTAACTCCATAATATCGACTGAAACATGGCAAACGTTGTTTAGAATCAAACCTCAAGGTGTTTTTCACATATCTCTTCAATGATATATCGTTCGTGGAAGTGTGCTTTCTCCTCTAAATCCCATGGGAAAATGCCTGCAGCTAAAAATTACGCACCAATTTAGACAAAGGACACCGGGCGGACACCGGGCGGACACCGGGCGGACACCGGGCGGACACCGGGCGGACACCTGGTAAATGTAGTCTCTTATGGCCAATACGTCACAATGCTGCAGACACCTTGGGCAAACGGCACAAAGCGTAGGCTCATTCAGGGCACATTCACAGCCATATAAGGAGACAATGGAAAACAGAGCCTCAAAAATTCTGCTCATTTCCTGTTTGAAGTTTCATCTTGGTTTCGCCTGTAGCATCAGTTCTGTGGCACTCACAGATAATATCTTTGCAGTTTTGGAAACATCAGAGTGTTTTCTTTCCAAAGCTGTCAATTATATGCATAGTCGAGCATCTTTTTGTGACAAAATATTGCGCTTAAAACGGGCATGTTTTTTATCCAATAATGAAATAGCGCCCCATAGGTTCAAGAGGTTAAAGGGATGTCTGTGAGTGTAACAGAACTGATATGGCAGGTGAAACCCCGAGGACAAACCATTAAAAGAAATATCAGCCTACCACTGTTTCCAATGGCTTTCATGTTTATTATGAAGCGAAGTCCTCCCAGATTGCAGTTTTTTATTAGGGTACCTACGGTTTGATTATAAACGTTGTTAGACTTGTTTGGATACATTTATTGGTAACGTTTGGGATTAATTGTGTATGCATTTTGATGGAGGGAAACCGGTGGATTATTGAATGAAGCGCGCCATCTAAACTGAGTTTTTATGGCTATAAAGAAGGACTTTATCGAACAAAATGACCATTTGTGATGTAACTGGGACCTTTTGGAGTGTCAACAGAAGAAGATCTTCAAAGGTAAGGCATTTATTATATCGCTATTTCCGACTTTCGTGTCGCACCTACCTGGTTGAAAAATATTTGTAATGTTTTTGTATGCGGGGCGCTGTCCTCAGAAAATCGCATAATGTGCTTTTGCCGTAAAGCTGGATTAACACGAAGTTAAGCTTAATTTTGATGTATAATATTCGTATTTTCATGAATGTTAAATATTTATATTTCTGTACTTTGAAATTCGTGCTCTGCAATTTCACCGCATGTTGGCCAATTGGGACGCTACCGCCCATCAGAAGTTCATCTGTGGGCTTCAGGAAATCACAGTGAGACTATACAGCTTCTCCTCATTGAGTCCCCCAATGTTCCTAAGGCCCCCAATATTCCAAAAACACAACCCTGTTATTGACTGGACCATGAGTTCCATCCTGGGTTGGAGTCTGTTCTGCCATTCCCATTGCCTCAAAGCAGAGCAGCCTTCCCCGAGATGGCCTCCTCAGGGCTTAATAAGTCAAGCCTTGGATTTCTTTGCCGTCCCCGCAGAGTACCATGACCTACAGGAGGTCTTCAGTAAGGCACGGGCTAATTCTCTTCCCCAGCATCGTCCCTACGATTGTGCAATTGACATTCTCCCAGGCACCACACCACCTTGTGATCGTCTATATTCCCTATCCGGCCTGGAGACCAAGGCCATTGAGGAGTATATTGAGGACTCTCTGGCTGCTGGAGGCATCCATCCTTCTGCATCCCCTGCCGGCGCAGGGATTTTCTTTGTGGAAATGAAGGACAAGACCCTGCGTCCGTGCATTGACTACCAGGGCCTTAATGACATAATGATCAAGAATCGTTACCCCTTACCTCGCCTTAGCTTTCGAACCTTCTCTAAGGGGCTACCATCATCTCCAAGCTGGACCTTCGGAATGCCTACTACCTGGTTCGGATACTCGAAGGGGATGAGTGGAGGACAGCCTTCAACACTGCCAGTGGACATTTATGAGTACCGGGTCATGCCGTTTGGTTTCAAAAAACGCCCCCGTGGTCTTCCAGGCCCTGGTAAACGATGTGATGCGGGTCTTGTTCAACTGTTTCGAGTTTGTCTACCTCAACGACATCCCGTTCTTTTCCCCGTTCTGCCCAAAAAAACTACTTCGTAAAAGAGGGAAACGTAGCGGTCTTCTGGTCAGACTCCGGACACGGGCACATCGTGCACCACTCCCTAGCATTCTTCTTGCCAATGTCAAGTCTCTTGACAACAAGGTTGATGAAATCCGAGCAAGCGTAGCATTCCAGAGGGACATCAGAGACTGTAACGTTCTCTGCTTCACGGAAACATGGCTCACTGGAGAGACGCTATCCGGGGCGGTGCAGCCAACGGGTTTCTCCACGCATCGCGCCGACAGAAACAAACATCTTTCTGGTAAGAAGAGTGGCGGGGGCGTATGCCTCATGACTAACGAGACATGGTGTGATGAAGGAAACATACAGGAACTCAAATCCTTCTGTTCACCTGATTTAGAATTCCTCACAATCAAATGTAGACCGCATTATCTACCAAGAGAATTCTCTTCGATTATAATCACAGTCGTATATATCCCCCCCCAAGCAGACACATCGATGGCTCTGAACGAACTTTATTTAACTCTTTGCAAACTGGAAACCATTTATCCGGAGGCTGCATTCATTGTAGCTGGGGATTTTAACAAAGCTAATCTGAAAACAAGACTCCCTAAATTTTATCAGCATATCGATTGCGCAACCAGGGGTGGTAAAACCCTGGATCATTGTTACTCTAACTTCCGCGACGCATATAAGGCCCTGCCCCGCCCCCCTTTCGGAAAAGCTGACCACGACTCCATTTTGTTGATCCCTGCCTACAGACAGAAACTTAAACAAGAGGCTCCCACGCTGAGGTCTGTCCAACGCTGATCCGACCAAGCTGACTCCACACTCCAAGACTGCTTCCATCACGTGGACTGGGACATGTTTCATATTGCGTCAGATAACAATATTGACGAATACGCTGATTCGGTGTGCGAGTTCATTAGAACCTGCGTTGAAGATGTCGTTCCCATAGCAACGATAAAAACATTCCCTAACCAGAAACCGTGGATTGATGGCAGCATTCGCGTGAAACTGAAAGCGCGAACCACTGCTTTTAATCAGGGCAAGGTGTCTGGTAACATGACCGAATACAAACAGTGCAGCTATTCCCTCCGCAAGGCTATCAAACAAGCTAAGCGTCAGTACAGAGACAAAGTAGAATCTCAATTCAACGGCTCAGACACAAGAGGCATGTGGCAGGGTCTACAGTCAATCACGGACTACAAGAAGAAACCCAGCCCAGTCACGGACCAGGATGTCTTGCTCACAGGCAGACTAAATAACTTTTTTGCCCGCTTTGAGGACAATACAGTGCCACTGACACGGCCTGCAACGAAAACATGCGGTCTCTCCTTCACTGCAGCCGAGGTGAGTAAGACATTTAAAAGTGTTAACCCTCACAAGGCTGCAGGCCCAGACGGCATCCCCAGCCGCGCCCTCAGAGCATGCGCAGACCAGCTGGCCGGTGTGTTTACGGACATTCAATCAATCCCTATACCAGTCTGCTGTTCCCACATGCTTCAAGAGGGCCACCATTTGTTCCTGTTCCCAAGAAAGCTAAGGTAACTGAGCTAAACGACTACCGCCCCGTAGCACTCACTTCCGTCATCATGAAGTGCTTTGAGATACTAGTCAAGGACCATGTCACCTCCACCCTACCTGACACTCTAGACCCACTCCAATTTTCTTACCGCCCAAATAGGTCCACAGACGATGCAATCTCAACCACACTGCACACTGCCCTAACCCATCTGGACAAGAGGAATACCTATGTGAGAATGCTGTTCATCGACTACAGCTCGGCATTCAACACCATAGTACCCTCCAAGCTCGTCATCAAGCTCGAGTGTGCCCTGTGCAACTGGGTACTGGACTTCCTGACGGGCCGCCCCCAGGTGGTGAGGGTAGGCAACAACATCTCCTCCCCGCTGATCCTCAACACGGGGGCCCCACAAGGGTGCGTTCTGAGCCCTCTCCTGTACTCCCTGTTCACCCACGACTGCGTGGCCACGCACGCCTCCAACTCAATCATCAAGTTTGCGGACGACACAACAGTGGTAGGCTTGATTACCAACAACGACGAGACGGCCTACAGGGAGGAGGTGAGGGCCCTCGGAGTGTGGTGTCAGGAAAATAACCTCACACTCAACGTCAACAAAACTAAGGAGATGATTGTGGACTTCAGGAAACAGCAGAGGGAACACCCCCCTATCCACATCGATGGAACAGTAGTGGAGAGGGTAGCAAGTTTTAAGTTCCTCGGCATACACATCACAGACAAACTGAATTGGTCCACTCACACAGACAGCGTCGTGAAGAAGGCGCAGCAGCGCCTCTTCAACCTCAGGAGGCTGAAGAAATTCGGCTTGTCACCAGAAGCACTCACAAACTTCTACAGATGCACAATCGAGAGCATCCTGGCGGGCTGTATCACCGCCTGGTACGGCAACTGCTCCGCCCTCAACCGTAAGGCTCTCCAGAGGGTAGTGAGGTCTGCACAACGCATCACCGGGGCAAACTACCTGCCCTCCAGGACACCTACACCACCCGATGTTACAGGAAGGCCATAAAGATCATCAAGGACATCAACCACCCGAGCCACTGCCTGTTCACCCCGCTATCATCCAGAAGGCGAGGTCAGTACAGGTGCATCAAAGCTGGGACCGAGAGACTGAAAAACAGCTTCTATCTCAAGGCCATCAGACTGTTAAACAGCCACCACTAACATTGAGTGGCTGCTGCCAACACACTGACATTGACACTGACCCAACTCCAGCCACTTTAATAATGGGAATTGATGGGAAATGATGTAAATATATCACTAGCCACTTTAAACAATGCTACCTTATATAATGTTACTTACCCTACATTATTCATCTCATATGCATACGTATATACTGTACTCTATATCATCGACTGCATCCTTATGTAATACATGTATCACTAGCCACTTTAACTATGCCACTTTGTTTACTTTGTCTACATACTCATCTCATACGTATATACTGTACTCGATACCATCTACTGTATGCTGCCCTGTACCATCACTCATTCATATATCCTTATGTACATATTCTTTATCCCCTTACACTGTGTATAAGACAGTAGTTTTGGAATTGTTAGTTAGATTACTTGTTGGTTATTACTGCATTGTCGGAACTAGAAGCACAAGCATTTCGCTACATTCGCACTAACATCTGCTAACCATGTGTATGTGACAAATAAAATTTGATTTGATTTGAACATGTACTCCATGCGCTACCTGGACAAGCAGTTATTTGTGAAAGCGGAGAAATGTGAGTTACACCATTCTACCCTTTCCTTTCTGGGATATATCATCGCTGAAGGAAATGTCCAGATGGACTCGGACAAGGTGAAAGCAAAAGTGGATTGGCCCCAACCTACATGCAGGGTGTGGCTACAACGTTTCCTGGGATTTGTCCATTTCTACCGGCGTTTCATTTGAGGCTACAGCACCCTGGTGGCCGCCCTCTAGGCACTCACTTCTCCCAAAATACTGTTCCCATGGTCCCTAGCGGTTGACAGGGCCTTTGTGGACCTGAAGCGTCGGTTCGCTACGGCCCCCATCCTCGTCTATCCGGACCCGTCCCGTCAGTTTGTGGTTGAGGTCAATGCTTCTGACGTTGGAATGGGGGCTATCCTGTCTCAGCAATCCGTCCATGACCAAAAGCTCCATCCTTGTGCCTTCCTGTCCCATCATCTCAACTCTGCAGAAAGAAACTACAACGTGGGTAACTGAGAACTCCTGGTGGTCAAGATGGCACTGGGGGAGTGGAGACAGAACAGGGCTCCGGGAAGCCGAGCGGAAATGGAGGAAAACTCGCCTCCCTGCGGACCTGGCATCCTTTCACTCCCTCCTCTCTACATTTTCCTCTTCTATCTCTGCTGCTAAAGCCACTTTCTACCACTCTAAAGTCCAAGCATCTGCCTCTAACCCTAGGAAGCTCTTTGCCACCTTCTCCTCCCTCCTGAATCCTCCTCCCCCTCCCCCCCCTCCTCCCTCTCTGCAGATGACTTCGTCAACCATTTTGAAAAGAAGGTCGACGACATCCGATCCTCGTTTGCTAAGTCAAACGACACCGCTGGTTCTGCTCACACTGCCCTACCCTGTGCTCTGACCTCTTTCTCCCCTCTCTCTCCAGATGAAATCTCGCGTCTTGTGACGGCCGGCCGCCCAACAACCTGCCCGCTTGACCCTATTCCCTCCTCTCTTCTCCAGACCATTTCCGGAGACCTTCTCCCTTACCTCACCTCGCTCATCAACTCATCCCTGACCGCTGGCTACGTCCCTTCTGTCTTCAAGAGAGCGAGAGTTGCACCCCTTCTGAAAAAACCTACACTCGATCCCTCCGATGTCAACAACTACAGACCAGTATCCCTTCTTTCTTTTCTCTCCAAAACTCTTGAACGTGCCGTCCTTGGCCAGCTCTCCCGCTATCTCTCTCAGAATGACCTTCTTGATCCAAATCAGTCAGGTTTCAAGACTAGTCATTCAACTGAGACTGCTCTTCTCTGTATCATGGAGGCCCTCCGCACTGCTAAAGCTAACTCTCTCTCCTCTGCTCTCATCCTTCTAGACCTATCGGCTGCCTTCGATACTGTGAACCATCAGATCCTCCTCTCCACCCTCTCCGAGTTGGGCATCTCCGGCGCGGCCCACGCTTGGATTGCGTCCTACCTGACAGGTCGCTCCTACCAGGTGGCGTGGCGAGAATCTGTCTCCTCACCACGCGCTCTCACCACTGGCGTCCCCCAGGGCTCTGTTCTAGGCCCTCTCCTATTCTCGCTATACACCAAGTCACTTGGCTCTGTCATAACCTCACATGGTCTCTCCTATCATTGCTATGCAGACGACACACAATTAATCTTCTCCTTTCCCCCTTCTGATGACCAGGTGGCGAATCGCATCTCTGCATGTCTGGCAGACATATCAGTGTGGATGACGGATCACCACCTCAAGCTGAACCTCGGCAAGACGGAGCTGCTCTTCCTCCCGGGGAAGGACTGCCCGTTCCATGATCTCGCCATCACGGTTGACAACTCCATTGTGTCCTCCTCCCAGAGCGCTAAGAACCTTGGCGTGATCCTGGACAACACCCTGTCGTTCTCAACTAACATCAAGGCGGTGGCCCGTTCTTGTAGGTTCATGCTCTACAACATCCGCAGAGTACGACCCTGCCTCACACAGGAAGCAGCGCAGGTCCTAATCCAGGCACTTGTCATCTCCCGTCTGGATTACTGCAACTCGCTGTTGGCTGGGCTCCCTGCCTGTGCCATTAAACCCCTACAACTCATCCAGAACGCCGCAGCCCGTCTGGTGTTCAACCTTCCCAAGTTCTCTCACGTCACCCCGCTCCTCCGCTCTCTCCACTGGCTTCCAGTTGAAGCTCGCATCCGCTACAAGACCATGGTGCTTGCCTACGGAGCTGTGAGGGGAACGGCACCTCAGTACCTCCAGGCTCTGATCAGGCCCTACACCCAAACAAGGGCACTGCGTTCATCCACCTCTGGCCTGCTCGCCTCCCTACCACTGAGGAAGTACAGTTCCCGCGCAGCCCAGTCAAAACTGTTCGCTGCTCTGGCCCCCAATGGTGGAACAAACTCCCTCACGACGCCAGGACAGCGGAGTCAATCACCACCTTCCGGAGACACCTGAAACCCCACCTCTTTCAGGAATACCTAGGATAGGATAAAGTAATCCTTCTCACCCCCCTTAAAAGATTTAGATGCACTTTTGTAAAGTGGCTGTTCCACTGGATGTCTTAAGGTGAACGCACCAATTTGTAAGTCGCTCTGGATAAGAGCGTCTGCTAAATGACTTAAATGTAAATGTTAAATGTAAATGAGACACTTGCTGGAGGGAACAGAACATTCATTTTTTGTTTGGGCTGACCACAAGAATTTGGAATATCTCCACACAGCCAAGCGCCTTAACCTGGTGGCCCCCCTCTAGGCACTCACTTCTCCCAAAATACTGTTCCCATGGTCCCCAGCGGTTGACAGGGCCTTTGTGGACCTGAAGCGTCGGTTCGCCACGGCCCCCATCCTTGTCTATCCGGACCCGTCCCGTCAGTTTGTGGTTGAGGTCAATGCTTCTGACGTTGGAATGGGGGCTATCCTGTCCCAGCAATCCGTCCATGACCAAAAGCTCCATCCTTGTGCCTTCCTGTCCCATCATCTCAACTCTGCAGAAAGAAACTACAACGTGGGTAACTGAGAACTCCTGGTGGTCAAGATGGCACTGGGGGAGTGGAGACACTGGCTGGAGGGAGCAGAACATTCATTTTTTGTTTGGGCTGACCACAAGAATTTGGAATATCTCCACACAGCCAAGCGCCTTAACTCCATGCAGGCCCGGTGGGCTCTGTTATTCACCAGGTTCAACAAATGTTCCAAGAATGTTAAGGCCTGACATCCTCTCTCGCATGTACAGTCCCTCTGCCACATCTGACTCCGAGACCATCCTCCCTACCTCATTTCTTGCGGCTGCTGTGAGCTAGGGTATTGAGACCCTGGTCCCAATGGCACAACGTTCCCAGCCTGCCCCTGGAGGGGGCCCAGCTAACCGGCTGTTTGTCCCTAATTCAGTCTGGTGCCTGGTCATGGAATGGACTCATTCTTCCTGGCTTACCTGTCATCCGGTTTCCCGTCTAACCCTGGCCTTTCTCCGACAACGTTTCTGGTTGCCCACAATGGTTCCTGATGCATTTGCCTTCGAATCAGCTTGCACTCTTTGTTCAGAATAAGACCCCTTCCGGCCTCCTTCAGCCACTACCTGTCCCTCATCATCGCTGGTCCCATATCTCCCTGGACTTTGTCACTGGGCTCCCTCCTTCTGATGGCAACACCGTCATTCTAACGGTAGCAGATCGGTTTTCCAAGGCCATCCATTTCATCCCTCTCCCCAAACTACCCTCTGCCAAAGAGACGGCCCAGCTCAGGATCCACGGACTTCCGGTGGACATGGTCTTCGACCGGGGTTCTGGAAGGCATTCTTCACCCTTATTTGGTCGTAGGCCAGCCTGTCCTCCGGATTCCATCCCCAATCCAACAGCCAGTCGGCGCAGGCAAACCAAGACCTGGAAAGAACCTTAAGATACTTTGTCTCGACCAACCCCACTACCTGGAGCCGACAACTAGTTTGGGTTGAGTATGCCCAGAACACCCTTCCCTGTTTGGCCATGGGACTCACCCCATGGAGCACTCAAAAGGGGAATCAGCCTCCGCTCTTCCCAGAACAGGAAGTCAACTTACCCTCGGCCCAGATGTTCCTGCCCCTTCAACCTTCCCCCCATTTCATTGGCTCTTTCCCCACCTCTAAAGTCCTTAGTTCCACTACTGTTCATCTTTTGGTACCTCTTACACTCACTGTTCACCCTACATTCCATATGGTTAAAATTAAGCCCATGTCTCACAGCCCTTTGTCTTCTGTTTCCAGGCCCACCCCTCCGCCCGTGTCTTTGATGGCCATCCGGTGTACATGGTGAAATGCGTCCTGAGTGGTCGACCGCGGGGCAGGGGTTTCCAGTACCTGGTTGACTGGGAGAGTTATGGCCCGGAGGAGAGGTGCTGCGTCCCCGCTAGACACATCCTGGACCCAGCCCTCATCGCCGACTTCCACCGCCGGCACACCATTCAACCAGGTATGTGCCCGGGTAGGATGCCAGATGGAGCCCCTAGAGGGGTTGAGGGGGTACTGTCATACCCTGATCTGTTTCACCTGTGCTTGTCTCCATCCCCTCCAGGTGTCACCCATCTCCCCATTATCCCCTGGGTATTTAAACCTTTTTCTGTCTGTGCCAGTTCGCCTTTATGTTCTATGCAACCAGCGTGTTTTTCCCGTGCTCCTGCCTTTTCTATTCTCTTTTGCTAGTCCTCCCGGTTTTGACCCTTGCCTGTTTTCTGGACTCTGTACCTGCCTGCCCTGATCTCAAGCCTGCCTGCCACTCAACCTAGGTCGAGGCACAGATACGGTCTCAATGGGGATTGCTGAGCTGACTACACTGACTGTGCTAGTGGCAGACTCCACTAAGCTGGCAGGCTGGCTAACAGCCTGCTGCCTTGCCTGCACCCTATTTCATTGTGGAGCTAGAGGAGTTAGAGCCCTGTCTATGTTGGTAGATAAGATGAGAGCACCCCTCCAGCTAGGAAGGAGTTCGTCACTCCTCAGCAGGCCAGGCTTGGTCCTGTTTGTGGGTGAGTCCCAGAAAGAGGGCCAATTATCTACAAATTCCATCTTTTGGGGGGGACAGAAAACAGTTTTCAATCAGCGATTGAGTTGTGAGGCTCTGCTGTAGAGCTCATCACTCCCCCTAACTGGGAGGGGGCCTGAGACAATTACTCGATGCCGACACATCTTTCTAGCTGATTTACACGCTGAAGCTATGTTGCGCTTGGTGACCTCTGACTGTTTCATCCTGACATCGTTGGTGCCGACGTGGATAACAATATCTCTATATTTTCTACACTCGCCAATTTTAGCCTTAGCCAGCACCATCTTCAGATCAGCCTTAACGTCGGTAGCCCTGCCCCCTGATAAACAGTGTATGATCGCTGAATGATTTGTTTTAAGTCTAATACTGCGGGCAATGGAGTCGCCAATGACTAGGGTTTTCAATTTGTCAGAGCTAATGGTGGGAAGCTTTGGCATTTTAGACCCTATAACGGGAGGAGTAGAGACCAGAGAAGGCTCGGCCTCAGACTCCGACCCATTGCTTAATGGGGAAAACAGGTTGAAAGTTTCCGTCGGCTGAACGAGCAACACAAGTTGAGCATTCCCACAGCATTTCGCTCCAGAAGCCATGAGAAAGTTGTCCGGCTGCGGGGACTGTGCGAGTGGATTTATACTAACGTTACTATCTGTACTTACTGGTGGCTCAGATGCTGTTTCATCCTTTCCTACACTGAAATGACCCTTGCCTAACGATTGCCTCTGAAGCTGGGCTTGCAATACAGCTATCCTCGCCGTAAGGCGAAGGTTTTCCTGTATATTCTGAGTACAGCAACTGCAATTAGAAGGCATCATGTTAATGTTACTACTTAGCTTCGGCTGTTGGAAGTCCTGACGAACCATGTCCAGATAAAGCATCCGGAGTGAATAAGTTTAATGAAAACAAAAAGTTCAGTGAGGGAAAAACTAGAAATATAAACTGTAATTAAAAAGTAAAAACAGTCAAGTTGTCAGGTAGCAAAGTAAGGTAGCAACAAAACGCACAGCGACACGTAAACAAGTGTGCAAGTTCCAACCGGAAATGATGGAATCCCACAGAGTTTGATAGACCAATGAAGGAATCACACTGTTTGGTGTTTCTTGTTTTGTTCTATGTTCGATTATTTAGTAAAATATTCACTCCCTGTACTTGCTTCCCGACTCCCAGCATACACGTTAGAGAAGACGCTCCATGCACACTATCTTCTCTCTCTGGAATTTTTTTAAGGCCCTCTGAGCAGAGATTATTTTTGACATAATAATTGATTGTGTTAAGGTGCTACACATGCAAAGTTGGCTGGGGTGTGGGGAAAATACAGATTTTTTTCACAATGTCTCAAAATAATTAGTATTGAAATAATGTATTATGAAAACTGTGCAGTTTCCCGTAAGACGGTAGACGGTAGATTGTGTAGAAAAACAGGGGACAGGCAGGGAGAGAGACAGACAGGTTATTGGTGCAATGTTGAAACAGCAGGCCCGGTGAGGAGGACGACAGAGTGAAGGCACACAGCAAACATTTTGTTACATTTTTCTTGTTTTTACCTACACACACATTTTTCTACACTTTTATTTTCACATATGTAATATAAATGTGTAGGGGCTTGCAGTGTACACTGAATGAAAATTTGTTCTTTTACATGTTCTTCACAGAAAATGAGCCAAGGCCAATGAGTCAGGTTGAAAAAATGATTAATTGTATAATTTATTTTTTTAGTAAACAATGAAAATGGGTCCAACAGACTCAAACACCTCACAAGGGTTAAACCAAATTGCTAGCTGTTGTCATTGGGAGACATGGCACAATTAATAATGTAGATTTGTTTTGTATATAGTTATATACCTGTCATGTGACATTTTATTTGTCCCCTTCTCTATTTCTTGATAAATGTCAGCTTCAGTCCACAATGCTGCCTGAGGAAGACTAGTATTCGGAATCTGTTACAGTTGTGCGTCCTGATGTACTATGCTGACTGCTCCTATATGTATTATTTTGTAAATGTATTCTGTTCATAGTTCACCAAAAGTTAATTGCAACGTACCGGCTGCCTCTATTTAGGGGCCTACCATCCCACTGCCCTAATCTCACCAAATAATTAATTAACTTATTGGTGACTGGGGGGCAGTATTGAGTAGATTGGATGAATAAGGTGCCCAGAGTAAACTGCCTGCTACTCAGCCATAAAAGCTAGAATATGCGTGACGTGCGGTCATGTGAAAGTTAGTTTTCTACAGACAAAGGAATTCTCCGGTTGGAACATTATTGAAGATTTATGATAAAAACATCCTAAAGATTGATTCTATACTTCGTTTAACATGTTTCTACGACCTGTAATATAACCTTTTGGACTTTTCGTCCGACCTTTCGGCTGGACTTGCACGCGCGGTTGGATTTGTTTAACAAACGCCCTAACAAAAGGAGCTATTTGGACATTAATTATGAACATTATCGAACAAATCAAACATTTATTGTGGAACTGGGATTCCTGGGAGTGCATTCTGATGAAGATCATCAAAGGTAAGTGAATATTTATAATGTTATTTCAGACTTCTGTTGACTGCACAAAATGGCAGATATCTTTTTGGCTTGATTGGTCTGAGAGCCGTACTCAGATTATAGGCATATGGTATGCTTTTTCCGTAAAGTTCTTTTGAAATCTGACACAGCGGTTGTGTTAAAACCTCTTAGAGCCACCCCCCTAGGTTTTTCCAAAACAAATGAAGATAAAAAAAATGAAGACATACCCAAATCTAACAGCCTGTAGCTCAGGTTCAGAACCAAGGATATGCATATTCTTGGTACCATTTGAAAGAAGACACTCTGAAGTATGTGTAAATGTGAATTGAATGTAGGAGAATATAACACAATAGATCTGGTTTAGATAATACAATGAAAAAAACATATGTTTTTTCTTTGTATCATCATCTTTAAAATGAACAAGTAACCCAAACGTACCAAAGTGGCCAAATTGGTGAATCTATACATTTTGAAACAAATAACTATATACAAAATACCAAAATGGTATTCTAACACACCCCTCAAAAAAATTTGAAAAAAATATGAAGAACAAATATATACATTTACAAAATAACATGGGTAACTATTTCCACACTTTCAATATTTGGAAGATCCTCAGTCCTCTATCAAATCAAATGTATTTATATAGCCCTTCGTACATCAGCTAATATCTCAAAGTGCTGTACAGAAACCCCGCCTAAAACCCCAAACAGCAAGCAATGCAGGTGTAGAAGCAGAGTGGCTAGGAAAAACTCCATAGAAATGCCAAAACCTAGGAAGAAACCTAGAGGGGTGGCCAGTCCTCTTCTGGCTGTGCCGAGATTATAACAGAACATGGCCGAGATTTTCAAACGTTCATAGATGACCAGCAGGGTCAAATAATAATAATCACAGTAGTTGTAGAGGATGCAACAGGATGCAAGAGTAAATATGAACAGTTTGGGGTTCCATAGCCGCAGGCAGAACAGTTGAAACTGGACCAGCATCAAGGCCAGGTGGACTAGGAACAGCAAGGAGTCATCATGCCAGGTAGTCCTGACGCATGGTCCTAGGGCTCAGGTCCTCTGAGAGAGAGAATTAGAGGGAGCATACTTAAATTCACACAGGGCACCGGATAAGACAGAAGAAGTACTCCAGATATAACAAACTGACGCTAGCCCCCTGACACATAAACTACTGCAGCATAAATACTGGAGGCTTAGACAGGAGGGTCAGGAGATACTGTGGTCCCATCCGATGAGACCCCCGGACAGGGCCAAACAGGCAGGATATAACCCCACCCACTTTGCCAAAGTTCTACACAATATTGTGCTGCTGATGCCAGGTGCCATAGCAGTCACTTTCTGCTGTAAAGCAGAGGGTCACCAAGCATGTGGTGCAGGTGATGGGGGACTTAATTTTGCAAAGAACACAGCGACGCCTCCATGCTGTGCCCTTTTGGCCCTGAGGCACATCCATGCCTGCAGAAATAAATTTGGGCAGATGAACACCACTTGTGGCAGGAGCTGGATGAACCCGCTTCAGTGGGGGATGGACACCTTGGATCTGGGGGCTGCCATTCGGAGTCAGTGTCACTGTGAAAGAAAATGTTCAGTTAGAATAGTTTCACATATGAGCCCTGTATCAACAGGTATAATAAACAGCTGTATGTACGGTCTCCATTTCACTTTGGCCATTGTTGTGGGCCTGCCCTCCCCTCAACAGCCTCAAATAGGCTATTTCATGTGGATTGGGGTGAGGCGGCAGACACACGCATCTCACATTTCATGACATTACATGTTTATATATTGCTTCAAAAAAAAAGAAAAATTGCAAATAATATTTTATATTATTAATTTCAAACAAGGGCATTAGCATGAGATTAATTTACCAGTCCAAAACGATGTCCTCCACGCCAAATTAATCGTCCTACAAAAATCTCTGTCTCACTTTCCCAATCAATTTATTCTAAAATTGTGTGTATATCTGTATATCTAGACTTAGATTTACCTTCCCTGACTTAGTCACCATAATGATTGATATATAAACAGCTGAATCTGTTTACCGAAACAACGCTGTGCGTAATATGTGTTGAGACACTTGTATTTTCATGAATGTTTAATATGACTCTTTATGTAGCGATCACCGTATGTTGTGGAATTTCAGCCCGCAACCGGGTTTCGTGCTCAGAGAGGTTAAGGAGAAGTTCATCTAAAGTTCCATGTGTAATAGTTGTATCTTTTATCAATCTTTATTATGAGTATTTATTTAAATTGATGTGGCTCTCTCCAAAATCACCTAATCTTTTGGAACTACTGAACGTAACACGCCAATGTAAAATGAGATTTTTGGATATAAATATGGACTTTATCGAACAAAACATACATGTATTGTGTAACATGAAGTCCTATGAGTGTCATCTGATGAATATCATCAAAGGTTAGTGATTCATTTTGCCTGAAAAATGGGTGGGAAAATGACTGTGTTTTTGTGACTTGGTGGTGACCTAACATAATCGTTTGTGGTGCTTTCGCTGTAAAGCCTTTTTGAAATCAGACACTGTGGCTGGATTAAGAATTGTATCTTTAAAATGGTGTAAAATACTTGTATGCTTGAGGAATTTTAATTATGAATTTGGCGCCCTGCCATTTCACTGGCTGTTGGCGGGGTGGAACGCTACCATCCCGAATATCCCAGAGAGGGTAAAACACACTGTTTTGCAAAGGACTTCAGTGGACTCAACAGCACTCTGTAGGGTATCACCATAATGTAGCCGGAGGATAGCTAATTTCCGTCTACCTCTGGGTACATTTACTTCAATACAAAACCTAGGAGGCTCATGGTTCTCACCCCTTCCATAGACTGACACAGTAGTTATGACAACTTCCGGAGGACGTCACCCAACCTTTCAGAGCTCTTGCAGCATGAACTGACATGTTGTCCACCCAAGCAAAGGATCAGACAATGAATCCAGTACTGAAAGCATAAGATACAGCTAGCTACCACTGCAGTGCAGTGCATAACATGTGGTGAGTAGCTGACTCAAAGAGATAGAAAGACAATACTTTAAGTGAACTAATTTATTTATATAAAATAAAGGAAAAGTAAGAGGGCGAGATAGCTATATTTCATTGTTTTCCTTTCACTTAGCTAGCAAATGCAGCTAGCTGGTTTAGCCTACTCAAACACCTGGCTCAAACAGAGAGGGATGTTATGTTAGCTAGCTGGCTATGGCTATCCAGCATTGGAGCTCTTCCAAGTCAAGGTCAGTTTTTGGTTTTACACAGTCACAGTCACCTGCCGTGACTGAAAAGCAGTCTGGAGCTCTTCAACAGCCTGAACCAGTGAAGGAGCACATGCATATATGACTGTATAATCTACATATAGATGTAACTTTGCTGGTTGCATCCCATTTCCCAAATCATTAATAAAATTGAGAACACAGGAGATAAAATGGAACCCTGGGGCGCACCTCTATTAATCTCAAGAAAGCTAGACTTGTGATTGTCAGTATATACACATTGTGTTCTGTCAAAAAGATAGTTCCTAAACCAATTTTCTGCCCCTTCAATGAGACCAATGTTTCTGAGTCTAGCTTGCAACAATTCATGGTCAAGTGAATCAAAGGCCTTTGATAGATCCACAAACAGATCAGCACAATGTTGCTTTTTATCTAGAGCATTAATGATGTCTTTTGCCACTGCCATAGCTGCAGTTGTAGTGCTGTGCCCCGATCTAATGCCAGACTGGATCACGCTCAGTATGTTCTTTTCAATTAAGACATTTTTTAACTGTGAGTTCATAGACTTCGGCAAGGATAGGGAGTTTGGAGATAGGACGATAGTTATTAGCATCTGAAGGATCTCCAGTGGGGGGGGGGGGGGGGTCATTAGCTGATTTCCAAATGCTGAATATGGAATTGGTCAAGGGAATCAAGTTGAAAATGTGAGCCACAAGTTCAGCAATAATACCAGCCGCTATCTATAAGAGGTAGGGGCCCAGGTTGTCAGGACCTGCAGACTTTTTAGTGTCTATTGCCTTTAGTGTTTTATAGACCTCAGTATAAAAAACAGGCTCAAAGTTAAAATGATTCACGAGGGCCTATATCATAGTTGACTGTAATAGAGCTTACATTAGAGGATTGGGCCCCACCATTACCAAAAATAGAACCAGCCGATATGAAGTGCTTGTTAAAAACCCTTACAATATTGGCGTTATCCTTCACTTCATTAGAATCCATCATTAAATGGTCAGGAAGGCCAGAGGATACATTAGAACCTGACACTGATTTGATTACCTTCCAGAACTTGTTAAGGTTGTTTAGGTTCTCTCTGACCGCATTTAAATAGTAATCTGATTTGGACTTCCTGATCAATCCTGTGCATTTGTTTCTTAGTGCTCTGAAGGAGGCCCAGTCAACAGGAGCATTTGTATGTCTAGTTTGAGCCCAAGAGATATTTTTCTCTATGTAATTAATTCCGGCATTGTTATCTGAAAACCAGGGATTGTCCCTTCCATAGATTCAACATTTCTTCACAAGGTTATGCTTATCACAAATGGGCAGACATTTCATATAAAAATAGTCCCAGGCAGTGTCAGCATCGGGAATCAGACTTACTCTGTCAATACTATGGTACAGATCATGTAAGAACGCTTGCTCATCAAACTGTCTAAAATGTATTTTAAAAATATAACGGGTTCTGGATTTGGTCATAATTTGTATTTCTAACACAATCAATTGCACAGTGATCACTGACATCATTACAGAATATTCCAGTCAATGTGTATTTGTGAGAGTTATTCGTTAGAATAATGTCCAATAGTGTTGATTTGATAGATGCTCTGGCATTCGGTCTTGTAGGCTCATTCATTAATTGAGTGAGATGCAGAGAGTCACACAGTTCTTTAAAATAGTCCGATACTAGATGCCTGGATGTAAGCATGTCCCAGTTAAAATCTCCTAAAATAATGAATTCTGAATCATTTAGCTTGTGCAGGACATCAGAAAGATGTGCATCTCCCGATGCCGAGGGCGGTCTGTAGCAGCCGACTACAGTGATGTGGGAGTCCTTAAATACGTTCACTTTAACCGCAAGCAATTCAAAATGTTTGGCTTTGGTAAGCGAGAGAATTTCAGAGGTGTTAATCTCGGATTTAACATAAATTGCAACCCCTCAATCCCCCACCTCCTCCTGCAACCCCTCCTGGATTCATCCTGGATTCATCCAATCCATTCTGAAAACCGAGTACCCATCAATAGAAATCGAGTTATTTGACAGATTTATTTAGCCAAGTTTCTGATAAAACCATTATGTCTGCATAATTATGTCTGTTTTGGCCCATATTCTAATCATGTCTATTTTTGGAAATGGACTTCTGACATTGACATGCAAGAGGCCAAAACCTGCTCTGTTTTTAAAATCATAGGGATTCGGTAGAGATTGCATGGTATCTACCGACCCAGGGTTTGGTCGCACATTACCAGAGATCAACAATAAAAGCATAACAATATATCTCAGTTGAGTCTTTCGACACAGAAAAAAAGTAAATCAATAGTTTGCGATTTTAGAAGTTTGCCATCAAATGTAGGTCCAGTTGAGTTTGAGAGTGGAACAAATGAAATTGCAGAGAGAGACCAAGTTCCTGGTGGTATTGACATGGTCTCGTCGGAGTGTTTGCTAATTGTAGGGCACAAGGCGAAGATAATTCACTCATTGATCATTCAGCCTATTTAATCCAGGATGCCATTGAGTAAAGAGCAGGCACAGTGACGCATAATGCATGTTTATAGAGGTATTGATAGAGGTATTTCAGTACAGGTGTGCAACGAGCAGTTGTGTAGTCTACTTTTGTTAATTAAACAAAATTCAAAAGGCATGTTTGTGTATATGACCAATCTGTTTCATATGCTTTCACAGGAAAAAAAGATGGATTACACAACATACAATTTTATACTTGTACATCAACAAAAAAGTAGAAGACACTTGTGCTGTGATGCAGTTACCCCATACTGCTGTGACTAACTATTGGTGTGATGCAGTAAGCCTGGAGAAGGTGAGACAAAACAGTTTGAATCCCACTTGGTGTAAGGGTTTTCTTTAAGGAAAAATGCTCCGCTGCTGGTCCTCAAGTCAAATTATACATATTTAACGAAGTAAATGACTATAAAAATGCATATAAAACGTTATAGGCCTACATGTATGTGTACACGGCCATGTAATATATGCAATAATATGGTGCATATTATGATTATTAGGCCCTAAAAGTATGTTTGTATACAAGGCTGAAGAAAGAGGTAACTCCTTTTTCAATTTATTTTGAATCTTAATTTTCAAGGTTTTGAATGCTCTTCTGTTATCAATACACTAACACAATACATGTAATTCTACATTTCAAAGGGGGAAAAAAACTTTAGAACAATCTGACAATCTCGGCTCTCCACACTCTGAGTCATTTGAACAGTCACTTATATACACATTATCACATGACTTTGATCATCTTAAAACTATAGACCTCCTCTTTATTTTCTTTCCTAAACACTTGAGCGTGCTGTCTCTGATCAACTTTCGCATTTCTCTCAGAACGATCTTCTTGACCCTAACCAGTCAGGCTTCAAGACGGGTCACTCAACCGAGACTGCTATGTCACGGAGGCTCTCCGCACTGCCAAAGCTGACTCTCTCTCCTCTGTTCTCATCCTCCTAGATCTATCCTCTACTTTTGATACCGTGAACCATCAGATCCTCCTCTCCACCCTGTCAGGGCTGGGCGTCTCATTCTTTGCACACTTTTGGATTGCATCCTACCTGGCAGGCAATTCCACTAAGTGACGTGGAGAAGATCTGTGTCTGCACCACGTATTCTCCTTCCCCCTTCTAACACCCAGGTGGCGACACACATCTCTATGTGCCTGGCAGGTATCTCAACTTGGATCTCGGGCCCACCACATCAAGCTCAACCTTGACAAGACAGAATTGCTCTTCCTCCTGGGGAAGTCCTGCCCGTTCACAGACCTCTCCATCGTGGTTGGAAACTCCAGTGTCGCTCTCTCAGAGTGCAAAGAACCTTGGAGTGACCCTGGACAACACCCTGTCATTCTCTCTAAACATCAATGCAGTGACCGCTCCTGCAGGTTCGTGCTCTACCACATCCGTGAAGTACGACCCTACCTCACACAGGAATTGGCGCAGGTCCTAATCCAGGCACTTGTCCTACTATCTGGACTACTGCAACTCGCTGTTGGCTGGGCTCCCCGCTTGTGCCATTAAACCTGTAAAATATATCTAGAATGCTGCAACCCTCCTTCTTTTCAAGTTTTCTCATCTCTCCCCTCTCCTCCGCATATTTTACTGGCTTCCAGTCGAAGCTCGCATCCACTAAAAGAACATGGTACTTTTCTACAGAACAGCAAGAGTCTCGGTTGAGTGCTGCAGTACGCCACAACGTTTAACTTGTTTGGGATGGGGGCAGTATTTTGACGTCCAGATGAAAAGAGTGCCCAAAGTAAACTGCCTGTTACTCAGGCCTAGAAGCTAGGATATGCATTTAATTGGTAGATTCGGATAGAAAACACTCTAGCGTTTCTAAAACTGTTAAAATTATGTATTATGTCTGTGAGTATAACAGAACTGATATGGCAGGCAAACCCCGAGGACCAACACAACCCCCCAAAAAAATCAGCTTACCACTATTTTCAATGGCTAGTACTTTCATTATAAGGCCAAGTCCTCCCAGATTGCAGTTCCTAGGGCTTTCACTAGTTGTCAACAGTCTTTAGAAAGACTTTCAGGCCGGTTTTTGGAAAAATTAGCCAGAAATTGAAGTTTTTCTAGGTGGCTCCCATTATGACTTTAGTGTTTCCAAGAGGGTGGATGAAAGCACGTTCTTTCTTATTTATCTCCGGTAATGAACATACTATTCCCAGTTAACATCCCCATGTTTTAAATTATATAGTTTATTTGCGTATTAGGAAACCTATGGTTTGATTATAAACATTGTTTGACTTGTTTGCAAAGTTTACTAGTAAAGTTTGGGATTCATTTTGTAAACATTTTGATTGAGGGAAACTGGATGGATTATTGACTGAAGAGCACCAGCCAAACTGAGTTTTTATGGATATAAAGAAGGACATTATCGAACAAAAGGACCATTTGTGATGTAACTGGGACCTTTGGAGTGCCAACAGAAGAAGATCATCAAAGGTATGTCATTTTTTAAATCGCTATTTCTGACTTTCGTGTCGTACCTGCCTGGTTGAAATATGTTTTTTGTGTGTTTGTATGCGGGGCACTGTCCTCAGATAATCGCATGGTTTGCTTTCGCCGTAAAGCCTTTTTGAAATCTGACACGGTGGCTGGATTAACAAGAAGTTATGCTTTATTTTGATATATTACACTTGTGAATTAATTAAAGTTAAATATTTATAGTATTTTAATTTGAATTTGGTGCTCTGCATATTTTTGGACACTGTCCATTAGCTATTTAAACCGACGGTGTCCAAAAAGGGAAGCCAAACCTACTATAGATTGAATGTTCCACTCATTCACACCAGATAGGTTATAGCACAGATGATACTGGATATTGGACTTTAGTATAGTCTACACTTCAAATATTTATTAGGCCTACGCTAATTGTGCTTGTATTATAAGTCGAAGAGCAGACAACACATAGTAAATTAATCATATATGTATGAAAGGATCTTCTTGCAGTCAAAACACAGGCAATGGAATAGGCCTTAAACAGAAATATGTCACTAAAATAAATATAGGCAATATTACATAGACAGATTGGTTGTTTAGCAACAAAACTGAAGTGTGGGCAACTAAAACAGACAGGGTTGGCACAGATTGTTGACAACATGAAAAACTATTTTTGGTTTTCAATGTTTATTGACAACAAATACAGTTTCACAATGAGTACCTGTTGTCTCTCAAACACATCATTGGAGTTATTGGTTAGCTAATTTTAGCCATATTAGTATAGACATGACATCAGTCAAAACACCTCAAAAGATATCCCACTGGGCACAGACGTCAATTCAATTCAAAGTTGGTTCAATGTAATTTCATTAAAATGATGTGGAAACAACATTGATTTAACATGCCCATGCGCATGCCCAGTGGGATGGTATCATGAACAAGATAAAACTAGCTTAAACTAACCATCTACGCTTCCTCACATGGCGCAGTTCAAGACTAGAGACTTGGTTTGTTTTAGAGACTCACTTTATTTGACTTTTCCAACAAACTACCTAGTTAGCTAATAAAGGTTTATAGTTTTCCTATTCATACTCAGTTACATTTTCCTGTGACAGAGTTCTCGTTAACGCTGGGACCGCTGATATATGTCCCGGGATCCTTGCTCAAACAAGGTGGTACTACACTGGCGGAGCAGCTAGCCTAGCTGCTAGCTATCAAGCTAGGGAACCTGGTAGGGACCTTCCGGATACCAAGCCCGTTAAGCGGTTAGCCCTTATGGCTAGGGCCGCACTCCTATTTGTCTTGGGCTTGGGACTACTGATTTCTGGAGTGTTCTCCTACCCGCGACTCTGATTAACCTCTCTGGGATCTTTCGGGAACGCTAGCATCCCACCTCGCCAACAGCCAGTGAAATTGCAGGGCGCCAAATTCAAAACGACAAAAATCTCATAATTAAAATTCCTCAACCATACAAGTATTTCACACCATTTTAAAGATACACTTCTCGTTAATCCAACCACAGTGGCCGATTTCAGAAAGGCTTTTCGGCGAAAGCAGAACATATCATTATGTTAGGTTAGCAACTAGTCACAGAAAGCATTCAGCCATTTTGGAACCAAAGGAGCTATCACAAAAATCTGAAATATAGATAAATTCATCACTAACCTTTGACGATCTTCTTCAGATGACACTCCCATGACTCAATGTTACACAATACATGTATGTTTTGTTCGATCAAGTTCATATTTATATCCAAAAATCTCAGTTTACATTGGCGCCATGTTCAGAAATGCCTCCAAAACATCCGGAGAAATTGCAGAGAGCCACATCAAATAACAGGAACACTCATCATAAACTTTGATGAAAGATAAATGTTTTACATAGAATTAAAGATAAACGTGTTCTTAATGCAACCGTTGTGACAGATTTCAAAAAAGATTTACGACAAAAGCACAATATTCAATAATCTGAGAACAGCTTTCAGCCACAAAAGCAGGCCATACACTTACCCGCCAAGTTGTGGAGTCAACAAACGTCATAAATAGCATTATAAATCTTCACTTACCTTTGCTGATCTTCGTCGGAATGCACTCCCAGGACTCCCACAAGAAATGTTTGTTTTGTTCGATTACATCCATATTTATGTCCAAATACCTCTGTTTTGTTCGCGTTTAGTTCACTATTCCAAAGGCTCAATGCGTGAGCGCAAAATCCAGACGAAAGGTCAAGAGTTCCATTACAGTTTGTAGAAACATGCCAAACGATGTTTACAATCAATCCTCAGGGTCTTTTTATAATAAATCTTCAATACTATTCCAACCGGACAATAGTGTATTCATTACAGAGGAAAAAGAAGGAACGGCGCAATAAACAACTGATTGGCCTCAGCCTAGTCTACTTGTTGAAACAGCTCTTATTCGACACCCTTCCAAACTAGAAGCCTCAAACAACTTCCTGAAGACTGTTGACATCTGCTGGAAGCCTTGGGAAGTGCAATCTGGCCTCATAGACACAGCATATTGGATAGGCAATCACTTAAATGAAACTACAAACCTCAGATTTCCCACTTCCGGTTTGGATTTATCTCAGGTTTTCATCTGCCATATGAGTTCTGTTATACTCACAGACATCATTCAAACAGTTTCAGAAACTTCAGAGTGTTGTCTATCCAATACCACTAATAATATGCTTATATTAGCATCTCGGACAGAGTAGCAGGCAGTTTACTCTGGGATCCTTATTCATCCAAGCTACTCAATACTGCCCCCCTGTAACCAAGAAGTTAAGCAAAACTGCAAAAATGTGGCAAATAAATTATTAACTTTATGTCCTTAGTACAAAGCTTTATGTTTGGGGCAAATCCAACACAACACATCACTGTTCACCACTCTTCATATTTTCAATGCTTGAATAGGTGAGCATGCAGAGTGCATTCATGAGGCGCATGTGCGTACTGATAGGAGGCATGGGGTGTGTGTAGTTCAAGTTTGTACCGATGTAGAAGCCAGAAAAAAAAAAATAAACCTCTAATATCGATACATCAATATATCCACAAGCAACTGGGAGAGAGTGAGCAGACAGTTAATCACAACAGTTAACCAATCAGTTGGCAAAGAGGCGTGGTGACACAAATTCAACAAGCCAAGGCTTCACCCAGGTGAAAATATAAGGAGCAACTTGGAGATGCAAACGAGAGTAATAAACAGCTAAAGGATATCCATGAAAAAATCACTAAAATGCTTTCAATGCACACCGAAACAAAACAACTGCTACTATCTGTTGTAAAAAGTAGATTAGCCACGAAAATAAAGTAGTCTTGACATTGTGTCAGACATGCACATACAAGCTGTGTGCATGAACAAACAAGACAACACAATTTGCCTTCTTGGAAGCAAAGTTGCAAACTTTAGAAGATTAATTGGACCAGCAAGAAAACAGAATGAGATTAAACAACATGGGAATTATATTGTTACTGGTAGACGAGGAAAAAGGAGACCTTTCTAGCTATGTGATCAAACTGATATCAGAGGAACTTGAAGTGGATATACCACTAGAGGGTCTGGAATAATGCCATATGATCGGCGTGAAACAGAAGCATGCTAAATACCCTTGCATGGTAATCTTCAAGATGTGGAATTATCTGAACAAGGTTAACCTGTTGCTTCTACTCGGGACGCTTGCGTCCCAACTAGAGCTCTGGAAATGCAAATGCGCTACGCTAAATGCTAATAGTATTAGTTAAAACTCAAAAGTTCATTAAAATACACATGCAGGGTATCGAATTAAAGCTACACTCGTTGTGAATCCAGGCAACAAGTCAGATTTTTAAAATGCTTTTCGGCGAAAGCATGAGAAGCTATTATCTGATAGCATGCAACACCCCAAAAGACCCACAGGGGACGTAAACAAAATAATTAGCATTTCGGCGTTACACAAACCGCACAATAAAATAGAAAACATTCATTACCTTTCACCATCTTCTTTGTTGGCACTCCTAGATGTCCCATAAACACTATTTGGGTCTTTATTTCGATTAAATCGGTCCATATAAAGCCTAGATATCGTTATATGTAGACTGTGTGATAAACGAAAAAAACATCGTTTCAAAACGTAACGTCATTTTTTAAAATTCAAAAAGTCGACGATAAACTTTCACAAAACACTTCGAAATACGTTTGTAATGCAACTTTAGGTATTAGTAAACGTTAATAGGCGATAAAATTCATCAGGAGGCGATGTAAAGATCATTAGCTGTCCGTCTGGAAAAATGTCCGGCTAGAAACTCAACGAAAATATCCGGTCCTAGACCGGAGGAGATACGGTGTCCTGTATGTGTTTGACCAAGAAAAAACTCGAAGGGAAATGACAAGACTCTAGACACCGTGTGGAAGCTGTAGGTACTGCAACCTCAGTCAATTAATTGTGGTTCACGTTTATCAATGGGTTCAAGTAGCGCATGGATATATTTTCCCATTTTCAGTGATCAGTTTTTCCTGTGCTTTTCGATATAAATGCCGTTCTGGTAAAGCCACAGCAGTGATTTAACCAGTTTTTTTAAACGTCTGAGTGTTTTCTATCCACACAGACTAAGCAAATGCATATTCTATATTCCTGGCATGAGTAGCAGGGCGCTGAAATGTTGCGCGATTTTTAACAGAATGTTCAAAAAAGTAGAGGGTCGACTTAAGAGGTTAATATCCTGAACTCACAGGGGGGAAAGAAGATCAAAATCCATGGCCAGTCCATTCGATTCATCCAGGACTTGTCTGCTCGACTGAGAAAAAATGCAAGGAATACATTCTGATGGATTCAAATCTAAATTTTTTCCGCCAGCGCTGTGGGCATGGAAAGGAACGCAAAGGATAAACAAGCTGCAAGAATCCTTTCCAGCCGAAGGCAGAGATCCCCCTGCCCTGAGGAGAGGACGAAGCAGGAAAAAAGCGATAAGCACACCAGGTTACATACAGAACAGCTTATCGTAAATTTGAACAATATTATTTCCCCCTTCCCTTTCCCCTAATACAATCTACACTCTACTTTCCCCAAGTAACTGTTCGTCTCAAGGAAGTAACAATTGAAATAGCCGATGCCAATGAGCTACATGGACACTAAAATACAAAACAAACGAGATATAGCAGGTATGTCAATAACTGTTCTATGGATGTGTGTGAGTAGGTGGGTGTATGTGAGTGTGTGTGTCTATGCATATGAATGAGGCTCCCTAGTGGCGCAGCGGTCTAGGCAGGTCATCTCAATGCTAGAAGCGGCACTACAAACTCTGGTTCGATTCCAGGCAGTATCACAACCGGCTGTGATTGGTAGTCCCATAGGGCAGCACACATTTGGCCCAGAATCGTTCAGGTTAGGTTTTGACCGAGGTAGGCCGTCATTGTAAATAACGATTGTATTTATTTTTGTGACTTGCAAACATGCTGTAAAGAGTTAGGAGAGGAGGTCAAGTCATAATTATTCCTTGTTGGTGGTTATTGGTGAAAGTGGAGATGTGTTCTAACCGGGGGATTGGGACAGGGGAGCTGGGAGGGCTTCACTCATCTCACTACGGGTCTCCCGGTGGACCAACTCTCCCTTAGTAGAGCCCCACCAGCCACTATACTTAAATTTAATTCACAAGGTATTACAAACTAACCACAGTATATAAGTGGCAGTCTTTCTCCAATATATTTACAATGTGGTACATTAGGTCGAGGAGTGCGAGCTTAAAAAGTAATAGCACCTTAAAGTACAAAGTAATTGCTTAATGTTTTTTGTTTTTTTCTCTGTTACTGTTTCCTTAGCCTACATGTTCACATGGTTTATATGAACATATTCACATGTTTAATAACAAAACATTAAGGACACATGCTTCTTCCGTGACATAGACTGACCAGGTGAATCCAGGTGAAAGCTATGATCTCTTGTGGGTGTCACTTAAATCCACTTCATTCAGTGTAGATGAAGGGGAGGAGACAGTATTTTTAAGCCTTGAGACAATTGTGACATGGAGAGTAAGATTGCGTCGACAGATATGCCAGCTCTGCTTCTAGCTCCTAAGCAACTTTGCAGCATTTTTTTTTTTGTGTTATTTCTTACATTATTAGCCCAGAAAATGTTTGTTATTACATACAGCCGGAAATAAGATGTGGATATTAGAGCGGCAGTAACTCACCAGCATTACGACCAGGAATATGACTATCCTGAATTGCATCCTTTGTTCATAACCCCCCTGGCAATTTAACTTATCCCAGAGGCTGCTTCAAAACATCACCTGCGGAGAAGAGGTATTCGGAGTGGACTTCTAGTCCAACTCACTAGGCCACCCCTCGTACCTCCTTTGGCAAATCTGATCATGACTCCATTTTGCTCCTCGCTTCCTATAGGCAGAAACTCAAACAGGAGTTACCCATGCTAAGGTCTATTCAACGCTGGTCTGTCTAATCTGAATCCATGCTTCAAGATGATTTTGTTCATGCAGACTGGGTTTATTTTCTGGGTAGCCTCTGAGAATAACATTGATGAATACACGGATACAGTGACTGAGTTCATCAGGAAGTGCATAGGAGATGTTGTACCGACTATTAAAACATACCCAAACCAGAAAAATTAAAGCGCAAACCACTGCATTTAACCATGGCAAGATGACTGGAAATATCTTCAAATACAAACAGTGTAGTTATCCCCTACATAACCTGTTTTGGAGACTGGAATTTGTTGGAATTGTGGATGACTGACGTGCCCAAAATAAACTGCCTGTTACTCAGGTCGAGAAGCTAGGATATGCATATACTTGGTAGCATTGGATAGAAAACACACTAACGTTTCTAAAACTGTTACAATAATGTCTGTTAGTATAACATAACTGATATGGCAGGCGAAAACCTGAGGAAAATTGTTTTTTTTGTTGGTCACAGGCCAGTTCTTGCCTATGGGAAATACAAATAGATAGGACCCAGATTGCAGTTCCTATATCTTCCACTAGATGTCAACAGTCTTTAGAAAGGGTTCCAGGCTTGTTTTTATGAAAAATGAACAAGTAGTTGGAAGAACAACAAGGTGTTTCTCATTAGAAAAGTGGTCTTGTTAGCGCATGACTGAGGTGTGCGCTCTTCGTTATTTATCTTCCCTATTGAACATACTATTCTCTGTCTTAAATATGATCATTTATTTAGATATTAGAGCACGTGGGGATTAATTAGAAACATCGTTTGACTTGTTTGAATGAACTTTACTGGTAACTTTTTGGATTTGTTTGTATGCATGTTGAATGAGTGGATTACTGAGATCATTGGCACCAACTAAACAGACTTTATTGAACAAATTGTGTATCTGGGACCCTTGGGATTGCAAACAGAGAAAGAACTTCAAAGTTAAGTGATTTATTTAATCGCTATTTGTGATTTTGTGATGCCTGTGCTGGTTGAAAAAGTATTTTGGTGTGGGGCGCTGTCCTCAGATAACCGCATGGTATGCTTTGAGGTCTGGTCAGCCATGCGTGAATTCAAACTCAATGGATTATTTTCTTTGAGCATAACATGTTTTCCTCTGACTGTTATTCCTCTGATCAGAAGCTTTGCCCTTGCTTCCTTACTGAAAATATATATAACCCAGAGAACACATACTCTCTATACTGACCCCAAGTGGTTTGGATGAATTTCCTGTATGAGACTGTAGTAGAGCTCCTCCTCCTTAATGTGATTGGCTATGGCCTACTCCTTTGTCAGGATTTCTCTCTCCAAGATAAAAATAGGTTAAACAGTCTACTTAGGGGCAGTTTGACCCACAACCTTGCTCCAGGTCTCATTTTCCTTGACATCAATCATACCGGCTGGCAATGTTCTTATCACCTTGCTTGCTAGCTAGCCAACTATTGCTAACTTAGTCATGTCAAACAACAAAGCTGCAGAATTTCCATTTGTTTACAATGAGCTAATAATGCGCCATTTCATCTGCCATAATTGTGCTCTCTTGTCAGGACACTGTCATTCAGAGGAGCTGAATAACACAATTACTTCAAACTGAAGCTGGAACAATGCAAACTAGCTGCACTTCGTTTCGTTTTGCCGGTTTTCTATTGATAGTTCTTTGTATGTATCCATAAAAATAATAATGATTCATGATTTCGACTGGATAAGAAAATCTGCCTGGCTGTCTGTCTCATCCCGACTGCCAACACATTCATTACTATGGGACAGCTGGAATCGAATTTGAATATTGAAACAATGTTGCAAATGTCAGAGAGACAGACAGCAAGGTTTATACAAATCTCCACTAACTAAATGTTAGTCTAAAAGAAATGTGAGATCACGTCTTGATGCTTTTATAGCGGAGATCAAGTCTATAAATTGCCTGGCTGGGCTGATGAGACAGTGGATTCCACAGTCAGATGGAACAGAGTAAATAGGAATTTAAATTAAATCACCGACTTAGCCGGTGATTTCAGCCCTTTGCTCCCTCAGTTATATCTTCTAAACCAGGGGTCGGCAACCCAAATGAGAGGGAGAGACATTTTTCAACTTCCGGTCACCAATAATACAATACCTCAGTGGGTCAAAGGCGATATAATTTTACATATTTGAGCCAATCATAATACAAATTACTTGAGATGCTGAGATAAGTATTTTTTATCTCAGAAAATGCCATTTGGGCTGCTGGAATACTGACAAAAGGTCAAGGTCAAAGTGATTGAACATACATTGAGCTCCAAAAGTATTGGGACAGTGACGTTATTATATATTTTTGGCTCCAGTACTTTGGATTTGAAATGATACCATGAATGAGATTAAAGTGCAGGCTGTCATCTTTAATGTAAATGTATTTTCATCCACATCGGGTGAACGGTTAAGAAATTACAGCACTTTATTGTACGTAGTCCCCCCATTTTAGCCGACCAAAAGTATTTGGGCAAATTCACTTGTGTATTAAAATAGTAAAAATTTTAAGTATTTGGTCCCATATTCATAGCAAGTAATGACTACATCAAGCTTGTGACTCTACAAATTGTGTCATGTTGGGGTCACTTTTTATTGTAAATAAGAATAGAATACATTTCAAACACTTCTACATTAACATGAATGCTACTTTGATTACGGATAATCCTGAATTAATTGTGAATAATGATGAGTTATTACAAAAACAGCAGAGGTTCGCACTCTTGGATGGGCGATTTACATTTTTAATTAGTCACATCATTGCGACTTACATATTCTAGCTGGTCTCACTCAAAACGTCTTATTTCTGGGCGGCTAAAACCATTATTTGATCAAACAAAACGCCTAAGGTAAAGTGCATTAATTTCTGCCGTGAAAGTGCCTGCCTTGCCCCTGACAGTGCCCGTTTCGCCAGGCTGCCTGCTGTGGCTCACTCATACTCTCTCTCACTCCAGCTGTGCACTCTATTTAGAGGGAGAGAAAATATGATCTTTCAAAATGTAATCACGGGTAAAACACTTTGAAAACTGGTATGCTGTTGTTAGTTGAAGTGAGGAAGGTATCAGCTTTCTAAGGGTCTAAATATTTTTTCTCAACTCTCAATTATGAGCGATTTAACCTCTTCAGTCGACCCTCTACTTTTTTGAACATTTTGTTAAAAATCGCGCAACATTTCAGCGCCCTGCTACTCATGCCAGGAATATAGTACGTTCATATGGTTAGAATGTGTGGATAGGAAACCCTCGGACGTTTTTAAAACTGGTTAAATCACGACTGTGGCTATTACATAACGTGCGTTACATCGGAAAGCGCAGGAAAACCTGATCACAGAAAATGGAAATAAATATCCTTGCGCCACTTCCAGCAATTGTTAACAGTGAGCCGAATTAGATAAGACCGAGCATTCAACTCCCACAGCATCCCCATGTTGTCTAGAGTCTTGTGAATTGAATCCTCTTTGATTCTTGGTTGAACCGAAAGAGGGGCACGACTTACCTCCGGTCTCCGCCCAGATCATTCCGGAAGAGCTCTCTCCTGAAATTTTTTCCAAGACGACAGCTAATGATATTTACATCGCCTACGGATGATTTTTATCGCTTATTAACGTTTACTAATACCTAAAGTAGCATTACAAACGTATTTCGAAGTGTTTTGTGAAAGTTTATCGTCTACTTTTTTAATTTTAAAAAATGACGTTACGTTGTGAAATCGCTGTTTTTTTCGTTTATCACACAGTCTACATATAACGATATCTTGGCTTTATATGGCCCGATTTAATCGAAATAAAGACCCAATAGTGTTTATGGGACATCTAGGAGTGCCAACAAAGAAGATGGTGAAAGGTAATGACTGTTTTCTATTTTATTGTGCGGTTTGTGTCACGCCGAAATGCTAATTATTTTGTTTACGTCCCCTGCTGTGCTTTTCTGTTGTAGTGTATTGGTGCATGCTATCAGATAATAGCTTCTCATGCTGTCGCCGAAAAGCATTTTAAAAATCGGACTTGTTGCCTGGATTCACAACGAGTGTAGCTTTAATTTGATACCCTGCATGTGTATTTTAATGAACTTTTGAGTTTTAACTAATACTATTAGCATTTAGCGTAGCGCATTTGCATTTCCAGAGCTCTAGTTGGGACGCAAGCGTCCCAAGTAGAGGCAACAGGTTAAAAACCAAAGTTTCTCATTTGTCTTTGAGATGCAGAGCGCGCAAGGTGCACGTTGGCCATTTGCGGTGAGTGCTAGTAAGCCTACCATTGGAAAAGTTTAATGACATTCAATTTACTGTTAGATTAATCAATTACAGCCAATCAGCAATATTTACAATTAGCGATCTAGCCAATGTCTTTTAAGTTTTTGAAAGTGACAAGGAGGGCAAGACAAAAAATGTCACCAGTTGGACCTTGACAGTTTTTAGTGACTGTGCTGTCCACCACTCCGTGGTGACTTTAAATTGGCAAACTGAAACCCTCTGCATTTTTGCAGTCAGCATTGGGACACTGGGACGCCGATATACAATCAATATTATAGCGAACAAGAACTTAACATCAAACAATGTTTTCACATCCATGCTGAAAACATACAGGCATAAACAAAAGCACAGGTAACAACGTCATCCTGCCATTTCCCCAGCGGACCTGCAGAAGCTAAATGCCTCACCTGTCCACTCTCCAATCACATCCACAGGTCTGGTGCGCAATGTGTGGCTAGCCATTCAGCTACTGGTGAGGTAGAGTTGAGTTTAGTTTATTAGGATCCCTATTACCTACTGCACATGCAGCAGCAACTCTTCCTGTGGTCCACATAAAACATACAAATGCATGACATTACAAAATTAAAACAAAAGATATTACATTCAATTCAAAATAAAAAAAAGATTCAAAATAAGCATACAAAGAGTTATATATTGAAAAGACACAGAGACAACAAAAATAGTGTTTACACATCAATCATGTTTTTACTGAACAAACATTTAAATGCAACATGTAAAGTGTTTGCCCCATGTTTCTTGACCTGAAATATACGATTCCAGAAATGTTCCATATACACAAAAAGCTTATTTTCTCAAATTTTGTGCACAAATGTGTTCCAGTGAACAGACAGAAATTCTGAATGGTTAGTCCTCGGGGTTTTGCCTGCTACAAAAGTTCTGTTATACTCACAGACATGATTCAAACTGTTTTAGAAACTTCAGAGTGTTTTCTATCTATCTATCTTATATTCTTGGCATGAGTAGCAGGAAGTTGAGTAGCAGGAAGCCCCCTATACATTAAGAAGTTAATGCACAGGTGAACCTTGTGCTCGGGACAACAAAAGGCCACTCTAAAATGTGCAGTTTTGCCACACAACACGATGCCACAGATGTTTTTTTTGTTGAGGGAGTGTTTATTTGGCTGCTGACTGCCAGAATGTCCACCCGAGCTGTTGCCAGAGAATTAAATGTTCATTTCTTTACCATAATCCGCCTCCAATGTCATTTTAGAGAATTTGGCAATATGTCCAACCGGCCTCTCAAACGCAGACTACGTGTAACCACGCCAGCCCAGGACCTCCACATCTGGCTTATTCACCTGCAGGATCGTCTGAGACCAGCCAGACAGCTGATGAAATGTATGTCTGTAATTTATGTCTGTAATAAAGCCCTTTTGGGGGAAAAACTAATTCTGATTGGCTGGGCCTGGCTCCCCAGCAGGTAGGCCTGGCTCCCAAGTTGCCTGCCCAGTTATGTGAAATCCATAGATTAGGGCCTAAATCATTCATTTTAACTGATTTCCTTATATGAACTGTAACTCAGGAAAATCATTGGAATTGTTGTATGTTGCATTTATATTTTTCTTCAGTATACATATTCTTATATATGGTGCAGTTAAATTAGATCTTTAGAAAGGGGAGAGTCATGACAATGTTTTTTATCTGTTTCTTCAAGCTAAACTTGCTTTTTGCCTGAGTAACCTCTGATGGCAAAGCATTCCACGATGACATGGCTCTATACACAACTGAGTGATGCATTCAATCTGTTTTGGAGTTGGGTACCATGAAGAAACCCATAGCGACATGTCTGGTGGGGTATGCATGTCTGTTTGAAGTGTAAGCAAATTGATTGTACAAGTGGTTAGGCATTTCCAACACACAAATGTTTCTTAAAACTAGAAGGGAAGTGGTCAATTTCTCCTCAACCATGTAAGACTGTCATGCATGTTGATGATGTTAGTTTTGTGTGTGCAGTTAAGGGCAAGGCATGCTGCTTTGTTTTGAGCCAGCTGAAGCTTTGCTGGGTCTTTCTTTGCTGCACTTGACCATATTACTTGATAGTCAATAAGATGGGACAAGATCAGAACCAAAACTACTCGTACAGTTGATCTTTGTGTCAAAAACACAGATCATCTTTTTACAACAGACATACATCTCCCTATCTTCACAACAACTTTGTCAATATGACTTGACCATGATAACTGACCATCCAATGTTACTCCTAGGAGTTCAGCTTCTTCAACTTGTTAGAGTTGGTAGAGAGGGCCTGAGAGAACAGAAACTAAATTCCTTCATGGTCAGGGAGGATGAAAACGGATTGGATTATGTGTTCCTTCTCTTCAACAAGGCAACAAAGGAGCAGCTCAGTCATGTATGACACACCTGGAGATCCTAATTGTGACATCCGGTGGTGGCACCGGGATCCTCATCTCTCCCAAGTGGTCATTCTCTCTTTCTCCCCTTACCCATCTGTCTATCGCCTCCTTTGAATTCCATGCTGTCACAGTTACCAGCCCTTTCAAGCTTAACATCCTTATCATTTATCGCCCTCCAGGTTCCCTCGGAGAGTTCATCAATGAGCTTGATGCCTTGATAAGCTCCTTTCCTGAGGACGGCTCACCTCTCACAGTTCTGGGCGACTTTAACCTCCCCACGTCTACCTTTGACTCATTCCTCTCTGCCTCCTTCTTTCCACTCCTCTCCTCTTTTGACCTCACCCTCTCACCTTCCCCCCCTACTCACAAGGCAGGAAATACGCTCGACCTCATCTTTACTAGATGCTGTTCTTCCACTAACCTCATTGCAACTCCCCTCCAAGTCTCCGACCACTACCTTGTATCCTTTTCCCTCTCGCTCTCATCCAACACTTCCCACACTGCCCCTACTCGGATGGTATCGCGCCGTCCCAACCTTCGCTCTCTCTCCCCCGCTACTCTCTCCTCTTCCATCCTATCATCTCTTCCCTCTGCTCAAACCTTCTCCAACCTATCTCCTGATTCTGCCTCCTCAACCCTCCTCTCCTCCCTTTCTGCATCCTTTGACTCTCTATGTCCCCTATCCTCCAGGCCGGCTCGGTCCTCCCCTCCCGCTCCGTGGCTCGACGACTCATTGCGAGCTCACAGAACAGGGCTCCGGGCAGCCGAGCGGAAATGGAGGAAAACTCGCCTCCCTGCGGACCTGGCATCCTTTCACTCCCTCCTCTCTACATTTTCCTCTTCTCTCTCTGCTGCTAAAGCCACTTTCTACCACTCTAAATTCCAAGCATCTGCCTCTAACCCTAGGAAGCTCTTTGCCACCTTCTCCTCCCTCCTGAATCCTCCTCCCCCTCCCCCCTCCTCCCTCTCTGCAGATGACTTCGTCAACCATTTTGAAAAGAAGGTCGACGACATCCGATCCTCGTTTGCTAAGTCAAACGACACCGCTGGTTCTGCTCACACTGCCTTACCCTGTGCTCTGACCTCTTTCTCCCTCTCTCTCCAGATGAAATCTCGCGTCTTGTGACGGCCGGCCGCCCAACAACCTGCCCGCTTGACCCTATCCCCTCCTCTCTTCTCCAGACCATTTCCGGAGACCGTCTCCCTTACCTCACCTCGCTCATCAACTCATCCCTGACCGCTGGCTACGTCCCTTCCGTCTTCAAGAGAGCGAGAGTTGCACCCCTTCTGAAAAACCTACACTCGATCCCTCCGATGTCAACAACTACAGACCAGTATCCCTTCTTTCTTTTCTCTCCAAAACTCTTGAACGTGCCGTCCTTGGCCAGCTCTCCCGCTATCTCTCTCAGAATGACCTTCTTGATCCAAATCAGTCAGGTTTCAAGACTAGTCATTCAACTGAGACTGCTCTTCTCTGTATCACGGAGGCGCTCCGCACTGCTAAAGCTAACTCTCTCTCCTCTGCTCTCATCCTTCTAGACCTATCGGCTGCCTTTGATACTGTGAACCATCAGATCCTCCTCTCCACCCTCTCCGAGTTGGGCATCTCCGGCGCGGCCCACGCTTGGATTGCGTCCTACCTGACAGGTCGCTCCTACCAGGTGGCGTGGCGAGAATCTGTCTCCTCACCACGCGCTCTCACCACTGGCGTCCCCCAGGGCTCTGTTCTAGGCCCTCTCCTATTCTCGCTATACACCAAGTCACTTGGCTCTGTCATAACCTCACATGGTCTCTCCTATCATTGCTATGCAGACGACACACAATTAATCTTCTCCTTTCCCCCTTCTGATGACCAGGTGGCGAATCGCATCTCTGCATGTCTGGCAGACATATCAGTGTGGATGACGGATCACCACCTCAAGCTGAACCTCGGCAAGACGGAGCTGCTCTTCCTCCCGGGGAAGGACTGCCCGTTCCATGATCTCGCCATCACGGTTGACAACTCCATTGTGTCCTCCTCCCAGAGCGCTAAGAACCTTTTGTGATCCTGGACAACACCCTGTAGTTCTCAACTAACATCAAGGCGGTGGCCCGTTCCTGTAGGTTCATGCTCTACAACATCCGCAGAGTACGACCCTGCCTCACACAGGAAGCGGCGCAGATCCTAATCCAGGCACTTGTCATCTCCCGTCTGGATTACTGCAACTCGCTGTTGGCTGGGCTCCCTGCCTGTGCCATTAAACCCCTACAACTCATCCAGAACGCCGCAGCCCGTCTGGTGTTCAACCTTCCCAAGTTCTCTCACGTCACCCCGCTCCTCCGCTCTCTCCACTGGCATCCAGTTGAAGCTCGCATCCGCTACAAGACCATGGTGCTTGCCTACGGAGCTGTGAGGGGAACGGCACCTCAGTACCTCCAGGCTCTGATCAGGCCCTACACCCAAACAAGGGCACTGCGTTCATCCACCTCTGGCCTGCTCGCCTCCCTACCACTGAGGAAGTACAGTTCCCGCTCAGCCCAGTCAAAACTGTTCGCTGCTCTGGCCCCCCAATGGTGGAACAAACTCCCTCACGACGCCAGGACAGCGGAGTCAATCACCACCTTTCGGAGACACCTGAAACCCCACCTCTTTAAGGAATACCTAGGATAGGATAAAGTAATCCCTCTCACCCCCCTTAAAAGATTTAGATGCACTACTGTTCCACTGGATGTCATAAGGTGAATGCACCAATTTGTAAGTCGCTCTGGATAAGAGCGTCTGCTAAATGACTTAAATGTAAATGTAATGCATGACAGTACAGAGGAGTTATAGACAAGAACAACATAAGATAATACATTAAATTCAAAATATAAAAATTTAATAAGAGTTATATATTAGAAGGACAACAAGAAACAAAGAAAGATATTATTATATTATTACATGTTATTATATACAGTACAGTTCTATTTGCTGCCAAAGCAGCAGCTACTCTTCCTGGGGTCCAGCAAAATAAGACATATAAAAAATTTAAGACATTACAATACATTCACAGATTTCACAACACACTGTGTGCCCTCAGGCCCCTACTCCACCACTACCACATATCTGCAGTACTAAATCCATATGTATGTATAGTGCGTATGTTAGTGTGTGTGTGTCTGTGCCAATGTTTATGTTGCTTCACAGTCCCCGCTGTTCCATAAGGTGTTTTTTTAATCTGTGTTTTTAAATCTACTTTTACTGCTTGCGTCAGTTACTTGATGTGGAATAGAGTTCCATGTAGTCATGGCTCTATGTAGTACTGTGTGCCTCTCATCGTCTGTTCTGGACTTGGGGACTGTGAAGTCATGTCAAGCATGTCTTGTGGGGTATGCATGGGTGTCTGAGCTGTATGTCAGTAGTTTAGACAGACAGCTCAGTATATTAAACTGGTCAATACTTCTCATAAATAAAAGTAGTGATGAAATCAATCTCTCCACAATTTTCAGCCAGGAGAGATTGACATGTATATTATTAATATTAGCTCTCTGTGTACATACAAGGGCCAGACATGCTGCTCTGTTCTGAGCCAATTGAAATTTTCCTAAGTCCTTTTTATTTAGGGCTAATTTATTCCTTGCCACCCACTCTGAAACTAACTGCAGCTCTTTGTTGAGTGTTTCAGTAATTTAAGTCGCTGTAGTAGCTGACATGTATAGTGTTGAGTCATCATCATACATAGAAACTCTGGCTTTACTCAAAGTTAGTGGCATGTAGAGTTAGTAAACATTTGAAAAAGCAAGGGGCCTAAACAGCTACCCTGGGGAATTCCTGATTCTAACTGGATTATATTTGATAGGCTTCAAGGTTTGATTATAAATGTTGTTTGACTTGTTTTGATAAGTTTATTGGTAACGTTTGGAATTAATTTTGTATGCATTTTGAAGGAGGGAACCTGGTGGATTATTGACTGAAGTGCGCCAGCTAAACTGAGTATTTATCGATATAAAGAAGGACTTTACCGAACAAAATGACCATTTGTAATGTAACTGGGACCTTTTGGAGTGCCAACAGAAGATCTTCAAAGGTAAGGCATATATTATATCGCTATTTCTGACTTTCGTGTCGTAACTGCCTGGTTGAAAATGATTTGTCATGCATTTGTATGCGGGGCTCTGTGCTCAGATAATCGCGTGATTTGCTTTCGCCGTAAAGTCTTTTTGAAATCTGACACCTTGGCTGGATTAACAAGAAGTTAAGCTTTACTTTTATGTATTGCACTTGTGATTTTATGAAAGTTAAATATTTATAGTACTGTAGTTTGAATTTCGCGCTCTGCAATTTCACCGGATGTTGTCGAGGTGTGCCGCTAAAGTAGTTTGCAATATCAGTGGCCTTTGTGATGAGTGAGCCATCTGATTCAATAAATGAAGGAGCCGAGTTGGCTTTTTTCCCAAAATGTAATTTGAGGTTCCCCAAGCTTTTTATCATCATTCTTTATATTTTTGTTTCGTAGTGTAGTTTATTTTTATTTAGTTTAATCACATGATTTCTTAATCTGTGGTATGTTTGCCAATCAGATGGGCTGCCAGGCTTCATTGCCATACCTTTTGCGTCATCCCTCTCAACCATACAATTTTTTAGCAATCCAAGGCGATATAAGACTTTTTACAGTCATTTTGGGTGTGTGCTTATTAGTAACTGAAATAAGTAGTTTCATAAATGTGTCAAGTGCAGCGCCTGGTTGCTCCTCATTACAGATCACAGACCAGAAAATATTATTTACATCATCAACATATGAATCACTACAAAACTACTTGAATGACCTCTTATGCACTATGTTAGGCCCAGCCTTTGTAACTTTGGTTTTCCTAGATATGGAATTTAATTGTGTTCACCACATCCTATGGATTTGGATACTGCTTTAAACTTTATTAAAGCAAATATCTGCAGTGTTAGTAAAAATGTGATCAATACATGTTGATTATTTAATTCCTGTGCTGTTTTTAACTACCCTGGTAGGTTGACTGACAACCTGATCCAGGGTTGTCAGTGCTAACAGTGTAACTCTGGTTTATAGGCTATTAGATTATTAGATTTTTAGAAAGAAGAGAGACTTGATGCTATATGGTTTTTATCAGTTTTATAAAGCTAAACTTGCTTTTTGCCTGTAACCTGTGGTGGCAAAGCATTCACAAAGATATGGTTCTATACATAACTGACCGATGAATTATATCTGTTTTTGGGTTGGGTGCCTTGAAGAAACCCATAGTGGCATAGTGGCATGTCTGGTGGGGTATGTATGTCTGTCTGAAGTGTATGCAAATAGATTATACAAGTGGTTAAGCATTTTCAACACACAAATGTTTCTTAAAAATATTAAAAGAGATGTAGTCAATTTCTCCTTAATCCTAAACTATTAAAGATTATCGTGCATGTAGTTCAAATCAAATCCTATTTGTCATATGTGTCGAATAGAACAGGTAAAATGCTTACTTACAAGCCCTTAATTAACCAACATTGCAGTTTTAAGAAAATAGAGTTAAGAAAATATTTACTAAATAAACTAAAGTTTAAAAAAAAAAAAAAATTTAAAATTTTTTTTTTGGGATAGGGGGCAGCATTTTCACTTTTGGATGAATAGCGTGCCCAGATTGAACTACCTCCTACTCTGTCCCAGATGCTAATATATGCCTATTGTTATTAGTATTGGATAGAAAATACTCTGAAGTTTCTAGAACTGTTTGAGTGATGTCTATGAGTATAACAGAACTCATATGGGAGGCGAAAACCCGAGAAAAATCCATCCCGGAAGTGGGACATCTGAGGTTTGCAGTTTTTCAAAGCTTGGCCTGTGATATATGAATAAACTTGCACTTCCTACGACTTCCACTAGATGTCACCCGTCTTTAGAAACTTGAATGAGGATTCTACTTTAAAGGAGGGGCCCATGAGACCTCTTTGAGTCAGTGGTCTGGCAGAGAGCCTTGGTCTCATGACGCGTGCTCCCGACAGTTACCTCTCATTCCAGTGCATTTCTGAAGACAAAGGAATTCTCCGGTTGGAACATTATTGATGTTTTATGTTAAAACATCCTAAAGATTGATTCCATACATCGTTTGACATGTTTCTAAAGGACTGTAACGGAACATTTTGAGTTCTTGTCTGGATGAAGTGCCTGCACCTCATGAAGATTTTTATTTTATTTTATTTCACCTTTATTTAACCAGGTAGGCAAGTTGAGAACAAGTTCTCATTTACAATTGCGACCTGGCCAAGATAAAGCAAAGCAGTTCGACACATACAACGACACAGAGTTACACATGGAGTAAAACAAACATACAGTCAATAATACAGTAAAAAAAACAAGTCTATATACAATGTGAGCAAATTAGGTGAGAAGGGAGGTAAAGGCAAAAAAGGCCATGGTGGCAAAGTAAATACAATATAGCAAGTAAAACACTGGAATGGTAGTTTTGCAATGGAAGAATGTGCAAAGTAGAAATAAAAATAATGGGGTGCAAAGGAGCAAAATAAATAAATTAATTAAATACAGTTGGGAAAGAGGTAGTTGTTTGGGCTAAATTATAGGTGGGCTATGTACAGGTGTAGTAATCTGTAAGATGCTCTGACAGTTGGTGCTTAAAGCTAGTGAGGGAGATAAGTGTTTCCAATTTCAGAGATTTTTGTAGTTCGTTCCAGTCATTGGCAGCAGAGAACTGGAAGGAGAGGCGGCCAAAGAAAGAATTGGTTTTGGGGGTGACTAGAGAGATATACCTGCTGGAGCGTGTGCTACAGGTGGGAGATGCTATGGTGACCAGCGAGCTGAGATAAGGGGGGACTTTACCTAGCAGGGTCTTGTAGATGACATGGAGCCAGTGGGTTTGGCGACGAGTATGAAGCGAGGGCCAGCCAACGAGAGCGTACAGGTCGCAATGGTGGGTAGTATATGGGGCTTTGGTGACAAAACGGATTGCACTGTGATAGACTGCATCCAATTTGTTGAGTAGGGTATTGGAGGCTATTTTGTAAATGACATCGCTGAAGTCGAGGATTGGTAGGATGGTCAGTTTTACAAGGGTATGTTTGGCAGCATGAGTGAAGGATGCTTTGTTGCAAAATAGGAAGCCAATTCTAGATTTAACTTTGGATTGGAGATGTTTGATATGGGTCTGGGAGGAGAGTTTACAGTCTAACCAGACACCTAAGTATTTGTAGTTGTCCACGTATTCTAAGTCAGAGCCGTCCAGAGTAGTGATGTTGGACAGGCGGGTAGGTGCAGGTAGCGATCGGTTGAAGAGCATGCATTTAGTTTTACTTGTATTTAAGAGCAATTGGAGGCCACGGAAGGAGAGTTGTATGGCATTGAAGCTTGCCTGGAGGGTTGTTAACACAGTGTCCAAAGAAGGGCCGGAGGTATACAGAATGGTGTCGTCTGCGTAGAGGTGGATCAGAGACTCACCAGCAGCAAGAGCGACCTCATTGATGTATACAGAGAAGAGAGTCGGTCCAAGAATTGAACCCTGTGGCACCCCCATAGAGACTGCCAGAGGTCCGGACAGCAGACCCTCCGATTTGACACACTGAACTCTGTCAGAGAAGTAGTTGGTGAACCAGGCGAGGCAATCATTTGAGAAACCAAGGCTGTCGAGTCTGCCGATGAGGATGTGGTGGTTGACAGAGTCGAAAGCCTTGCCCAGATCAATGAATACGGCTGCACAGTAATGTTTCTTATCGATGGCGGTTAAGATATCGTTTAGGACCTTGAGCGTGGCTGAGGTGCACCAATGACCAGCTCTGAAACCAGATTGCATAGCAGAGAAGGTATGGTGAGATTCGAAATGGTCGGTAATCTGTTTGTTGACTTGGCTTTCGAAGACCTTAGAAAGGCATGGTAGGATAGATATAGGTCTGTAGCAGTTTGGGTCAAGAGTGTCCCCCCCTTTGAAGAGGGGGATGACCGCAGCTGCTTTCCAATCTTTGGGAATCTCAGACGACACGAAAGAGAGGTTGAACAGGGGTGGCAACAATTTCGGCAGATAATTTTAGAAAGAAAGGGTCCAGATTGTCTAGCCCGGCTGATTTGTAGGGGTCCAGATTTTTCAGCTCTTTCAGAACTTCAGCTGAATGGATTTGGGAGAAGGAGAAATGGGGAAGGCTTGGGCGAGTTGCTGTTGGGGGTGCAGTGCTGTTGACCGGGGTAGGAGTAGCCAGGTGGAAAGCATGGCCAGCCGTAGAAAAATGCTTATTGAAATTCTCAATTATGGTGGATTTATCAGTGGTGACAGTGTTTCCTATCTTCAGTGCAGTGGGCAGCTGGGAGGAGGTGTTCTTATTCTCCATGGACTTTACAGTGTCCCAGAACTTTTTTGAGTTAGTGTTGCAGGAAGCAAATTTCTGCTTGAAAAAGCTAGCCTTGGCTTTTCTAACTGCCTGTGTATAACGGTTTCTAGCTTCCCTGAACAGCTGCATATCACGGGGGCTGTTCGATGCTAATGCAGAACGCCATAGGATGTTTTTGTGTTGGTTAAGGGCAGTCAGGTCTGGGGAGAACCAAGGGCTATATCTGTTCCTGGTTCTAAATTTCTAGAATGGGGCATGTTCATTTAAGATTGTTAGGAAGGCATTTAAAAAAAATATCCAGCCATCCTCTACTGACGGGATGAGATCAATATCCTTCCAGGATACCCCGGCCAGGTCGATTAGAAAGGCCTGCTCGCTGAAGTGTTTCAGGGAGCGTTTTACAGTGATGAGTGGAGGTCGTTTGACCGCTGACCCATTACGGATGCAGGCAATGAGGCAGTGATCGCTGAGATCTTGGTTGAAGACAGCAGAGGTGTATTTAGAGGGGAAGTTGGTTAGGATGATATCTATGAGGGTGCCCGTGGTTAAGGCTTTGGGGGGATACCTGGTAGGTTCATTGATAATTTGTGTGAGATTGAGGGCATCAAGTTTAGATTGTAGGATGGCTGGGGTGTTAAGCATGTTCCAGTTTAGGTCGCCTAGCAGCACGAGCTCTGAAGATAGATGGGGGGCAATCAGTTCACATATGGTGTCCAGAGCACAGCTGGGGGCAGAGGGTGGTGTATAGCAGGCGGCAACGGTGAGAGACTTGTTTTTAGAGAGGTGGATTTTTAAAAGTAGAAGTTCAAATTGTTTGGGTACAGACCTGGATAGTAGGACAGAACTCTGCAGGCTATCTTTGCAGTAGATTGCAACACCGCCCCCTTTGGCAGTTCTATCTTGTCTGAAAATGTTGTAGTTTGGAATAAACATTTCTGAATTTTTGGTGGTCTTCCTAAGCCAGGATTCAGACACAGCTAGAACATCCGGGTTGGCAGAGTGTGCTAAAGCAGTGAATAGAACAAACTTAAGGAGGAGGCTTCTAATGTTAACATGCATGAAACCAAGGCTATTACGGTTACAGAAGTCATCAAAAGAGAGCGCCTGGGGAATAGGAGTGGAGCTAGGCACTGCAGGGCCTGGATTCACCTCTACATCGCCAGAGGAACATAGGAGGAGAAGAATAAGGGTACGGCTAAAAGCAATAAGAATTGGTCGTCTAGAACGTCTGGAACAGAGAGTAAAAGGAGGTTTCTGGGGGCGATAAAATAGCATCAAGGTATAATGTACAGACAAAGGTATGGTAGGATGTGAATACAGTGGAGGTAAACCTAGGTATTGAGTGATGAAGAGAGAGATATTGTCTCTAGAAACATCATTGAAACCAGGAGATGTCATTGCATGTGTGGGTGGTGAAACTAATAAGTTGGATAATGTATAGTGAGCAGGACTAGAGGCTCTACAATGAAATAAGCCAATAAACACTAACCAGAACAGCAATGGACAAGACATATTGACATTAAGGAGAGGCATCCTTAGTCGAGTGATCAAAAGGGTCCAGGGAGTGGAGAGGTTGGTTTGGGGGTCACGGTGATTTAGACAGCTAGCCAGGACATCGGTAGCAAGCTAGCATAGGATGGAGGTCTGTTGTTAGCCACCTCTTGCGTTCCGTCAGTAGATTAGTGGGGTTCCGTGTGGTAGAGGGGATTAGTCCAAATCACACAACAAAAATAAAAAATAAAAACAATAGATATAGTTATAGAGGCCCAAGAAGAAACATAATAATAATAAAAATAAATAAATTGTCCGATTGTCTATTCTGGGAGCAGCCGGTAAGACAGCTAACAGTTAGCAGGCCGCAGATGGGCGTTCAGGTAAAGTCGCGACGGAGGAGCCAGCCGGATCTCCTTCGGGTAGATAACGTCGGCAGTCCAGTTGTGAAGGCCCGGTGGGGCTCCGCGTAGGCAGTAAAACGGGTCCGGATAGGTGACTGCAGCCCAGGAGTGATTGACGGAGCTCAGGAGTGATTGACGGAGCTGGCTAGCTCCGGAGTAATTGATGTTTGCTCCGGAATCGACGAAAGCAGATAGACACACGGATAGCAGCCAGCTAGCTGTGAGATCCGGGAGTGAATGTCCAGAGAGCAGTTGGAATCCAGGGACATGGAGAGAAAAATTGGTCCGGTATGTTCCGTTCCGAGCCACGCTGCGCCGTACAAAACTGGCGAAGATTTTCGAGCTAAAGGATAGCTGATGACCACAAACCGTGGTTAGCTGAATACTAACGAGTTGCCAGTAAAGAAGCTAACTAGCTTCTGATTAGCTTCTGGCTAGCTCCTGGCTAGCTTCTGGCTAGTTTCTGGCTAGCTTCTTGGAGTTTCTGGCTAGCTTCTTGGAGGATTGCAGATTTGAGGTAAATAATACTTATTTGTAAATATAAATTGGTGAGGCGGGTTGCAGGAGAGTGTTTTGAAGATGAGTTGATGGAAAATAAAAATAAAATGTATGTGATAAAAGTTGTAAATATATATATATACAGGACACGACAAGACGATGACAAAAGACGTCTGAACTGCTATGCCATCTCGGGCTGAGTGATGGATTACTGGGCTGAACATGCTAACAACAAGTGGCTATTTGGTCATAAATGACGGAACTTTATGGAACAAATCAGTCATTTATTGACAATCTGGGATTCCTGGGAGTGCCTTCTGATGAAGATCATCAAAGGAAAGTGAATATTTATGGTGTTGTTTCTAACTTTGTTGCTTCCAAAATGGCGGCTATTCCTCTGGCTGTTTTGGGTTCTGAGCGCCGTTCTCAGATTATGCGTTTTCCGTAAAGCTTTTTTGAAATCTGACACAGCGGTTGCATTAAGGAGAAGTCTATCTTTAATTCTGTGAATAATACTTGTATCTTTTATCACTGTTTATTATGAGAATTTCTGCAAAATCACTGGATGTTTTGGAATCAAAACATTACTGCAAGTAAGGCGCCAATGTAAACTGAGATTTTTGGATATAAATATGCACATTATCGAACAAAACATACATGTATTGTGTAACATCATGTTCTATGAGTGTCATCTGATGAAGATCATCAAAGGTTAATTTGATCTATATTTCTGCTTTTTGTGACTCCTATGGAAAAATGTGTGTTTTGGCTATGACCTAACATAATCATATGTTGTGCTTAAGCTGTAAAGCATTTTGGCATTCAGTCCAAATAGTTCAATCTTGGTTTCCTCAGACCAGAGAATCTTGTTTCTCATGGTCTGAGAGTCCTTTAGGTGACTTTTGGCAAACTCCAAGCGGGCTGTCATGTGCATTTTACTGAGGAGTGGCTTCTGTTTGGCCACTCTACAGTACCATAAAAGCCTAATTGGTGGAGTGCTGCAGAGATCAAATCAAATTAAAATGTTATTTGTCACGTCCCGAATACAACAGCGTAAGCCTTACAGTGAACTGCTTACTTACAAGCCCTTAACCAACAATGCAGTTTCACAGAAGCGAGGCTATATACAGGGGGGTTCTGGTATAGAGTCAATGTGAGGAGGCACCGGTTATTGAGGGAGTAGAGGTAAAGTGAACATGCTTGGATAATAAACAGAGTAGCAGCAGCTTAAAATGGGTGGGTGGGGGGGGGGCAATGCAAATAGTCAATTTTCTGGGCCTTCCTCTGACACCGCCTGGTATAGAGGTTCTGGATAGCAGGAAGCTTAGCCCTAGTGATGAACTGGGCCGTACGCACTACCCTCTGTAGTGCCTCAGAGGCTGCACAGTTGCCATACCAGGCGGTGATGCAACCAGCCAGGATGCTCTCGATGGTGCAGCTGTAGAACTTTTTGAGGAACTGAGGACCAATGGAAAATATTTCCTCTCCTGAGAGGGAATAGGAGTTGTCATGCCCTCTTCACAACCCTGTTGGTGTGTTTTTGACCATGATAGTTTGTTGGTGATGTGGACACCAAGGAAACTGACACTCTCAACCTGCTCCATTACAGCCCCGTCGATGAGAATGGGGGCCTGCTCGGTCACATTGAGGGAGAGGTTGTTATAGTGGCACCACACTGTCTCATCGTTGTCGGTGATCAGGCCTACCACTGTTGTGTCGTCAGCAAACTTAATGATGGTGTTGGAGTCATGGTTGGTCATGCAGTCATGGGTGAACAGGGAGTGCAGGAGGGGACTGAGCATGCACCTCTGAGGGGCCCCTGTGTTGAGGATCAGCTTGGTAGATGTGTAGTTACCTACACTTACCACCTGTGAGCGGCCCGTCAGGAAGTCCAAGATCCAGTTGCAGAGGGAGGTGTTTAGTCCCAGGGTCCTTAGCTTAGTGATGAGCTTTGAGGATACCATGGTGTTGAATGCTGAGCTGTAATCAATGAATAGCCTTCTCATGTAGGTGTTTTTTTTGTCCAGGTGGGAAAGGGCAGTGTGGAGTGCAATAGAGATTGCATCATCTGTGGATCTGTTGGGGCGGTATGCAAATTGGAGTGGGTATATGGTTTCTTGGATAATGCTGTTGATGTGAGCCCTGACCAGCCTTTCAAAGCACATCATGGTTACAGATGTGAGTGCTACAGGTCGGTAGTCATTTAGGCAGGTTCCTTGGTGTTCTTGGGCACAGGGTGGTCTGCTTGAAACATGTTGGTATTACAGACTCGTTCAGGGACAGATTGAAAATGTCAGTGAAGACACTTACCAGTTGGTCAGTGAATGCTAGGAGTACACGTCCTGGTAATCCGTCTGGCCCTGCGGCCATGTGAGTGGACCTGTTTAAAGGTCTTACTCACATCGGCAATAGAGAGCATGATCACACAGTCATCCAGAACAGCTGATGCTCTAATGCATGCTTCAGTGTTGCTTGCCTCAAAGCGAGCATAGAAGTTATTTACCTCGTCTGGTAGGCTCGTGTCACTAGGCAGCTCGCGTCTGTGCTTCCCTTTGTAGTCCATAATAGTTTGCAATCCCTGCCACATCCGACAAGCGTCAGAGCTGGTGTAGTGAGATTCAATCTTAGTCCTGTATTTATGCTTTGCCTGTTTGATGGTTCACCGGAGGGCATATCGGGATTTAGAGTCAGCATCTGGGTTAGAGTCCCGCTCCTTGAATCCATGGCTTCTGGTTGGGGTATGTATGTACGGTCACTGTGGGGATGATGTCATCGATGCACTTATTGATGAAGAATTCCCAAAACATATTCCAGCCTGTGCTAGCAAAACTGTCCTGTAGCTTAGCATCTGCATCATCTGATCACTTCCTTATTGAGCGAGTCACTGGTACTTCCTGCTTTAGTTTTTGCTTGTAAGCAGGAATCAGGAAGAGTTAAGGTCATATTTGCCAAATGGAGGTCGAAAGAGAGCTTTGTATGCGTCTCTGATGCACTTATTGATGAAGAATTCAAACATCAGCTATCCGAGCAGCTAACCGATCGCTGCAGCTGTACATAGTCTATTGGTAAATAGCCCACCCATTTTCACCTACCTCATTCCCATACTGTTTTTATAGTGTTTTTTTCTTATTTTTTTTTATTTACTTTTCTGCTCTTTTGCACACCAATATCTCTACCTGTACATGACCATCTGATCATTTATCACTCCAGTGTTAATCTGCAAAATTGTATTATTTGCCTACCTCCTCATGCCTTTTGCACACATTGTATATAGACTGCCCATTTTTTTTTCTACTGTGTTATTGACTTGTTAATTGTTTACTCCATGTGTAACTCTGTGTTGTCTGTTCACACTGCTATGCTTTATCTTGGCCAGGTCGCAGTTGCAAATGAGAACTTGTTCTCAACTAGCCTACCTGGTTAAATAAAGGTGAAATAAAAATAAAAAATGCGTCTCTGTGTGTGGAGTAAAGGTGCTCTAGAGTTTTTTTTCCTCTGGGACATGCTGGTAGAAATTAGGTCATATGGATTTAAGTTTCCCTGCATTAAAGTCTTCGGGCCACTAGGAGAGCCGCCTCTGAATGAGTATTTTCTTGTTTGCTTATGGCCTTATACAGCTCGTTGAGTGCCGTCTTAGTGCCAGCATCGGTTTGTGGTTATGAAAAATGAAAAATGTGAATTGTTTCCCGAGTGGAAAAGACCGAGTGGAAAAATCTCCATTGCAAATATGTTTTTGATCACTCTTTTGTTGCTAAAAATGTCCCATCAATGCAGGAAATGCAAACTTGTATTATATTTTAGTTTTAATAATAAGGCTTCTAATGTTTGTAATTTTCACACTGAAATTTCAGAATTGATTTGCCCAAAGGAAAAACACCTACAAAAAATGTCCATTAATTATAATCATATTTCACATTTTCTGTTGCTGAAGGATTGTTTTCCTGCTGTAGCAAACTGGCTCAAATTAAGATCCTATATCTGTACCCTAAATCTTAGCTGAAGCCTACATCTTTTTCCAACTTGGGTAATTCATTACTGTGGCCCGCCATAAATCTAACGCTGGCTGAGACATCTAATTACATCCCATAAAAAGGTGACAGTTAACAGTTCTCTTTCTCCTCGGGCATTATACAGGAAGAGGGAGACTCAAGGACAATGTGGAACAAAGAATGTGTCCCAAATGGCACCCTATTCCATATGTGTTGCACTACTTTTGACCATGTCACATATGCCTCTGGTCAAAAGTGGTGCACTATATAGGGAATAGGGTGCCATTTGGGGACATAGGGTGGCCATGAATCTGCAAATAGTGCTTTTAGATAAGACTCACTGTATATTGTGTTTAACATGCATTGCTAATGTAATACATCACCACCAATGCATATTTTCTGTGGTGATCTGAAATCAAGAGACTTCATACTAATAGACTGGGCATGACACTAACCGTAACATATTTCCTGGAATATATAACCTGGAACATAACCTGGGCATATTTCTTGATGTGTCTTGATGCTTTTCTGGAATAGAGCAGACACATCAGAATCATGATTAGATGCTTGGCCACATGAAATAACATGATATGACTGTTATTGCAACCGACATAACTCTAATTTACACACCTCTATCATGCAATCTTGCAATATGGCACAGCAAAAGGTTATGGAAATTAAATTAGGATTTAAACCTAAAGGAGGCATTAAGGTATTCCAATGCTACCATCGACAATGTTATCTCCTGGTAAATTGTCAAGTGGTGTGACTGGAGTGTATCGATTAGTCAACCTCATTACGGTCCGTTGTGCTGTGTTCATAACAATGGTTTGTCAGCATTATAAATGGATTCAGGGCTGTGAGTGACACTTCATACCAAGCATGCAATGTATAAATAGCACTGAAATGCAGATCTATTTGAATTGATAGGCACATCACGGCAAAGATTTCTATTACAGGGGGTATTATACGCTATCCAGAGTGATCCTCGATTGGCCAAGGTCAAAAGGAGACACAGAGTCAGAAGATGAGCAGCTAGTCAATGAGGGTGTGGGGGATGGATGAAAGAGGAGGATATAAATCAAAGTGTATTTATCGTATACATAGATTAGCAGATGTTAAAGCAGGTGCAGCCTAAATGCTAGTGTTTTTCTAGCTCCAGCAGTACAATACTAATAAACAAATAATTTCAGAAGAAAAGAAGATCAAGATATTAAGAAATATCAGAACTAACAATATTGTAATTAGCAATGTGTATAGACATTATGGACAATGTAGGAAAAAGGTACTGTATGTATAGCAATAGCTATATGGATGAGTTATGTTCACATTAAATTACATTTCAACTTAATAATGTTGCAGGAAAATCTTATATTTACTACATAAACCATTTCAGAGCAATAAACATTATGTAAATATTATTCAAGTGTTCAATGACTCTGTGCATACACATTGGATCCAGGTAGAACCCTTTTGGTTCCAGGTAAAACCCAATGTGGTCCATGTAGAACACTTTCCCCAGAGTTTTCTACGTTGATCCCAAAACAGTTCTACCTAGAACCAGAAAGGGTTTGCCAGTAGGGACAGCCAAAGAACCCTTTTAGAACCCTTTTTTTTCCTAAGAGTGTAGGGCAGCAATCTCTAAGGTGTAGGGTAGAGTACCGGGTGGAAGCTGGCTAGTGACAGTGTCTAAGGTGCAGGGCAGGGTACAAGGCAGAGACCAGCTAGTAATGACTGTTCAACTGTCTGATGGCTGGAGATAGAAGCTGTTTTTCAGTATCGCAGTCCCAGCTTTCATGTACCTGTACTGTATCTGCCTGCTAGATGGTAGCAGGGCGAACAGGCCATGGCTTGGGTATCTGAGGTCCTTGATGATCTTCTTGGCCTTCCTGTGAACTGTAGATTTTTTTTTTTTTTTTTTTTACCTTTATTTTACTAGGCAAGTCAGTTAAGAACAAATTCTTATTTTCAATGATGGCCTAGGAACAGTGGGTTAACTGCCTGTTCAGGGGCAGAACGACAGATTTGTACCTTGTCAGCTCGGGGATTCGAACTTGCAACCTTTCGGTTACTAGTCCTGGAGGGCAGGCAGTGTGCCCCCGGTGATGTGTTGGGCTGACCGCACCACCCTCTGGAGAGCCCTGTGGTTGTGAGTTGACGTACCAGGCAGTGCTCTCTGATGCATCTGTAGAAGTTTGTGAGAGTCTTAGGGGCCATGCCGAATTGTAGAGGCGCTGTTGTGCCTTCTTCATCACATTGTTGGTGTGGAGGGACCATTTCAGGTCCTTAGTGATGTGCACGTCAAGGAACTTTTTAACCTATCCACTGTGGCCCCGTCGATGTGGATGGGGGCGTGCTCTCTCTGCTGTCTGTTGTAGTCCACCACCTGAGGTCGGCCTGTCAGAAGGTCCAGGACTCAGATGCACAGGGAAGAGTTCAGACCCAGTGCCCTGAGCTTAGTGATGAGCTTAGAGGGCACTATGGTTTTGAAGGCTGAACTTTAGTCGATGAACAGCATTCTCACATAGGTATTCTTCTTATCCAGGTGGGATAGGGCAGTGTGCAGTGCATGGCAATTGCATAGTCTGTGGATCTGTTGGAGTGGTATTCAAATTGTATGGGGGCTAGTGTATGGGGTAGGGGAATGATGAATGAAGTGAGTACTACAGCACAATAGCCATTTAGATGAGTGACCTTCACTTTCTTGGGTACAGGAACAATGGTGAAGATCTTGAAACATGTGGGGACAACAGACTGGGATAGGGAGAGATTGAATATGTCCGTAAACACTCATGCCAGCTAGTCTGCACATGCTCTGAAGACAGGGCTTTGGATGCCGTCTGGGCAGACAGCCTTGAAATGGTTAACACGCTATTGGCAACAGAGATCGGGAGCACATGGTCCTCATGGGCGGCTGGGGCCCACGTCACAGGCTCAATGTTGTTTTCCTTTATTAAGTGGGCAAAGAAAGTGTTTCGCTTTTCCAAGAGTGAGGGACCGTGTCCATGACGTGTCGTGCTTCCCTTTATAATCTGTTATTGTTTGGAGTCCTTGCCACATGCGGTGTGTGTCTGAGATGTTGAATTGTGACTCCACTTTGGCCCTGTACTGTCCTTTTGCATCTTTGATTGCCTTACGGAGGTCATAGCTGGTCTGTTTGTACAAGTCCATGTTCCCATTAATTTTACCGTGTTTAATGTGGTGGTTTCTGCTTTCAGTTTTGCTTTAATGCTGCAATCTGGAGGCATGTTTTGCTTGTCCACAGTTGGGGCAGGGGAGGGTCTTGTAGCCATCCCATATTCCAGATTGGGAGAACATAAGGACTTGAGTTCCTGTGCGTTACCACAATAACACCATGAGTTGTTAATCATGAGACGTACCACTCCACCTTTGTTATTCCCCAAGAGTTATTTCTTCCTGTCCATGCGATGGCTTGGCACCTAAAACCCTCACAAACTTTAACAGACGCACAATTGAGAGCATCCTGTCGGGCTGTATCTCCACCTGGTACGGCAACTGCACCGCCCACAACCGCCAGGCTCTCCAGAGGGTGGTGCGGTCTTCACAACACATCACCAGGGGCAAACTACCTGCCCTCCAGGACACCTACAGCACCCGAATACACAGGAAGGCCAGAAACATCATCGAGGACAACAACCATCCGAGCCACTGCCTGTTTACCCCACTATCATCCAGAAGGTGAGGTCAGTAGAGGTGCATCAAAGCTGGCACCGAGAGACTGAAAACAGCTTATATCTCAAGGCCATCAGACTGTTAACTTCTTGCGTCGAGCCAACCCGGATCCGGTATCATGACTACAGCCTCAAGCCCATTACCATAACGCAACGTTAACTATTCATGAAAATAGCAAATGAAATGAAATCAATATGCTAGCTCTCATGCTTAGCCTTTTGTTAACAGCACTGTCATCTCAGATTTAAAAAATATGCTTCTCTACCATAGCAAACTAGCATTTAGCATTTAGCGTTAGCATTTAGCATTAGCATTTAGCGTTAGCATTAGCAGACAACATTTTCACAAAAACCAGCAAAAACATTCAATAAATCATTTACCTCTGAAGAACTTCGGATGTTTTCAATGAGGAGACTCTCAGTTAGATAGCAAATGTTCATTTTTCCTGAAAGATTTTTTGGGCTGGAGAAATCGGTCCGTTTGGTGCGTCACGTTTGGCTACCAAAAATAAACGAAAATTCAGTTATCCAAACGCCGAACTTTTTTCCAAATTAACTCCATAATATCGACTGAAACATGGCAAACGTTGTTTAGAACCAATCCTCAAGGTGTTTTTCACATATCTCTTCAATGATGTATCGTTACTGGAAGTATGAGTCTCCTTCTGTATCGCATGGTAAAATAATTGCCACTGGGAATTACGCACCAAATTAGACAAAGGACACCGGACGGCCCCCTGGCAAATGTAGTCTCTTATGGCCAATCTTCCAATGATATGCCTACATCTTGGACGAACGGCAGAGTGCATAAGCAAGTTCACAGCATATTCACAGCCATATAAGGAGACCAGAGTAAAACAGAGCGTCAAAAATCCTACTCATTTCCTGTTTGAAGTTTCATCTTGGTTTCGCCTGTAAAATCAGTTCTGGGGCACTCACAGATAATATCTTTGCAGTTTTGAAAACGTCAGAGTGTTTTCTTTCCAAAGCTGTCAATTATATGCATAGTCGAGCATCTTTTCGTGACAAAATATTGCGCTTAAAACGGGCACGTTTTTTTTTTATCAAATAATGACATAGCGCCCCCATAGGTTGAAGAGGTTAAATAGCCATCACTAGCACCTTAGAGGCTGCTGCATATTTTGTGTATTGTTGTGAAATAGTTCAATATTACTGCACTGTTGGAGCTAGAAACACAAGCATTTTGCTAAACATGTGTATGTGACCAATTTTTTTTATTTGATATACGGAGACCCCACTGGCTGTATGGACAGGGACAACATATCCAGGGAGAGCCATGGTTCCATAAAACAGAGTATGTTACAGACCCTTATGTCTCTCTGAAAGGATATCCTCACCCTGAGCTTGTCTACTTTATTGTCCAGGGATTGAATGTTAGCTTGTAATATAATCATGAAGCGGTGGATGGTTTGCTCGCCAGGTGAGCCTGTCTAGAACCCCAGCTCTCCTTCGGTGTCATCTTTTTGGTGGAGCACCCGGGATAAATGGGCTGCCTCGGCAAGTCCAAACAAAGGATCCATGTCAGGGAAGTCAAATTTCTGTTCTACTGGAGCACCTTTGCGAGCATACTGTCAGGCTGCATCACAGCCTGATACGGTAACTCCACCGTCTCGGACCGCAAGGCTGCACACCGTCTGCCCTACAATATACCTACAACTCCAGGTGTCGCAGGAAGGCCAAGAAGATCATCAGGGACCCCAGCCATTCCCTGTTCTTCCCACTTCAATCACTCAGACGCAGGCAGTAGAGGAGCATCGTGTAAAAAAATGGAAAGGCTGGCCAATAGTTTCTCCCCTCAGACAATCAGGCTGCTGAATAGCCACCACTAGTCGGCTAACTGCTCCCCTCTCCCCCTATAGACATTCCCCCCACTACTCCTCCCCATGGACCCCCCACGCCACACACACACACACACACACCCTCAACTCTCACTTACCTCACCTGCTACTCCCCTTATGGACATTCTTTCTTCTGCTGTTTAGTAATTTACCACATTGAGTATGCGGAGACATGAGTTCAAATGCAGAGCAGCAAAATGAATTCTATGTAAGCTAACTACAATGTCAGTTGATATGTTGAATATGCACATTGTAATATGCCACTGGGTATAGTAATATTGTCTCTTATTTAGAGTAACTGCTGACTGGACAGTGCTTTGGTGTCATTGAAGTCCCCCTTGGGGAAATTAAATGATTAAATCCAGTTCAACTCACCCTAGCAGTTCCTGTAAAGTTTAGTGGTGGGCATGTAAGTCCCTTGTCAGAAATCCATTTCCCTGCTGAGTGTAACGATGTGTGCTGAGATTAGGGAAGCAAGTTTAGGGAGTGAGTCGTTTAATAGATAAACCTAACATAACACAAAACAAGAAACCACGAACAATGCACAGACATGACACAGAAACAGAAACAATGACGCCTGGAAAAGGAACCATAGGGAGTGACATATATAGGGAAGGTAATCACGGAAGCGAAAGAGTCCAGGTGAGCATAACAATGGTGAGAGGTGTGCTGTCTAAAAAACATAATTCCACTTTGACATTATGAGGTATTTTGTGGAGGCCAGTGACATAACATCACTTAAATTCAGGCTGTAAGACAACAACATTTTGAAAAAGTCAAGGGGTGTGAATAGAATACCACAGTTTGAGTCATAATACCCATAAAACCTAGCAGTCAATGGTTCCAATCATTTTTCCACCATTCATTTTTCCCTTACGGGATTTTAAAAATACTTAAAATATGGGCAGTGTTTCGTTAAGGCTAACCCTGGCGTGACGTTTTGATGACCATGTAAATCTCTCTCAAACAAGGTGACTTATCAATATGTTCGCTTGTATACCCCAACAAATTAATTGCTAATTAGCTGCTATTGCACCGTGATGATCTGGACTAGATTGCCTAAATTGAGACAAAGGTAAGAATCTCTGGATTAAATATATAATGTTAGCTAAAAGTAGTAATAAATAAATTGGTCAAATTTATTTCAATTGACAATTTGTGAACTGTCTTGGGCAAGTTTTAAATTGACACAGTAACTGTTCGCAAGGTGTCAGCTGGAGATGATGTGCAGGAGCTTGCAGGGATTTGTAGACTTGCATAGTCTACTTTGATGCTAATTAGCATTTTTCAAATCTCCATTCCCTGCTCGGACACTGGTCTCTCGACCTTCGATTGTTCCTTGGGATGTCAGCCCCCGCTCCTCCCTGAGCAAGAGGAAGAGCAAGAGGAAGAAGTCAGTACACCCTCTGCCCAGATGTTCGTCTGCTGCTGTCGCCGTACCTGCTCCGTACCTGCGCCGAGGTGCTCTTCTCAAGACCACCTCCAGGTATCGGCGACAAAGCGCATCGCGACTGAACCACTGCTCCCCGCTATTGGCTCGGGCAGAGGGTATGGCTTTCCACTCAGGATCTGGCCCTCCGGCTGGAATCCCACAAACTTTCCCCCCGCTTTATTGGCCCTTTCCCGATCTCTAAAATCCTTAGCCCCACTGCTGTTCGGCTTCTGTTGCCCCGCACTCTCCCACTTTTTATGTGTCTAGGATTAAACCTCTCTCTCACAGCCCTTTGTCTCCTGGTTCCAGGCTCACACAGGGAGGTGCCTCCTGAGTGTTTGACCTCGGGGCAGGGGATTCCAGTACCTGGTTGACTGGGAGGGTTATGGCCCGGAGGAGAGGTGCTGGGTCCCCACTAGGAACATCCTGGACCCAGCCGTCATCGCTGAGTTCCGCCGCCGACAACCCAGTCAATCAGGTATGTGCCCAGGTAGGACGTCGAGTGTTGCCCCTAGATGGGGGGTACTGTCACACCCTGATCTGCTTCACCTGTCTTGTGCTTGTCTACACCCCTCTCCAGGTGTCTCCCATTTTTCCCCATTATCCCCTGTGTATTTATACCTGTGTTTTCTGTTAATCTGTTGCCATTTCATAATGTTTTGTCAGGTCTTACCAGCGTGCTGTTCTCAAGTTTTTGTTTTCTAGTTTTACCGGTTCTGACCTTTCTGCCTGTTCTGACCCTGAGCCTGCTTGCCGTCCTGTACCTGCCTACCTCTGACCTCGTTTACAAACTTCTGCCTGCCCTCGACCTGCCTTTTGCCTGACCCTTCATCTGGGTCATATCCTGAGTCGTGATTACCAGCCTCCCTGGGGAATACTTTCGACAACTTGTAGAGTTCATGACCCGACTAATTGAGGCTGTTCTGACGGAAATAAAATCTAGGATGGTGTTCTTAATCTTTTCTGCACTCAGTGTATTTGTTTTTTATTGTTTTATTGTTTATGGACAGTGACTGTCAGAAGGTAGAGGGAGACTGGTAGAGAGGGAGATCGACATGGGATTCTTAACTCCGTCACCAGCGGGTATTTGTGGCCCGGAGCCGGCAGCACTACCACTAGGCCAGACTCCTATAACCAGGCACCTAATGCAACATTTTACACTTTTATAACTTGCAGGATATTCATTTTATTGTGACTCTGACTGCTCGTTACAAATCTTTACCAACAGCAACTTTTCTCTTGGTGTTATCAACCCCGGGTGACTGCTGTCTACTCAGTGTGCATTAAGACAGTCCGAGCTATAACACCAGTGTCAGGGACAGTGAGTCACAAACAAAAACACATCAAAGTGATGCATTAATCCACATCAGTGCTCTGACTAATGTATTCACATTGGTTTGGCCACTTTCATGGCCAGGAGGAGAATTTAACTTTGCTATGAAGCAGCTCCAATCATACAAGCAGACACACACGCACACACGTGGCATGAGGGTCTCAGTCTTGATTGTGAGCACTAGTTGATCCCATCAGAAATGAAATCATACATATACTGAGTGTGTATTGCATGTTTGTTCACATGATCTAAGTAAATATCAGTGATGTATTTAAATTATATCTGTGCTCCATTGTCCTAGATAATATAATGCATTCTTTTGTGAGGTTATTTTGCCATATATGTGCATTTTCATTCGTTTTCTGCAGTCCTTCTGTTTCCCGAGACGAAGGAGCTCTTTTTCATCCAGCATTTGTCTCATCTGTCTCACCTTAGCTTGTTCCACAGATGTTATTGTGTGTCTTTTTAACTTTCAGGTCTCCAGCGTTCAAGATTGTAGAATAACGTCTTGTCTCTGGTAATTTTACAGGCTTTGGCCAGTTGCCTAAAATAACTCTCTGCTGAAAAGACGCGGATATTTGAAGGGACAAATGAAGACATGATGTCTGATGTGAAGACGGATCCAGAAGAGCCCAATCTATTTTTAGTGGCCACCCCACTGCAGTCCCCTGAGTTTTGAGGACTTGATTGTGTAATCAGCCTGGAGAAGAAGGGACATTCACGCTTATGGGGAGAAAAAGCTCTCTCAAAACGAAAACCGGAGCTGTCCACGTTCACCTAAGCCCTACCCAGAATATTTGATTTTACAGTAGACCACAGACAATCACTTGCACTTTAGAGACTGTTTTCACTGACTGTCTTCACCTGCTTCTCAAGATACTTTTTGCACTGACCCTCACTCACACATACAGACATATACAATGAAGTCGGAAGTTTACATACACCTTAGCCCTTCGATTGTTCCTTGGGATGTCAGCCCCCACTGTCAGCCCCTTATACATTTAAACTCAGTTTTTCACAATTCCTGACATTTAATCCTAGTAAAAATTCCCTGTCTTCGGTCAGTTAGGATCACCACTTTTTTTTTACTAAGAATGTGAAATGTCAGAATAATAGTAGAGAGAATGATTTATTTCAGCTTTTATTTCTTTCATCACATTCCCAGTGGGTCAGAAGATTACATACACTCAATTAGTATTTGGTAGCATTGCCTTTAAACTGTTTAACTTGGGTCAAGCGTGTCGGGTAGCTTTCCAGAAGCTTCCCACAATAAGTTGGGTGAATTTTGGCCCATTCCTCCTGACAGAGCTGGTGTAACTGAGTCAGGTTCATAGGCCTCCTTGCTCGCACAAGCTTTTTCAGTTCTGCCCACACATGTTCTATAGGATTGAGGTGAGGGGTTGTGATGGCAACTCCACTACTTTGACTTTGTTGGCCTTAAGCCATTTTGCCAAACATAACAATGGTCATTAAGACCAAACCGTTCAATTTTTGTTTCATCAGACCAGAGGACTTTTCTTCAAAAAGTAAGATCTCTGTCCCATGTGCAGTTACAAACTGTAGTCTGACTTTTTATGGCGGTTTTGGAGCAGTGGCTTCTTCCTAGCCTAGCGGCCTTTCAGGTTATGTCGATATTGGACTCGTTTTAATGTGGATAAAGATACTTTTGTACTTGTTTCCTCCAGCATCTTCACAAGGTCCTTTGCTGTTGTTCTGAGATTGATTTAAGCTTTTCACACCAAAATATGCTCATCTCTAGGAGACAGAACGTGTCACCTTCCTGAGCGGTATGACGGCTGTGTGGTCCCATGGTGTTTATAGTTGCATACTATATTAAATCAAATCAAATCAAATTTATTTATATAGCCCTTCGTACATCAGCTGATATCTCAAAGTGCTGTACAGAAACCCAGCCTAAAACCCCAAACAGCAAACAATGCAGGTGTAAAAGCACGGTGGCTAGGAAAAACTCCCTAGAAAGGCCAAAACCTAGGAAGAAACCTAGAGAGGAACCAGGCTATGTGGGGTGGCCAGTCCTCTTCTGGCTGTGCCGGGTAGAGATTATAACAGAACATGACCAAGATGTTCAAATGTTCATAAATGACCAGCATGGTCGAATAATAATAAGGCAGAACAGTTGAAACTGGAGCAGCAGCACAGTCAGGTGGACTGGGGACAGCAAGGAGTCATCATGTCAGGTAGTCCTGGGGCACGGTCCTAGGGCTCAGGTCCTCCGAGAGAGAGAAAGAAAGAGAGAATTAGAGAGAGCATATGTGGGGTGGCCAGTCCTCTTCTGGCTGTGCCGGGTGGAGATTATAACAGAACGTGGCCAAGATGTTCAAATGTTCATAAATGACCAGCATGGTTGAATAATAGTAATATTATCATTATTATTATTATTATGTGTATATATTTTCAAACAGTCTTCTTTTTAATGATCTTTATTACTAGTGTAATAATGTATACATGTTTTTATACATTTCTTGATATTGTGTATTTGTTGATAAATGTGTATTGCACTGATGAGGAGAGCTTGCAAGTAACAGTGTAATGGAATTGGAGAGCACCACACCTTGTCCTCACCTATAACCTCTCCACCATTACCCTCCCCCTGTCCTCTTCCTGTTACCCTGCCCAGACAGAGTGGGGAGGTGTCTTAGAGCTCTCTGGACAAATGGAACAAGAATTTACACACAACATTAATAGTTTGACAAAACCGAGAGCAGAGGAGTCAATCTCTGTTGTGAAGGAAATGTGTGCTGAGCTGAAAGATGTCATGGATGACATGAAGAACTCAAAGGGAAAATTGATTTATGATTGAACAATCTCAAAAGGAGACATCTAATGAGAGAGACAAATTACAGACCTTCAACTGGAGGAGCTACACCAGGAGGTGATGCAGTGATTTTCCCTTCTGGACCAACACCCTGCACCTCCCTCAGTGTTTACCACTGCCATTAAAGAGAAACTTCACTGCTAGACTCTATTTGAGGTGTTTTTTCAGTGAGTGATGAGAGGTGTTTCAGACATAATTATGTACCATGGCGCGGTTATAGAATTTTCACGCTGGGAGAGTTCAACCAATGACGTCGTTGTTTGATTGAGCCTGCTGTAATTTAAAAATGATTAGAATCATGTATTGTAGCAATTATTGTGACTTTTGTGTTTTGCCAATTGCAAGATCACACAAGCATTGAGTAGATATGGTTATCCTTGTTCAACAGAGCCATTCCTATCTGTCAAGACATTGCAGGATATTTCCTTTGACTCATTTTCCCTGGCTTTGTAAAGACTACAGCCTGACAGTATGTGGACACCTGCGCATCGAAAATCTCATTCCAAAATCATGGGCATCAATATGGACTTGGTCCCGCCTTTGCTGCCATAACAGCCTTTACTCTTCTAAGAAGGCTTTACACTAGATGTGGGAACATTGCTGCGGAGACTTGCTTCCGTTCAGCCACAAGAACATGAGCTCGGGCACTGATGTTGGGCGACTAGGCATGGCTCGCAGTTAGTGTTCAGATTCATCCCCAAGGTGTTCGATGGGGCTGAGGTCATGGCTGTGTGCAGGCCAGTCAAGTTCTTACACAACGATCTCGACAAAGCATTTCTGTATGGACCTCACTTTGTGCACGGCAGCATTGTAATAATGAAACAGGAAAGGGCATTCCCCAAACTGCTGCCACAAAGTTGGAAGCACAGAACCGTGAAAAACAGCCCCAGAATATTATTCCTCCTTCACCAAACTTTACAGTTGGCACTATGCATTCAGGTAGGTAGTGTTCTTGTATGTCAGACTGACAGATGAAGCGTGATTCATCACTCCAGAGAATGCGTTTCCACTTCTCTAGAGTTCAATAGCGGCAAACTTTACACCACTCCAGCCGACGCTTGGCTTTTTGCATGGCGATCTTATGTGCAGCTGCTCGGCCATGGAAACCCATTTCATGATTCTTCCGACGAACAGTTAATGTGCTGACGTTGCTTCCAGAGGTAGTTTGGAACTCAGGAGTGAGTGTTGCAACCGAAGACAGAGTATTGTTGTACGCTACCTGCTTCAGCAGGTCCCGTTCTGTGAGCTTTTTGGCCTACCACATCGCAGCTGAGCCATTGTTGCTCCTAGACATTTCAACTTCACAATAACAGCACTCACAGTTGACCCGGGACAGCTCTAGCAGGGCAGAAATTTGACACCTGATTTGTTGAAAAGGTGGCATCCTATGACAGTGCCATGTTGAAGGTCACTGAGCTTTTCAGTAAAGCCATTCAACTGCCAATGCTTGTCTTTGGAGATTGCATGGCTGTGTGAACGACTTCATACACCTGTCAGCAACGGTTGGGGCTGAAATAGACTATTCCACTAATTTGAAGGGGTGTCCACATACTTTTGTATATATAGTGTATGTTACCGTGCACTATCTATCCGAAATGGCTAAATAATTACAATGGCTGCATCTGATGATTCCTCTTTCCAAGAAGAGATTGACGTTTTTAATGTTATTTTACATACTGCCCTATTCATACACTGAAGAGGAGTTGAGACAGTGAGAATAAGAATTGGCAGACTAGGAAGCAGCGATGGGGAGCCACGGCCAGACAGACTGGTGGTGCGCATGCGGGGGCTGTCCAGCCATGCCGACAGAAGAGGAATGTCTGTGCTGCAACGAATTCGATTGCGGACATTTCTTAATGGAGAGGGTCACTGCAGACCCCAAGGGCCGTGTGTGTGACAGACCATCAAAGATTCAACACACATATGGATAGAGGTGTGCTGGGGACGTTCTTCAGAACCTCCAGGTGGGCAAATGACAAATGAGTAAATTATTTTGCTGTCACTATGTAAGGTCTCTTTTCATACTAGGCAGTCATAACAGGGCTCACTAGTACCAATACAAGCCAAGGCAGCCATGTTGAGCTAGCTAGCTGTCTTTGCTATACCCAAACTGTTTTTGTCATTATTTTAAAGACAATAGCACTTGCTGGCCTACAGATTATTGTTGTTCTATGTGGGGATAAGCTGGGCACAGGACACCAAAACCCCTTGCCTGCGTGTGTTGTTGGGCCATTCAAGCAATTTATTCCTCACACAATGGACAGTATATTAGATACAAAGTTGATGGCTCAAGAGATGTGAAAGGTCCATAACAACAATTGCCCCCCCCCCCCCAAACACACCATATGCAAGTATTCCCTCTGAATAACTATAGTATTTATCATAAACATTAGTAGTATATTTATCATCTACTGTACATATGTCATACATTGCCATAACTGTTCTGGCATACTGCTGTGTAAATTCACCTCGGTCTCCAGAGCAAATAAACATTGTCTTTGTCAAACTAATCTGTTTTATTGAAAGATGTTTACTTGCCAACAAATGAAAGTTTAAATGATACACCAACTCCCTGCATCATTTGATTTAGCAGTAAGATTGTAGCTAGTTTCTTCCAAATAAATGTCATAAAAATCACAAAGAATTGATCCAGAAGTTGGAGTCAACAGTTTATTGGTTTCTGATGCAGCTGGAATAATTTAGTCACTTGTCAGTAGACAGTATAAAAAATTTGATCAAACTCCATTATATACAATTTGTACCAGTGCTAGCAATATCCGCAATGCAGTTGTGAGCATCCCAGGCATTCTATATGTGACCGACCGGCTTGATTCGGTCTTATGCATCAAAATTTGAAATATTGTTTTTGGATAAAAGTAGAGAGACAGAGCAAGAAAATTGTATATCATACACTGCATTTGAGGAACAATGGGGAAGTCATTCTGTATGTAAAACCTGATAAACTTGGAACCCCACTTTTGAGAAAATGGCACTTGAATGTTTTGGTACACCGACTGGAGAACTCCTATTGGAAAGCTCCTTTGAGGATGAGTGTGAAGCAGAGCCAATACAGGATTTTGCCTTCTCCTATCGAGTTCTATATAGGAGATTGAAGGCCAACATTACGGAACAGGAGGAAAGGGTCAAACTCATTTTAAAGAACATTGATCCTCGCCTTACCACCCAACTTCGCAAACGTGTGCAGAATGTGGAGGATCTGATGTGTCTTGGAACCTAGTTTGGGAAGGACTGGGAGCACCACCAAACTCAAACCCCTCTTCCTTCATCCCAGAGTCTCTGTTTGATCGGCCAGAAGGTACTTGGGAAAATCTTTTTAAAGAAATCCAAGACTGTTAATTCAAGAAAACTAGAACACACCTGCACATCATCACTTCGTGACTATGTTCGAAAGTGAGTTATCCCATGCCCACTACGTTGGCAAAAAGAGCCTCCACTTGGTCAATGCTTTGAAGAGTTTTGTGAACGATGGTGTGCTATAGTTAATTGGACCTGATGACTGTTATCATTGAACAACTTAAAAAGGATATTACCGAGATCGTAACCTCAGTTGAAAATTCACAGCAAGCTCTACGAGATGAGCTTAATGACCCTATCAAACTGGATGATCTCATTAAGAGTAACGCTGACATTCAGACTAATATTATGACCGAACTGAGGAGAGGAAAATCAAGAAGTATAAATGCGATTTGGAAGAAAAGAACAATGGACTAATATACCTCTGGCGAGATCCTGAGCAAAAGAAACCACAAAACCAGACGAGACAAGCCGATGACAGACCGAGTTCCTCCGTCAGACCAACTATCCACAGACAGCACTAACTCTGGCTCCTCTACCAACGGTGAGCATTTTTTCTACACTGGGGACAAAGTCGAGGACAACACCCCCAACACCCCTCGGCATATACGTCGGGGGAGGAAGAAATCCACCACCACCCTGCAATACCTACCAATTGAGATTCAGGACGGAACCTCAGTCCAACAGGAGCTAAATATCTTCAACTTATCAAGTAAGACCCTGACATCAGCTCACCTTAGTGTTCTCAATAAGGGTTTAGCATTTGCACCCACTGCATGCATTAATGATTTTGACGTCCAGATAGATCTATTCAAGTTTTTCCGTAATCTGAGATTGCGTGAGTTCTTTGATAGTGACTCCACTTGATATGTCATCCTCAGTGAGATGAATACATAGGTCTACCAAGCTAATCAATAGACTTACCTGTCCTACCGTGAGTCAAGGAGGAGATGGAGCCATTAACCTTTCTGGCACAGGCGTTCCGCTAGCGACCACCCTCGACAACATCCGGTGAAATTGCAGAGCGCCAACTTCAAAATAAAGAAATAGCCATAATAAACATTCAGAAAAAACACAAGTGTTATACATCAGCTTAAATATGAACTTCTGGTTAATCCAGCCGCTTTGTCAGATTTCAAAAAGGCTTTATGGCTTAAGCATACCAGGCGATTATCTGAGGACAGTGCCCCGCTTACAAAAGCATACATTTTACAATCAAGTAAAGGAATTACAAAAGTCAGAAATAGCGATAAAATGAATCACTTACCTTTGAAGATCTTCATATGGTTGCAGTCACAAGAGTCCCAGCTACACAATAAATGTTTGTTTTGTTCGACAATGTCTCTCTTTATATCCCAAAAACTCAGTTGTATTGGCACGTTTTGTTCAGTAGCTTCTGGACCTGAGTAACAGGCAGTTTACTTTGGGCACACTTCTCATCCAGACGTCGAAATACTGCCCCCAAGCCATAAGAAGTTAACCCAGCTGAGGTATCTGAGAACTCTGAGAGAACCACATTTAGAGCAAAAAGTTCTTTTTTACCTCCATCCAAATGCAATGCATCCATAGAAATGTTCTGTAGGATTGTTGAAAATTATGTAGGTAACCTACTGTAATACAAACAGAAGCACAAATCCTATGATAACCTGAGTTAGCGCAAGTGAACAACAAACATGGTTTCTAAAAACAATTAAAGTAATACCTCATGACACAACGCCTCTCCCCCATGTGACCTAATTCTTGTGTATATGTACTGACATGTATGTGTAACTGATAGATGCACAACACAGACTACATGTTAATGTTGTAAATTGTAAAGTATTTTGTCTGTACTGTTGTATTCATTATGTGTCGGACCCCAGTAAGACTAACTGTCACCATTGGAGTCGGTTACCTTCTTGGATATAGGGGGCGCTATTTTAATTTTTGGATGAAAAACGTTCCCGTTTTAAACAAGATATTTTGTCACGAAAAGATGCTCAACTATGCATATAATTGACAGCTTTGGAAAGAAAACACTCTGACGTTTCCAAAACTGCAAATATATTGTCACAGAACTGATGCTGAGTGCCACAGAACTGATGCTACAGGCGAAACCAAGATGAAATTTCAAACAGGAAGTGCCCCAGATTTTGAAGGAGCTGTGTTCCAATGACTCCTTATATGGCTGTGAATGGCTCACGAATGAGCTTACACTTTCTGTCGTTTCCCCAAGGTGTCTGCAGCATTGTGATGTATTTGTAGGCATATCATTGGAAGATTGACTATAAGACACTACATTTACCAGGTGGTCGCTTGGTGTCCTCCGTCGCAATTATTGCGTAATCTCCAGCTGCGGTACTTTTCCGTTTGCTACTGAGGAGAAACCCAACTGCCACGAATGATTTATCATCGAATAGATATGTGAAAAACACCTTGAGGATTGATTCTAAACAACGTTTGCCATGTTTCTGTCGATATTATGGAGTTAATTTGGAAACAAGTTCGGCGTTGTAATGACTGAATTTTCGTTTTTTTTTGTTGTTGCCAAACGTGATGAACAAAACGGAGCAATTTCTCCTACACAAATAATCTTTTTGGAAAAAATTAACATTTGCTATCTAACTGAGAGTCTCCTCATTGAAAACATCCGAAGTTCTTCAAAGGTAAATTATTTTTAATTGAATGCTTTTCTTGTTTTTGTGAAAATGTTTCCTGCTGAATGCTAGGCTTAATGCTATGCTAGCTATCAATACTCTTACACAAATGCTTGTGTAGCTATGGTTGAAAAGCATATTTTGAAAATCTGAGATGACAGTGTTGTTAACAAAAGGCTAAGCTTGTGAGTGAATATATTTCTTTAATTTCATTTGCGATTTTCATGAATAGTTAACGTTGCGTTATGGTAATGAGCTTGAGGCTATGATTACGCTCCCGGATACGGGATTGCTCGACCCAAGAAGTTAACCTGTTAAAACGTTCATTAAAACACACATGCAGGGTACTGAATTAAAGCTACACTCGTTGTGAATCCAGCCAACAAGTCAGATTTTTAAAATGCTTTTCGGCGAAAGCATGAGAAGCTATTATCTGATAGCATGCAACAACCCGAAATACCTGAAGGGGACGTAAACAAAATAATTAGCATAGCCGGCGCTACACAAAACGCAGAAATAAAATATAAAACATTCATTACCTTTGACGAGCTTCTTTGTTGGCACTCCTAGATGTCCCATAAACATCACTATTGGGTCTTTTTTTGATTAAATCGGTCCATATATACCCTAAATATCGTTCTATGAAAAGTGTGTGAACAAGGAAAAACACTGTTTTAAAACGCAACGTCATTTTTTAAAATTAAAAAAGTCGACGATAAACTTTCACAAAACACTTCGAAATACTTTTGTAATCCAACTTTAGGTATTAGTAAACGTTAATAATCTACCAAATTGATCACGGGCGATGTGTATTCAATAGCTCCACGTCTTGAAATCATGTTCGGAAATTTCTCCTCCAAAACATCCTGTCGGAGACCGGAAGGAATGGGCTCTCTCTTACTCGTTTGACCAAGAAACAAAGCCCAGGCAATTGACAAGACTGGCGACATTGTGTGGAAGCTGTAGGACTTGCAATCTCAGCCCCATGTCATTTGCTTTCCAATAGACAATACATGCAAGTGGCGCATTGATATTTTTTCCAGATTTTGGTGATCAGTTTTTCAACCGCTTTTCGATGAAACACACGTTCTGTTATAGTCACATCCGTGATTTAACCAGTTTTAGAAACGTCAGAGTGTTTTCTATCCACACATACTAATCATATGCATACACTATATTCCTGGCATGAGTAGCAGGACGCTGAAATGTTGCGCGATTTTTAACAGAATGTTCGAAAAAGTTAAGTGGCTTAAGTGGTTTTAATGGAGATCCTAATAAATCAAATCAAATAAATTAAAAACGTCATCCATGAAGCTCACCTGATTGTCCTCAACAACTCCTGTTTCCCCTGACTGTCAGGAAGTAAGGCCTTAAAGGAAAATTATGTTTTGTTAAGTCCAATGTTGACATGCTAAATGTTAAATGTTTAGCTTGTCAGCCATCAAATTTTCAAGATTTGTAACTTTCAAAATACAGAAAACTATAACGTATTCACTGAGAGTCGAGAAGTAGGTGCAGGTGGTAAGTTTATGATAACAAATACCATGAAACAATACCTGCCACAGTTTGTATGATGGCAATTTGCATATACTCCAGAATGTTATGAAGAGTGATCAGATGAATTGCAATTAATTGCAAAGTTCCTCTTTGCCATGCAAATTAAATGAATCCCCCAAAAACATTTCTACTGCATTTCAGCCCTGCCACAAAAGCACCAGCTGACATCATGTCAGTGATTCTCTCGTTAACACAGGTGTGAGTGTTGACGAGGACAGGGCTGGAGATCACTCCGTCATGCTGATTGAGTTCGAATAACAGACTGGAAGCTTCAAAAGGAGGCTGGTGCTTGGAATCATTGTTCTTCCTCTGTCACCATGGTTAATTGCAAGGAAACACGTGCCGTCATCATTGCTTTGCACGAAAAGGGCTTCACAGGCAAGGATATTGCTGCCAGTAAGACTGCACCTAAATCAACCATTTATCGGATCATCAGGAACTTCAAGGAGAGCGGTTCGATTGTTATGAAGAAGGCTTCAGGGCGCCCAAGAAAGTCCAGCAAGCACCAGGACCGTCTCCTAAAGTTCATTCAGCTGTGGGATCGGGGCACCACTAGTACAGAGCTTGCTCAGGAATGGCAGCATGCAGGTGTGAGCGTATCTGCATGCACAGTGAGGCGACGGCTTTTGGAGGATGGCCTGGTGTCAAGAAGGGCAGCAAAGAAGCCACTTCTCTCCAGGAAAAACATCAGGGACATACTGATATTCTGCAAAAGGTACAGGGATTGGACTGCTGAGGATTGGGGTAAAGTCATTTTCTCTGATGAATTCCCTTTCCGATTGTTTGGGGCATCTGGAAAAAAGCTTGTCCAGAGAAGACAAGGTGAGTGCTACCATCAGTCCTGTGTCATGCCAACAGTAAAGCATCCTGAGACCATTCATGTGTGGGGTTGCTTCTCAGGCAAGGGAGTGGGCTCACTCACAATTTTTCCTAAGAACACAGCCATGAATAAAGAATGGTACCAACACATCCTTCGAGAGCAACTCCCAACCATCCAGGAACAGTTTGGTGACGAACAATGCCTTTTCCAGCATGATGGAGCACCTTGCCATAAGGCAAAAGTGATAACTAAGTGGCTCGGGGAACAAAACATTGATTTTTGGGTCCATGGCCAGGAAACTCCCCAGACCTTAATCCCATTGAGAACTTGTGGTCAATCCTCAAGAGGCGGATGGACAAACAAAACCCCACAAATTCTGACAAACTCCAAGCATTGATTATGCAAGAATGGGCTGCCATCAATCAGGATGTGGCACAGAAGTGAATTGACTGCATGCCAGGGCGGATTTGCAGAGGTCTTGAAAAAGAAGTGTCAACACTGTAAATATTGATTCTTTGCATCAACTTCATGTAATTGTCAATAAAAGCCTTTGGCACTTAAGAAATGCTTGTAATTACACTTCAGTATTCCACAGTAACATCTGACAAAAATATCTAAAGACATTGAAGCTGTATATTTGTGTCATTCTCAAAACATTTGGCCACGACTGTAGACATGAACAACAGAAACAATACTGCCTGGGGAAGGAACCTAAAAGAGTGCCAGATAAAGGGGACTTAATGAGTGAGGTAATGGAGTCCAGGTGTGCTTAATGATGAAGCACAGGTGCGCGTAATGATGGTTCCCCAGACCGGGGAACCGGTAACATCGAATGCCGGGGGGAGGAGCGGAAGTAGACGTGACAGTATCCCCACCCTGACGCGCAGCTCCAGCCGCAGGACAACGCCGGCCAGCGGGACGGCCCCGAGGACAAGGAGCTGGCCACTCGGGCGGCGAAGATGTAAATTGCAGATATTGTTGGGATCTACAATATCCTTCACAGGAACCCAACACTGCTCCTCTGGGCCATACCCATCCCACTCCCTAGGTACTGGAGCTGACCAGGAACCACTGGACTGAGAAGGGAGACATGAAAAGAAGGTGAGGTACGGTAGACACTGGGAAGCTGTAACCTATACGTTACCTCTTTGACCCTCCTGAGAACCTTGAATGGTCCCACAACGCAGGGGCTCATCTTATTGCAGGGCAGGTGGAGTGGGAGGTTCCTGCTGTGGAGTCTCCCTGCTATGGCGGTCTGCCTGCTCCTTCTGATTGTGGAAGGTGCACTGTAGTCTCACGTGAGCCTCGCTCCACACTTCCTCTGCGCGCCTGAACTACTCATCAACCGCAGGAGCTTCGGTCTGGCCTGGGGTCCATGGAGCCCGAGGCAGCTGAAAACCCAGAACACACTGGAAGGGAGTCAGCCCGGTGTAGGAGTGACGTAATGAATTCTGGGCATACGCCACCAGTGGAAGGAATCGGGCCCACTCTCCCTGCCGGTCCTGGCAGTGACACCTCAGGAACCTCCCCAGCTCCTGGTTCATCCTCTCCATCTGCCCATTGGACTGAGGCCTACACCTGGAAGTGAGGCTGACGGTCACCCCGAGCTTCCCCATAAAGGCTCTCCATACCCGTGATGTGAATTGGGGCCCACAGTCGGAGACAGACAGGCCTCAGGAAGGCCATAATGCCGGAAGACCTGCTGGAATAGTGCCTCAGCGACCAGTAGGGTAACCAGAGAAAGGAATGAAACGACAGGATTTAGAAAATCTATCCACAATATATGTCAGAGGATGGGAGATCAGTGACAAAGTAAAAGGATAGATGAGACCAGGGATGCTGAGGCACAGGTGCCGTGGTGACTTGGTTTGAGCACATACGGAACAACTGGGGACGGCTATGGAAGAGGTTCTTCGCGGTGTTCAATGTTTCGAACATACCCGAGAGGCGTTGCTTTCAACTAGCAGAGGATACTTGTCGACCCAGCGGATCAGCACACCAGCCCATTCAGCAACCTGCCCAGGTCAACAATGCCCATTTGTCCTTCCCGGATAAATATGACAGCACCCCGTCTAAATGATGTGGCTTCCTACTATCGTGCTGCCTCTCTCGCACAAAATGGGAGCTCTTACCACCGAGAGGTCCGGTGTTGCCATGGTTATTTCTCTGCTGATTGGGCGGGTGTTTGAATGGGCCACTGCCTTCTGGGGGAGTGCAGAGGAGGTTCTGGATTTGTATGAGGGGTTCATGGCTCGGTTTAGAGGTACATTCGATCATCCACCAGAGGGCAGAGAGCGGGGTGAGCGCCTACAACAGTGGCAGCAGGACCAGATGGATGCCGAGTATGCACCATCCAGCGGGTGGAATGAGCCAGCGCTTCGTATGCTATTCAGAAGACTGTGCGAGGAGGTTCAGACAGAATGCCTGTCGAGACGATTTGTCTAGATAACCTTATTCGGGAGCGTCGGCACTGTCATCGCTTCTCTGCCTCCCTCAGTGAACACTTTGGATCAGAGCCTGACCCTGTGGAAGTCTGGGTCACATGCGACGCAGACGGAGACAGCTGGGGCTCTGTCTCTTTTGTGTTAACCTCTTCAGTCGACCCTCTACTTTTTTGAACATTCTGTTAAAAATCGCGCAACATTTCAGCGCCCTGCTACTCATGCCAGGAATATAGTATATGCATTTGCTTAGTCTGTGTGGATAGAAAACACTCAGACGTTTAAAAAACTGGTTAAATCACTGCTGTGGCTTTACCAGAACGGCATTTACATTAAAAAGCACAGGAAAAACTGATCACTGAAAATGGGAAAATATATCCATGCGCTACTTGATCCAATTGATAAAGGTGAACCACAATTAATTGACTGAGGTTGCAGTACCTACAGCTTCCACACGGTGTCTAGAGTCTTGTCATTTCCCTTCGAGTTTTTTCTTGGTCAAACACATGCAGGACACCGTATCTAATCCGGTCTAGGACCGGATATTTTCGTTGAGTTTCTAGCCGGGACATTTTTCCAGACGGACAGCTAATGATCTTTACATCGCCTCCTGATGAATTTTATCGCTTATTAACGTTTACTAATACCTAAAGTTGCATTACAAACGTATTTCGAAGTGTTTTGTGAAAGTTTATCGTCGACTTTTTGAATTTTAAAAAATGACGTTACGTTTTGAAACTATGTTTTTTTCGTTTATCACACAGTCTACATATAACGATATCTAGGCTTTATATGGACCGATTTAATCTAAATAAAGACCCAAATAGTGTTTATGGGACATCTAGGAGTGCCAACAAAGAAGATGGTGAAAGGTAATGAATGTTTTCTATTTTATTGTGCAGTTTGTGTAACGCCGAAATGCTAATTATTTTGTTTACGTCCCCTGTGGGTCTTTTGGGGTGTTGCATGCTATCAGATAATAGCTTCTCATGCTTTCGCCGAAAAGCATTTTAAAAATCTGACTTGTTGCCTGGATTCACAACGAGTGTAGCTTTAATTCGATACCCTGCATGTGTATTTTAATGAACTTTTGAGTTTTAACTAATACTATTAGCATTTAGCGTAGCGCATTTGCATTTCCAGAGCTCTAGTTGGGACGCAAGCGTCCCGAGTAGAAGCAACAGGTTAAAGGAGGGCACCAGTTCCAGCGGCATCCGATACGTACTAACTCCAGGAGAGCAGAGGGACGGTCACATGATTTTCCACCTCCTGGGGCAGGTGTGAGTAAGCCCTCTTCATCACTTTTCGACAAACACTTTTTGGTGTTGATTGCACTATTTCACTGTCCCTTGTGTACTGTTTTACAGCATTAATGGATTCTGGTGCCGCAAGGAACATTATAATCCAGACCCTTGCCTCCTCTCTCAACCACACCCCATAATCGCTCTCCTGCCTTTACCCTGCTCAAGCCCTTGATAACCGGCTGTTAGGTTCCGGGACCGTCACACACATCACCAAACCGCTCACCCTCACCATGGAGTCCATTCATCAGGAGAACATCCCCTTCTTCATCACCTCGGCCTCCATCGGTTTTTAATGCCACAACCCCAGCATCTCATGGTTGAGGATGAAAATCACAGACTGGGCACCCAAGTGCCAGAGGACCTGCTTCCCAGTCCCCTGAAGTTCCATGTCGGTTGAGAGTCCTGTGGTTGCCCTTTAGCCCAACATCCCGGAGATACACCAGGAGCGGCTAGAGGTATTTTCCCAAACCTGGAAAGCATCAACCTGCTTTCAGGCTCTGCTCCCTCGCACAGACACATCTACCTCCATGAGGCGCTCCAACAACGTTTCATCCGCAGATCCACTTCTCCTGCGTGGACATCCTGGTCTATTTGGTAACCTTGGCGGATCACATCGCTCACGTCCGAGTAATCCTGGAAGGCCTCCTGGCTAAACAGTCTGAGATGTACAAGTTTCATCAGGAGGCTGTCTCCTTTCTTGGCTACCAAATCAGCCAACAAGGAGTGAAGATGGATGTCAAGAAGGTAGATGTGGTCAGATCATGGCCAATCCCAACCACCATTAAGGGTTTATAATGTTTTTTGGGGTTTGCCAACTTCTACTGCCGTTTCATCAGGAACTTCAGCTCCATCGCCGCTCCTCTCACTGCTCTCCTCAAGGGTGGTCCCCTTGTAGAGTCCAGCAGCTAAAGAGGGTTTCAGCCTACTCAAGGGATGTTTTGCCTCCTCCACATTGCTCAAACACCCAGATCCCACAATATCCTTTGTGGTGGAGGTGGACCCTTCAGAGGTGGGCGTGACAGTTCTGTCTCAACGACAAGGTAATCCACAAAAATTGTATCCGTGTGTGTATTACTCTAAGAAACTGTCCCCTGCAGAGAGGAATTACAACGTCTGTGACCGAGAGCTCTTGGCAGTGAAGTTGGCATGAGAGGAGTTGAGACACTGGCTGGGGAGTGCCAAGGACACATTTGTCATCCTCATTTTCAATCAGAACCTGGAGTACATACGGACAGCGAGGAGGGTGAATCCATGCCAAGCAAGGTAGGCCCTGATATTTACAAAATTTGACTTCACACTAATTTATCACCCAGGTTCAAAGAACACCAGGGCCGATGCCCTGGCCCGTCTCCACGATTCGGGAGAGGGTTCTGTCCAGAATGCACCCATAATCCCTTCCTCTCAAGTCGTAGCCCATGTGGTCTGGGACATAGATGTGGACATCGCCAGGCTCTGGAGAGGGAGCACCCTCTCACTACCTGACCTCTTGAGTGCATCTAATATCCCACGGGGATTAGGGATCTGCTGCTGACCATGGCACACACAGCTGTCGTCGCTAGACATCCAGGAATTTCTCACACTACTCAATCTATCTCAGAGAAGTATTGATGGCCTACCTTGGCACATGACATTAGTTGCTCTGTCAACTCCTGGTTGCTGGTTGCTCGTCGACCGTCTGGGAGATGTTCTATTTTCCTGCTGCCTCCATTTTGAGAGACAGTATTCTGTAACATAAACACTGGGAGTCGAGAAGCAGGTGAAGATGGTAAGTTTAATATAACAAATACCATGGAACGATACAACATAGGAGTAGCGTCTAGACATGAACAACATAAACAATACTGCTTGGGGAAGGAACCTAAGGGAGTGCGAGATAAAGGTGAGGTAATGGTGTGCTTAATGATGAAGTACAGGTGTGCATAATGATGGCTCCCAGGACCAGTGGTTAGTAAACCAGCGATGTCGAATATCGGAGGGGAGGAGAGGGAGTAGATGTGACAAAATCATCCCTGTATGATTCAATTTGTTGGTGAAGTCTGTACTATTACATCCGGCCTAACAGCAGTCTTCAGACACAAAATCTACACCCAGCATGAAGTCCCTATTAAGCAGCGTCTCTACAGGCTGTGCACCGCCAAATTTGTTCTCCTTCTATGTCATGCCTTTTGGTTTGAAGACCATTCCAGCAACCTTCTAAAGGCTGATGGAGACTGCCCTGGGAGACCTGAGGGGAAAGAATTGTCTTGTGTACCTGGATGACATAATAATTGACTCCTCCTCTGTCTATGCAAGACATACAGTCCATGTTTGACAGACTAAAGGCAGCTGGTTTCCCCCTGAACTTCAAGAAGTGTAATTTCTGCTTGACTGAGCTCAAGTTCCTTCGTCAGGTGGTCTATGCAGATGGTATCCATGTAGATCCAGCCAAAGTTGCAGCGGTGCAGGAGTTCCCAGTTCCCATCTCCCTGAAAGCTATCCAACCTGGATGGTACCGTAGGTTTGTGCATGACTTTTCAAATGTCGCTGAACCACTCAACCACCTAAAGAAGAAGGGGGTGGACTCTTGCATGCCAGAGCGCATTTGAAACACTCAAACACAGTCTCATTACTCCTCCAGCCTGAATGCTCATCTCATTGTACACACAGATGCACAAGAAACAAGACCTGGAACAGAAGAGGTTATTGCCTATGCAAGTCAAACATTTAATTATTTAACGACTGAACGAGGGGTCTCACTGTGGTCTGGGCTCTAGAGAAATTGATCTATTACCACGCTACCCTGCAGTGGGTTATGTTATCAGACAAGATCAACAGCCATAAGATGTTGGACTTCATCATTGAGTGCTGCAAAGAAAAACTGAATGTTACCAGATGCCCTCTCTCGGATTACAGAGGTCGCATCTGTCTGTCCTTCATTGTGCAGAACTTACACCATTGCTAAGGGTCAAGATGACTCTTTCCCTCTGGATTATGAGTGTGTGTGGAGAGCACAGCAGAATGAAACCCCCATCATGAAGATCCACAAGAAATCCATCTGAGAAAAACTTTTAGAGTAGCTTAAGTGTGAAGTTCACCATAGTTCAGGATAAAGGGTATATAGTAACTTAGATAGGAGAGCACAGCACCCATTACTGTGTTTACATCTCCTCCACATTGACTGATCACATGATCCAAGCTCGTCATGACAACCCCATGAGTGGCCATCTTGAAATCTTCTAAACCTGCCAAAGATAACAGGAGGTGGTGTACTGGCCAGGTATGTGGGTGGATACCAAGACGTTTGTATAGCAGTATGATGTCTGCCAGAGGTACAAACCAGACATTGGCAGACATGCCAGAAAACTGCAGTTCGGAATTCATATTCTCTCTGACTGAGGTCCGCAGTTTATTTCAGGAATCTACAAAGAGCTCTGTACCTACTGGGGTGTAATTTCCAAACTGACCAGAGCCTTCCATCCTCAGAATAACCTGACCGACAGGGTAAACCACACCCTAAAGGGGACGATTGCTTCAATCCCATTGATTACTAGCAAAAAAGCCTTTGTCAAACAAAACAAACCAAGGAGAGTGTCGGACAGTCAAATATAACTTTAAACCTAGAGTTGCCTACAAGAGATTTCCACACCTGGGTTGTGCAATTTTTGCCCAATATTATTTTCAAAATTCTTCAAGCTCTGTCAAAGTGGTTGTTGATCATTGCCAGACAACCATTTTCAGGTTTTGCCATAGATTTTCAAATAGATTTAAGTCAAAACTTTGACTCGGCCACTCATTTTGACCTTGTGTTTTAGGTTATTGTGCTGCTGAAAGGTGAATTCATCTTCCAGTGTCTGGTGAAAGCAGACTGAACCAGGTTTTCCTCTAGGATTTTGACTGTGCCTAGCTCCATTTCATTTATTTTTTATCCTTAATGATTGCAAGCATACCCATAACATATAGAGAGTATTACTCAGTAATGTGTTGTATTTGATTTGCCCCAAACATAAGACTATGTATTCTGGACAAAAAGTTAATTGCTTTGCATATATATATATGCAGTATTGGTTAAATGCCTTGTTGGAATATTATTATGTACAAGCTTCCATCTTTTCACACTGTCAATTAGGTTAGTATTGTGGAATAACTAAAATGTTGTTCATCCATTCTCAGTTTTCTCCTATCACAGCAATTAAACCCGGTAACAGTTTTAAAGTCACCATTGGCCTCATGGTGAAATCCCCGATTGGTTTCCTTCTTCTCTGGCAACTGCTTTTGGAAGGACGCCTGTATCTTTGTAGCAACTGGGTGTATTGACGAACCATCTTATAGTTTAGTTAATAACTTCACCCTGCTCAAACAGATATTCAATGTCTACTTTTTTTATTTGGACCAATCTACCAATAGGTGCCCTTCTTTGCGAGGCATTGGAAAACCTTTCTGGTCTTTGTGGTTGAATCTGTGTTTGAATGAGGGACCTTATATATAATTGTATGTGTGGGGTACAGAGATGAGGCAGTCATTCAAACATCATGTTAATTGCACATGCAACTTATGTGACTTGTTAAACACATTTTTACTCCTGAACTTATTTAGGCTTGCTATAACAAAAGGGTTTGAATACTTATAGACTCAAGACATTTCAGCTTTTCATTTGTCATTTTTTAATGTAATTTATTTGGGATAAACAAAATTCCACTTTGAATTATTATTAATAAAGGCCTTGTGTGTCTTATTTTTTTTATAGTTCTGTTTCATTAGAGATGTATTATTTGATTTGATGGCAGAATTAGCACCCAGTAGTGTAGGGGATGTATATGTACTTAATGGCATATCTCAGACTGGACACTATGTCATTCGGGATCTTTAGTCTCCACCGAGTGTTGTTAACACCCCCCCCCTGTTCCTCTTATCCTACAGTCGGTGGAGAAACCAAATGTTGAGTGGTTAGAGTCTTCAGAAGTGTAAGGATAATTAGGGGTCTGAAACTATGGTATTTGGTCCAGTATCTGCCATGCATATGGAATCCTTCAAAAAGACTGACTGCTGCTAATATGCTTATTATATATTTATATCCACTGCTGTGGAATGTGGGGTGTCTAATTATTCATTCCCGTTGGTGGGAATTTGTTGTCTGTTTGTCACCAGAAGAAATCTGTGTTCCCCGGCCACTCACAGGTTTCAGGCAGAGCCTGTGTCTAATGAGGCTTAGCTATTATATAGGCCAAGTCACACTGTTTAGCTATGGAGGCAGGCAGGGGACTGACTTTGGCAGCATGATTGTATAATTAGGGTCTGACTGTGGAAATCACAGTCATCCAAAGTAACTATTGAGTGTAATCAGAGAGATAAGGTATGACAAGTCATTTTTCCCTCAAGCATAACAGTGTTTGCTCACATCACTGTAAGTTGATAAGTTATTGTTCTATCTGGAGACGTAACGTGAAAAAAAGACAACCCTGACTTCATAGCTTTTCTTAATAGGCCACAGAAAGACTCATCGAATAGTAGGAGGTCTACTTGCAAACTAATGATGAACATATAAATAAATACATGACAACCTCATTCACCACCAATATGTACAACCACCATTTTGCATCAGCATACTCAGCTCATCTTTTGAAATGGAAATGTTATGGAAATATTCCATACAATATGTCTTCAGAAATATTATTATGGATTATTATGTAGTTATGTTAGCACCAGATTTGTTCAATGAGGTCATGGAGGACATTTAGGTAAATGTATTCAGATCGTAGCAAATGATGGTATCTTTAATGATGGAAATTGTATCATGATGGTAAGAAATAAACATCAAAAGTTAATTGGCAGTTGCATCAGATCTGCTTATGCCAATAAATATTTGTTTGAGCTTTATTGCAATACAAATAAAAATGGTGCTAGCAGACACCCCTGTGTTTTGCCTCCAAAACAACAAAGAAAGTAGTCTGACAATATTGTAATTGTTTGTACAGAGGGATATGTATAGTTTGCATCTGGCTTTACAGTTTTGGCTGGGTCGGTTGCAAACTGTGTAGGTTGTGTGATCCTAATCAGGGGTTGATTCACAGGCAAGCCTTTACTACCTCACAGTCTAGACTGACATGGCATCCTCAGGTTTATGTCATGCAGCTCAGCCATACCAGTAGAGTTCAGTTGGGTGCAGGTGTGGACAACTGAGCTGGGGGAATTCTCCATTAACAGTGGGTGGAGCCAACATGCAGGTAAATAGCAGACTTCACAGACAATTAAGGCTCCTCAGACCATGACAATATTAAATGATTAGTGCAATTTCCATGGTCAATATATTCCACATGTCATATTGATATCATATGCAACAAACCCAGTTCTCCTAGATCGTAGGCAAACTTGCTCACTACTGCCCCCATAGTGTTAACCAACTTGGAGGAGATCATAACTAGCTTACTTAGGCAAGAGTCGATGCAATATCATGTCCCATTACATGTCATTGGGGGGGTCATACTGATAAGAAGACAGTGCTTAGATGACTTGTGTATAATTTGCAAGTATATGATGCCTTTATTCCTGGATTGAAAACACCTCCCTTGCTTTCTGGGGTGTGATAGATACATGCCATTAGTCAGACATCAGTGAACACTTTAAAATAGGAGGCTAATTGCAGGTAGTAAATAGAAGGAAAACATAGCCAGGAGGGTGCCTCAGAAAAAAATGCTTCACCACCAAAATGTAATGACCCATGAGCTATTAACAACAGCTAATAGCAACCTAGAAAAATGGGTCTCAAAAATCTTACATTTGGATCTACAGTACTGAATAACAGGTCTCAGAAGTAGGTCTTAATCCCGAATGGTAATCTGACCATTTGTACGCTCCAGATTGTTCTGCAACACCACCTATTTATTGCTATAGCAACAGGTGGTATTCATATAATAATTCTCTCAATGGATATTGATTAAGTGTCATGGAAAATGGTGCGAAGCATAATATGAGCCACACTTTGCTGCACTCTGTGTTTTTCAATGAAGGCCTTTCCTTGGATATGGTAGATTGAGATAATAACGTTTTAACAATTTTGTTTTGTGTGTAACGCCACCCAACCAGAATCACCAGTCTTCCCTGGTGATTCCACGTGTGTGTGTGTGTGTGTGTGTGTGTGTGTGTGTGTGTGTGTGTGTGTGTGTGTGTGTGTGTGCGTGTGTGTGCGTCGCGTGCATGTGTGTGTTTGTTAGTCCCCACAAGGTCAATTGTGGCCTGTTTCAGGAAACTAGGCATAGGTCGCATGTCACTACATCACAGGAGGGCCGTTTGAATGTAAACCCATTTTATTATCAAAATGCTTTTTTGGCAGAAAGGCCTTCTCGAAAATGTGAACATTCATGTGCCATCTGTAAATACTAAATACATTGTTAAATTATGAGTGTAGTTGGTTTAGCCACAGAAAAAGTCAGCAAATCTTCCTGCTAGCCACGATTGGCTGAGATAATGAGTGGGCTGGACATGCTGAGAGATGAGTTTGGATTGGTCTGTCATATAGCATGCTTCTGTCTATTTGAGCTGGTCAGTATGTGTTGGTAATCTAAAGCATCTTTTTTTATGTATCGCATAGTAAAAATGCATTGCTCTCCACTTTCTGGATGACAGAGGTCAGTGGAATTTGAATATGATGGCTAAGGAGATGAAGAAAACAACTGTCTCTGGATTACATCTTCAATCTAAGGGAAACTATGGCATCCGCGACAAGAGACGCGTCCATCTATGATGTACTGGTAAGAAAGTAGTTTCATTTCAAGTTAAAGTGTCTGTTAGCTAGCTAACGTTAACTGGTTGGCTCGCTAGCTAACTTTAGGTGTGTGATCTTTTAATTTGTATCTCAGAGCCATTTGCTTGACTAGCTAACATTGAACCTGGTTGGATAGCTACCTGCAGATTCATGCATGATAGTAATGGCATGATTTGGAATTATGGTTAATTGTTCAGCTAGCTAGCTACATGTCTTAACAAAATACTCTACTATGCAAGTATCCATTTCAATAGAATGTCACTGCGACATTTGTTGATAGACGTTGGTTAGATACCTAAAGATTCATGCAGGGTAGTAACGTCATGAGTTGTGATTATGGTTAATTGTTTAGCTAGTTAGCTAGCAAGCTACATTTCTTAACAAAATACTATGCAAGTAACCTTTTCGGGTGTGTTCGAAAATTCAATCTGGCAATCTACTCTGATTTCGGAGCACTCCATCTGAATGTGCCAGAGCGCCGAATAACTAATGAATTTACGAGCGCTCAACACCCTATGAATATGTTCAGTGTGAGTAGTCATCGTGAGGTCAGAACATTCGGATCAATGCTACTCATCGGCTAGAGTGTCCAGTGTGCGCCCTATTACATATCGATATACCGATTTTATATACATATCGATATACCGATATATATCGATTTTCAATTTGTTAAAACGTTTTATGGTATGTATTGCTTTTTTGTTTTTACTCTTACTGATAATTTCAAAATAATATTTCAATTCTAAGTGAAAGTTTAAAATCAAGGTCCATATAATTTGGATCAAAATAAAACATAATATCAGAGTCTTTCAAATCAACATGAGTTCCAAATATCTCAAACGGTCACCCCAGCGTGAGTTTTTTAATGCACGTGATGTTAGAATGTTCTCTCCATTCCAGAATGAGATTGTTACGCAACAGTACATTTAATCCGCGCTGCCCTCAAACCAAGGCACGCAGCCTGTTTTTATTTCTAGGCTGTTTTCAACTTGTCAATTTCAAATTATTTTCAAACAAGTCTTTATTTTCTAAGAACAGTTTGAATTGAGGTGAGTTCCACCTCCTCATTCACTCACATCAAAGTATTTTTGTTGTTGAAATTTCTGACATTGCTTGTGCAATTTAAGTCTGCAGACATGTGTGCATCTCCTGTCAGGATCTGCACAGGTTCACATTTTCTGTCTGTTGCCCGCATCACAGTAATTGTTGTTGTCATTACCAATAATAACTTTGGAAACGTGTGCGTTTCTATCAAAGTGCCTTATTACGTTATGGTAATTTCTGTATGTCGTGTTATGTCGTTTCTACTGTAGCTCACTGTATGTATGGAGCATCACATATTTGTGTATATTCCTTATATAACCGTGGACACACAAGGTAATGTTTCTCATTTCATAACATTTATGGTGTTATATTCAATTGTGCTTAAAACAATGCAAATTGCATCAGAGAAGAATTAGCCTGTGTTGTATTTCGAAGCTTCCCTAGCCTTATGACTCCCAAGTTGCACAGCGGTCTAACTCACAGCAAAGTAAACTCCCTATTACTCAGGCCCAGAAGTGAGGATATGCATATAGATTTGGATAGAAAACACTCTAAAGTTTCCAAAACGGTTAAAATAATGTCTGTGAGTATAACAGAACCCATATGGTAGGCAAAATCCTGCGAAAAATCCATCCATGAAGTGGGATGTTCTTATGTTTGTAGTTTTCCATTGACTGCCTTTACAGTATCCAATGACTTAGGACTCAGATCACACTTCCTATGGCTTCCACTAGATGTCATCAGTCTTTAGAAAATGTTTCAGGCTTGTATTCTGAAAAATGAGAGAATAAGACCACTCTGAATGAGTGGGCTCTGCAGTGTCCCAGAGTTGTTCACTGTGCATGACTTTCTTGTTTTTCTTTTATATTGACGAAGCTATTGTCTGGTTGAAATGTTATCGATTATTATTACTAAAAACAACCTGAGGATTGATTATAAACATTGTTTGACATGTTTATACAATCTTTACTGATACTTTTGGGATTTGTCCGCCTTGGAGCCAGTGGATTACTGACCAAAACACACCAACAAAATTGAGGTTTTTGGATATAAAGAGGGACTTTATCGAACAAAACTAACATTTATTGGGTAGCTGGGAGTCTTGTGAGTGCAACCATATGAAGATCATCAAAGGTAAGTGATTAATTTTATTGCTATTTCTGACTTTTGTTACTCCTCTTCTTGACTCATAACTCTTCGTAATGTTTTGTGTGATGGGCGCTGTCCTCAGATAATCTCATGGTATGCTTTCGCCCTAAAGCCTTTTTGAAATCTGACACAACAGTTGAATTAACAAGAAGTTAATCTTTAAGCCGATGTATAACACTTGTATGTTTTTTGAATTTTTATTATGAGTATTTCTGTTTTTGAATTTGGCGCGCTGAAATTTCACCAGATGTTGGCCAGATGGGACGGTAGCATCCAACACCCCCTAGAGAGGTTAATAAAAATACATTGTTCAGTAATCATCTCACCTGATAGTTGGCGGTGAACTATGCGGCAATTGAGGACAACAGTGTCGATCAGATGGAAAAATATCTTCTTTATACCACTTGGTTGTTTTCCGAGTGCATTTCACAAAGCTGTTTATCATGTCCGCCTTATCCACTGCCGCCATTTTGAGGTTATACTCAAGTAAACAGACTGGTTTGATTTTTCTCTCTCCCTTCAGATGGTCCACTTTCCCTGTGGCCGACATGGTTGGTGTATGGACAGTGGAGAGGACATGGACATTTCGTTTGTCATGTCACTTTACTGCCAGCTGTTGACCATTCTCCTTGATCTCCAACTCCCCTCTCTGCATCTTCCTGCATTCAAATGCCGGCATCCCCTTCCTGGTCGACCTGACTGTGCTGTTGGAGTGCAAATGCTGGAAGAGTGTGTAACTACTGTAACAATTGTCCACATACAAAGTGTGTCCCTTGCTGAGATGAGGAGCCAGCATGGTCATCACCACAGACCCGGACACCCCAAACCCCTCATAATGTTGGATGTCAGTGTTGGACCCTGTGTAAACTATAATGTCCTGGACAAATCCTGTCTTTACGTCGCACATGACAAAGAACTTGACCCCAAACCTGTGGCTTTTGGACGGAATATATTGACGGAACGCCAACCTACCTTTCCATAACATCAGGGACTCATCAATGCATATGTCCTTGTATGGCACAAAGACCCGACCAAATGCTGATGTCAGGCTGGTAAGAACATTTCTTATTTTGTATAATGGGTCATCGAGGATGGCAGTAGCATTGTCGACAAAATGCAGGCATCGCACCAGAACTAGGAAGCGTTCTTGGGAAAAGAAGGTGGCAAAGAAGGGAGTTGTATAACTTAGGATCTGTGCTCCAGTATTCTCTTGGGGAGTTCTTTACTATCCTCATGAGAAGGACTGTCACCAGGAAAGTATACATTTCACTCATTTTGGTTATCACCCGTTTAGTGAGTTTCCCCCTCACTCCTAGCTTTCTCTTCTCCTGTAGCTCCAAGGCATAGCGATTGGTCTCCTCTAAATATGTCTCCCACCAGCTCCTCTGTCAGAAACAACTTCAAGCACTTTGCCTCAGATGGAAATGGCAAGGGGCGTTGCACTCCAGACTGGGACTCATCAAAGCAAACCGCAGGGCCAGGAGGGGTGAAATGGCTGGCAGCCTTCCAGCTACCACAGAACTCCTGTACTTTATCCACTGTCGGTCTGCCTCCATCACCACCAGCATCTTCAAAGGGACCTGGGACTTCGTCAGTGGACAAGGAGTCCTCAGATTCAAGGTTCGCAATGGCTACAAGGTTGATGGGCCGCTCCTCACTGGCAGAATCTGATTCCTGACTTTCATACTCAGGCTCATTGTCAGAATTTTAAAAATCTCTAGAATTTCCGTATTTGTGCGTTGTCTGTCTCCTTTTGAAAGACATTGCTAATGCTACCTCACTAGCTACATACATAAACATACATAAACAACAACAGTGAATGGCTCAGAGTGGGAGTGAGCGGTTACATGATTGACTGCCTGCACGCACCACTTGTGTCAATAAATCACTATCAGAAAATGTTTTGCGTGGTAATTATTTATATATTTACTGTTTTATTCACTTTTTCAAGTACTATTGATAAATCATGCATTACGATTCTTGCTTAGTTTGTAATGGGCACATATTATGTGCCCATTACATTGTGTGTAAAATACGTTTTTGAAGGTTGTACTGATTATGATGAGCTAAGCTAATTCCAGCTGTGTGTGGAGCCATGTTTGTTGACATACAATGCATTCTGGGTGTCACGTAATTGTCTGTCGGACCAAAGATGTTATAACAAAATGAGGTGAGTAAATGTAAACGTTTTGAGAACTTCCAGAAGTGAATGGTGGGATGGGAACGATGGTAGACGACACACCAACTTCAACATGCATGTTATAAACAGTCTTCTCTTATTATCTTTGGTTTCTGTGAGAAAAAGGGTGGCGCGCAGAAACTACCCAGCATTGGACTACTTTCGATTTCTAGAAAGTGTTTCACACAATTATTTTGATCATTGGTGAGCTCACCTGTGATGTGATTAATTATAATAGTAATTGTTATTAGCTAATTCATATTGTAGTTTATGTCAGCCGAGAGTTATACAAATTTGACCACTTGTGTTACGCCAATCTTTCCTCAGTTAGCGCTAGGACAAATTCCACGCTGAGGAAACCTGGGAGGCAGCCCACGTCCACCTTCAGCGTGCCATAAGGCGCCAGAAAATTGCCGCAGACCGTCGCCGCAGTGAGGCCCCAGTGTTCGCACCAGGGGACAGGGTCTGGCTCTCGACCCGAAACCTGCCCCTCCGCCTGCTCTGCCGGAAGCTGGGTCCGCGGTTTGTGGGGCCGTTTAAAGTCCTGAGGAGAGTGAACGAAGAATGTTATAGGTTACAACTGCCCACTAATTACCGTATTAACCCCTCGTTCCATGTGTCTCTCCTCAGGCCAATGGTGGCTGGCCCGCTCCAGGAGGCTGAAGTGCATGATGTTCCTCCGCCTCCTCTAGACATCTCCTCTAGACATACTCTGTTCGATCCATTTTGGATTCGAGATGTCGGGCGAGGGGCCTTCAGTACCTCGTGGACTGGGAGGGGTACGGGCCGGAGGAGAGATGCTGGGTTCCGGTGGAGGACGTGTTAGATCCTTCCATGTTATCAGAATTCCACCGTCTCCATCCGGATCGCCCTGCACCTCGCCCCCCGGGTCGTCCCCGAGGCCGGTGTCGACGCGCTGCTCTGGAGCCGCGCGTCGGGGGGGGGGGGGTACTGTCTCTCCTTGTTCGGGCGGTGCTCGGCGTTCGACGTCACCGGTCTTCTAGCCATCCATTTTTCATTTTCCATTGGTTTTGTCTTGTCTTCCCACACACCTGTTTTCAATCCCATTCATTACCTGTTGTGTATTTAACCCTCTGTTTCCGCTCATGTCTTTGTCAGAGATTGTTTATTGTCAGTGTAGTGTTTTTGTTGTATAGGTGCGCGACGGGTCTTCGTACCCATATTTGTTTATGTTCTTTTCCTGTTTAGTGTTATGGAGCATGTTACTATGACATTATTAAAAGACTCCATTTTACACTCCGTTTGACTGTCCTGCGCCTGACTTCCGTGCCACCTATACACATATGCCTGACAGTCGGTCACAAATTATTTTTCTAGGGGGTTTAGGTTTAAGTTAGAATTAGTATTATACAGAACCCAAACCGGCTGTGCGGGTGCGCCATCATGAATCAATTTATTTTGTCCCCCGACAACAAATGCGATCATGACAGGCAGGTTAAAATATCAAAACAAACTCATTAATTTGAGGACAGGTCGAAAAGCATTAAACATTTATGGCAATTTAGCTAGCTAGCTTGCACTTGCTAGCTAATTTGTCCTATTTAGCTAGCTTGTTGTTGCTAGCTAATTTGTCACGGGATATAAACATTGAGAATGTTATTTTACCTGAAATGCACAAGGTCCTCTACTCCGACAATCAATCCACACATAAAATGGTCAACCGAATCGTTTCTAGTCATCTCTCCTCCTTCTAGGTCTTTTCTTCTCTTGACTTTATATTGCGATTGGCAACTTTCATAAATTAGGTGCATTACCACCACTGCCGTCATTCGTCTTTCAGTCACCCATGTGGGTATAACCAATGAGGAGATGGCACGTGGGTACCTGCTTCTATAAACCAATGAGGAGATGGGAGAGGCAGGACTTGCAGCGCGATCTGCATCACAAATAGAACTGACTTCTATTTTAGCCCTTGGCAACGCAGACGCTTGTTGGCGCGCGCGAGCCTTGTGGGTGCAATAATTTAATAATATAGATTTCTTAATTTATTTTGCAACACTCGCACACGCGATGTGAGCAGTGTAGTCAGCCTGTTAGGGTTAGAATTACGTTAAGTGTTAGGGTTAGAGGGCTAGGGTTATTGTTAGGGTTAAGGTTAGGGTTAGGGTAAGAATACGGGTTAGGGGTAGGGGTTAGAGAAAATAAGATTTAGAATGGGACTGAATTGTGTGTCTCCACAAGGTTATCTGTACAAGACTGTGTGTGGGCGTGCATACGTGTACCACTAATGAGAGGGTAGAGAAACAAGAGAGCTTCTAAGTTTATTTCTGCCAAGACTACTGTAATGTACATGGAGGGTTAATGTTTATACTCAGAGGTTATATTGAAACATGGTCAGTAAAAAAACAGATTCCAGTTTAAAAAAAGATTCGCATGACAAACACAACAGAGAACAAATGTCTGCAGAGCCAAAACGAGGCATTGTGATATTCATGCCATTGCTATGATTTTCTTCTTAGCTTCTCAACTATGTTAGAAACTGTTTGGATCTGTAACTTCAAACAATTCTGAATCTGACAATGCATAAACCATTTCCTCTCAGCCCTGTCACATATCTAAACTGATAGTAAGTGACTTTCAACTGCTCTGATACATTTTTAATTAAAGATAGTAAAGCACAGGAGGGTTCTGTTTTGAAGACATGCCATTCTTTTTTATCACTGTTACACCAGTGCGTGCACTACACTGGCTGAACTACTTTTATGTTTTGTTGATAGTCAAAGCTTTTTAAACAGTCTCGTTTTACATATTTTGCTTCAGTTTGTTTCAAGTACTTTAAAGATGTATGGATATCAAAGTAATTAGATATAAGCATAAAATACATTCTGGAATATTTCTCTCTGTCTACCTTTGTCTAAACAACTAGCCTCATGCAAAGTGTGAGTTGCAGAGCATGATGGGAAATGTAGTACACATAGTTACTGTATTTTTACCCCCTTTTCTCCCCAATTTCGTGATATTCAATTGCGATCTAATTACGATATTGTCTCATCGCTGCAACTCCCCAATGTGCTCAGGAGAGGCTAAGGTCAAGTCATGCATCCTCTGAAAAATGACCCACCTAACACGCCCCTTAACCTTTTGCGTGTAGGGGGCAGTATTTTCATATCCATTTGAAACTGCCTATTTCTCAGCCCCAGAAACTAGAATATGCATGTAATTGTCAGATTATGATAGAAAACACTCTAAAGTTTACAAAACTGTAAAAATATTGTCTGTGAGTATAACAGAACTTATATTGCAGGCAGATATTGCATGAGGAAAATCCAACCAGGAAGTGCCTCTTATTTTGAAACCTCTCTGTTCCTGTGCATGCCTATCCTCCATTTAAAGGGATATCAACCAGATTCATTTTTCTATGGCTTCCCTAAGGTGTCAACAGTCTTTAGAAATAGTTTCAGGCTTTTATTTTGAAAAATTAGCGTGAAGGATCACATTGCGTAAGTGGATAGGTGGGGGCTCTAAGAGTGAGTTTTGCGCAACTGAGTAAAGCGGCCATTGTTTCTCCCGCTGTTATTGAAAAAGCTACACACTCGGTTGATATATTATCGAATATATATTTTAAAAACAACTTGATGATTGAAAAACGTTGTTTCTGTGGACATTATTTATTTGGAATATACGTCTGCGTTGTCGTGACCGCTCTTTCCTGTGGATTTCTGAACATAACGCGACAAACAAACGTCGGTATTTTAGGTATAAAAATTATCTTTATGGAACAAAAGGAACATTGGTTTGTGTAACTGGATGTCTCGTGAGTGAAAACATCCGAAGATCATCAAAGGTAAACAATTATTTTGATTGCTTTTCTGATTTTCGTGACATAGCTACTTAATGCTTAGTGTACATAATGTTATGTTATGCTACCGATAAACTTACACAAACGCTTGGATTGCTTTCGCAGTAAAGCATAATTTCAAAATCTGAGACAACAGGTGGATTAACAAAAGGCTAAGCTGTGTTTTGCAATATTGCACTTGTGATTTCATGAATATGAATATTTTTTTGTAATATTATTTGACTGTGGCGCTATGCTATTCAGCGGTTGCTGATGACAATTATCCCGGTACCGGGATTGGTAGCATCAAGAATTTAACACCCGCCCACTTAACCCGGAAGCCAGCTGCACCAATGTGTCGGAGGAAACACAGTTCAACTGACAAGCGTAGTCAGCCTGCAGGCTTCTGGCCCGCCTCAAGGGGCCAGAAGCCCGGTTACGACACAGCCTGGGATCAAACCCGGGTCTGTAGTGACGCCTCAAGCACAGCGACGCATTGCCTTAGACTGCTGTTCAACTCGGGAGGACCTGTTTCTAATACTTTAATCTGAATTATTAGCAACATTTTTGGGGGGCAGGTTATTATAATGTAAATACATTATGGAATATTTCTGTGTCTGTCTGTTAACAATAATGCAAAGTGCCAGTAGCACAGCAGGATCGAAAGTTTCATACACATAATTCCATTCTTGTTATTGTATATAGTTCCATACAGCTAATATTTTTGCTTAACATTGCTGAACATATCCTCATTACATTAACAACTAATGAATGTGTGACTTGAGGAGGGAATGGCTTTGCAGTACAATATCTAATTAAACCTCTTAGAACTACCCCTCCTGAGAATTGTCATCAACTGACACTAATTAGCACAACGCAACGGACAAAAAAATATTACTAGAAAATATTCATATTCATGAAATCACAAGTGAAATATAGTGAAACACAGCTTAGCCTTTTGTTAAAACTTGTTCACGCTACCACGTTCCCCAAGGGCACCCACCCCACGCTCAACTCAAAAGATGGCGCACAGAATGCAAAAATATTCTCAGAAATATTTAACCTCCACACATTAACAAGTCCAATAGCTCAAACAAAAGATAAACACCTTGTTCATCTAATCAGCGAGTCAGATTTCTAAAATATTTTACGGCGAAAACATAGCACATATTTATGTTAAACCACCACCAAAGACACAGCCAATATATAGCCATTTTGTCGAACAAAAGATGCAATCACAAACGCAGGATTAAAATAAAAATAATTCACTAACCTTTTGAAAATCTTCATCAGATGACAGTAATAGGACATGTTACACAGTACATTTATGTTTTTTTCAATAATATGCCATTTATATCCATAAATCACCGTTTACATTGACGCCATGTTCAGAAAATGCTAAAAAATGTCCGGAGAAATTATATATATCTCCGCCAGATAACGCCAGATAACAGCAATACAGATGATAAACTTTGACTAAATATACATGTTCTACATATAGTTAGAAAGATACACTGCTTCTTAATGCAATCGCTTTGTCACATTTCTTTTTAACGTTACAGAAATCGTTGATTTTTCAATAATCTGAGACGGCGCCCAGACATAAGCAATATTTCTCCGCTATGTTGGAGTCAACAGAAACACAAAATTACAACATAAATATTCCCTTACCTTTGATGGTCTTCGATCATAATGTAGTGGAAGAAGTCATACTTACCCAAACATCGTTTGGTTTCAATTCGTGTGTCTTTGTATTAGCATATGCTGCAAGTTCCAGCTGAAATACTACCAAAAATTACTTCTGGTCACGAACAGTTGCGCATCAAAACTTCAAAATTACATATTATATGTCGGCTAAACTGGTCAAACTAAGTGCAGAATCAAGCTTTAGGATGTTCTAAACGTACAAAACTATTATCTAATCTCTCGGACGAACGTGCTTCTTCGCAGGCGATCTGGAACAAAGGAACGTGTCTCCAAAAAGCGCGCTCTCGTAACCCTGAATTTTCTCGCGACACTTAGTCTTTTGCCTACCAAAGGCTCAAAACACGCGGGATTTGCACAATTAAACGCTGTACTGAATGAGGACATCTAGTGGAAGACATAGAAAGTCTCTCCAGATCCATAGCTGGTTGGGAAGGGTGGGGGCGATGACGTCAAAGTTGCCCCAAGTTTGAGGCTCCCAAAAATAGTTTGGGAGATTGCCTGCCCTGTGAGTTCTGCTATACTTACAGACATAATTCAAACGGTTTTAAAAGCTTTAGAGTGTTTTCTATCCAATAATAATTATTACATGCATATATTAGCAATTTTGGACAGATTTGTTTTCAGTTTACTATGGGCACGCAATTCCTCCAAAGGGGGCAGTATTCTGCCTATCCTTAACTGGTTTTAATCACCCTGTCAACTCAGATTTTTAAATTATGCTTTACAGCCAAAGCAAGACAAGCATTTGTGTAAGTTTATCGATAGCCTAGCATAGCATTATGTCCAGCTAGCAGTAAGCAACTTGGTCACAAAAATCAGAAAAGCAATCAAATTAAATCGTTTACCTTTGATTAGCTTCGGATGTTTTCACTCACGAGACTCCCAGTTAGACAGCAAATGTACATTTTGTCCCATAAAGATTATTTTTATAGCCGAAATACCTCCATTTGTACTTCACGTTTGGTTGAGAAATCCACCGGAAACTGTGGTCACGACAACACCAAAATTAGATCCATAATATCGACAGAAACATGGCAAACGTTTTTATAATCAATCCTTAAGGTGTTTTTCAAATATCTATTCGATAATATATCACCCGGGACTTCTTAGTAGGAAAGAGAGAAACAATGGCCGCATTTGTCTATTACGCACAAATCACTCTGAGAGCCACCAGCTGACCACTGACGCAATGTTGTCGTTCAGGCAAATTTTTCAAAATAAAAGCCTGAAACTGTTTTGTGACACTAGACACATTAGGGAAGCCATAGAAAAAGGAGTCTGGTTGATATCCCATTCACTGCTCAATAGGGACGCATAGGAACACAGAGCTTTCTAAATAACAGTCCCTTCCTGATTGGATTTTTCTCAGGCTTTCGCATGCAATATCAGTTCTGTTATACTCACAGACAATATTTTTTACAGCTTTGGAAACTTTAGAGTGTTTTCTATCCTAAGCTGTCAATTATATACATATTCTAGCATCTTGTCCTGACAAAATAGCCTGTTTACTTTGGGAACGTTATTTATCCAAAAATGAAAATTGTGCCCCCTAGTTTCAAGAGGTTAATTAATTATCAAAGAAGTAATTGTTGTGACATTCCTTGTTTGACTACTGTCGGAACCAGAAGCACAAGCATTTCACTACACTTGCATTAACATCTGCTAACCATGTGTATGTGACCAATAAAATTTGATTTGATTTTGATTTGATACTGTTTACGATGGTGTGTCAGGATAGCTTTGTTGTGTCCACAGAATTGTCTAATTCACACAGTAGTCAGGGTTGCAAGGTATTAGCAAACTACAATATTACATTATATTCTGAGGACACAATCAAACCTGAGAATGGTGACTGCATTTGACAGACAGCAACAATTGTCATTAATATTTGACTACTTGAGTAATTTCCTGGTGTACTCCAAATATAAGCACTTAAGTCTGACCATGGAGTATGACCATATTGTTGCTTAGAAGAGAACTCAAAAGGAGAAGACCCAGGTGCCCTATCCCCCTGGAAGAGCTGCAAGGTCACACCTATCAAGCCTCGAGCACAGTTAGGACACCCTGATCCATAGTGGTAACAACCTCATACCTGTTAAACCTGCCTCAGCCTCCATTTAGTCAACTCTCCATGACAGTTCCACATTTTTGCCTAGAGCAGATAACACATTGGCTCAGGTAAACAATATAGTGCATGGTTGTTGTGTACTGAAAAGATAGATATAGGAACAAGCCTAGAATATAATTATAACTGAAATATAAAGATGGTAAACTCACAGCAAAGTTTAGGAGATGTTGAAGGGCACCATTTTTTGTTTCCAGACCAGAGCAATGACATTCAGAAACAGAATCACCCATTTTTAATAATAAATTGCTTTCTCCGTTCTTGGGCCTCTTACTATTCTGCCACCAACAATGCTTTCCTGGTTAACCTTATTTCACTGGATCTGTTATTATGTACGAGATGGCATAGCAGTTCAGACGTCTCTTGTCCTCGTCTTGTCGTGTCGTGTATATATATATATTTACAACTTTTTTCACATACATTTTATTTTTATTTTCCATCAACTCATCTTCAATACACTCTCCTGCAACCCGCCTCACCAATTTATATTTATAAATAAGTATTATTTACCTCAAATCTGCAATCCTCCAAGAAGCTAGCCAGAAGCTAGCCAGAAACTCCAAGAAGCTAGCCAGAAACTAGCCAGAAGCTAGCCAGGAGCTAGCCTGAAGCTAATCAGAAGCTAGTTAGCTTCTTTACTGGCAACTCGTTAGTATTCAGCTAACCACGGTTTGTGGTCATCAGCTATCCTTTAGCTCGAAAATCTATCGCCAGTTTTGTACGGCGCAGCGCGGCTCGGAACGGAACATACCGGACCAATTTTTCTCTCCATGTCCCTGGATTTCAACTGCTCTCTGGACATTCACTCCCGGATCTCACAGCTAGCTGGCTGCTATCCGTGTGTCTATCTGCTTTCGTCGATTCCGGAGCAAACATCAATTACTTTGGAGCTAGCCAGTTCCGTCAATCACTCCTGAGCTCCGTCAATCACTCCTGGGCTGCAGTCACCTATCCGGACCCGTTTTAGTGCCTACGCGGAGCCCCACCGGGCCTTCACAACTGGACTGCCGACGTTATCTACCCGAAGGAGATCCGGCTGGCTCCTCCGTCGCGACGTTACCTGAACGCCCATCTGCGGCCTGCTAACCGTTAGCTGTCTTACCGGCTGCTCTCGGAATAGACAATCGGACAATTTATTTATTTTTATTATTATTATGTTTCTTCTTGGGCCTCTATAACTATATCTATTGTTTTAATTTTTTTGTTGTTGTGTGATTTGGACTAATCCCCTCTACCACACGGAACCCCACTAATCTACTGACGGAACGCAAGAGGTGGCTAACAACAGACCTCCATCCTATGCTAGCTTGCTACCGATGTCCTGGCTAGCTGTCTAAATCGCCGTGACCCCCAAACCAACCTCTCCACTCCCTGGACCCTTTTGATCACTCGACTAAGGATGCCTCTCCTTAATGTCAATATGTCTTGTCCATTGCTGTTCTGGTTAGTGTTTATTGGCTTATTTCACTGTAGAGCCTCTAGTCCTGCTCACTATACCTATCCAACTTATTAGTTCCACCACCCACACATGCAATGACATCTCCTGGTTTCATTGATGTTTCTAGAGACAATATAATAATATCTCTCTTCATCACTCAATACCTAGGTTTACCTCCACTGTATTCACATCATACCATACCTTTGTCTGTACATTATACCTTGATGCTATTTTATCGCCCCCAGAAACCTCCTTTTACTCTCTGTTCCAGATGTTCTAGACGACCAATTCTTATTGCTTTTAGCCGTACCCTTATTCTTCTCCTCCTATGTTCCTCTGGCGATGTAGAGGTGAATCCAGGCCCTGCAGTGCCTAGCTCCACTCCTATTCCCCAGGCGCTCTCTTTTGATGACTTCTGTAACCGTAATAGCCTTGGTTTCATGCATGTTAACATTAGAAGCCTCCTCCCTAAGTTTGTTCTATTCACTGCTTTAGCACACTCTGCCAACCCGGATGTTCTAGCTGTGTCTGAATCCTGGCTTAGGAAGACCACCAAAAATTCAGAAATTTTAATTCCAAACTACAACATTTTCAGACAAGATTGAACTGCCAAAGGGGGCGGTGTTGCAATCTACTGCAAAGATAGCCTGCAGAGTTCTGTCCTACTATCCAGGTCTGTACCCAAACAATTTGAACTTCTACTTTTAAAAATCCACCTCTCTAAAAACAAGTCTCTCACCGTTGCCGCCTGCTATACACCACCCTCTGCCCCCAGCTGTGCTCTGGACACCATATGTGAACTGATTGCCCCCCATCTATCTTCAGAGCTCGTGCTGCTAGGCGACCTAAACTGGAACATGCTTAACACCCCAGCCATCCTACAATCTAAACTTGATGCCCTCAATCTCACACAAATTATCAATGAACCTACCAGGTACCCCCAAAGCCTTAAACACGGGCACCCTCATAGATATCATCCTAACCAACTTCCCCTCTAAATACACCTCTGCTGTCTTCAACCAAGATCTCAGCGATCACTGCCTCATTGCCTGCATCCGTAATGGGTCAGCGGTCAAACGACCTCCACTCATCACTGTAAACGCTCCCTGAAACACTTCAGCGAGCAGGCCTTTCTAATCGACCTGGCCGGGGTATCCTGGAAGGATATTGATCTCATCCCGTCAGTAGAGGATGCCTGGATATTTTTTTAAATGCCTTCCTAACAATCTTAAATAAACATGCCCCATTCAAGAAATTTAGAACCAGGAACAGATATAGCCCTTGGTTCTCCCCAGACCTGACTGCCCTTAACCAACACAAAAACATCCTATGGCGTTCTGCATTAGCATCGAACAGCCCCGTGATATGCAGCTGTTCAGGGAAGCTAGAAACCGTTATACACAGGCAGTTAGAAAAGCCAAGGCTAGCTTTTTCAAGCAGAAATTTGCTTCCTGCAACACTAACTCAAAAAAGTTCTGGGACACTGTAAAGTCCATGGAGAATAAGAACACCTCCTCCCAGCTGCTCACTGCACTGAAGATAGGAAACACTGTCACCACTGATAAATCCACCATAATTGAGAATTTCAATAAGCATTTTTCTACGGCTGGCCATGCTTTCCACCTGGCTACTCCTACCCCGGTCAACAGCACTGCACCCCCAACAGCAACTCGCCCAAGCCTTCCCCATTTCTCCTTCTCCCAAATCCATTCAGCTGAAGTTCTGAAAGAGCTGAAAAATCTGGACCCCTACAAATCAGCCGGGCTAGACAATCTGGACCCTTTCTTTCTAAAATTATCTGCCGAAATTGTTGCCACCCCTATTACTAGCCTGTTCAACCTCTCTTTCGTGTCGTCTGAGATTCCCAAAGATTGGAAAGCAGCTGCGGTCATCCCCCTCTTCAAAGGGGGGACACTCTTGACCCAAACTGCTACAGACCTATATCTATCCTACCATGCCTTTCTAAGGTCTTCGAAAGCCAAGTCAACAAACAGATTACCGACCATTTCGAATCTCACCATACCTTCTCTGCTATGCAATCTGGTTTCAGAGCTGGTCATGGGTGCACCTCAGCCATGCTCAAGGTCCTAAACGATATCTTAACCGCCATCGATAAGAAACATTACTGTGCAGCCGTATTCATTGATCTGGCCAAGGCTTTCGACTCTGTCAACCACCACATCCTCATCGGCAGACTCGACAGCCTTGGTTTCTCAAATGATTGCCTCGCCTGGTTCACCAACTACTTATCTGATAGAGTTCAGTGTGTCAAATCGGAGGGTCTGCTGTCCGGACCTCTGGCAGTCTCTATGGGGGTGCCACAGGGTTCAATTCTTGGACCGACTCTCTTCTCTGTATACATCAATGAGGTCGCTCTTGCTGCTGGTGAGTCTCTGATTCACCTCTACGCAGACGACACCATTCTGTATACTTCCGGCCCTTCTTTGGACACTGTGTTAACAACCCTCCAGGCAAGCTTCAATGCCATACAACTCTCCTTCCGTGGCCTCCAATTGCTCTTAAATACAAGTAAAACTAAATGCATGCTCTTCAACCGATCGCTACCTGCACCTACCCGCCTGTCCAACATCACTACTCTGGACGGCTCTGACTTAGAATACGTGGACAACTACAAATACTTAGGTGTCTGGTTAGACTGTAAACTCTCCTTCCAGACCCATATCAAACATCTCCAATCCAAAGTTAAATCTAGAATTGGCTTCCTATTTCGCAACAAAGCATCCTTCACTCATGCTGCCAAACATACCCTTGTAAAATTGACCATCCTACCAATCCTCGACTTTGGCGATGTCATTTACAAAATAGCCTCCAATACCCTACTCAACAAATTGGATGCAGTCTATCACAGTGCATTCCGTTTTGTCACCAAAGCCCCATATACTACCCACCATTGCGACCTGTACGCTCTCGTTGGCTGGCCCTCGCTTCATACTCGTCGCCAAACCCACTGGCTCCATGTCATCTACAAGACCCTGCTAGGTAAAGTCCCCCTTATCTCAGCTCGCTGGTCACCATAGCATCTCCCACCTGTAGCACACGCTCCAGCAGGTATATCTCTAGTCACCCCAAAACCAATTCTTTCTTTGGCCGCCTCTCCTTCCAGTTCTCTGCTGCCAATGACTGGAACGAACTACAAAAATCTCTGAAATTGGAAACACTTATCTCCCTCACTAGCTTTAAGCACCAACTGTCAGAGCATCTTACAGATTACTGCACCTGTACATAGCCCACCTATAATTTAGCCCAAACAACTACCTCTTTCCCAACTGTATTTAATTTATTTATTTATTTTGCTCCTTTGCACCCCATTATTTGTATTTCTACTTTGCACATTCTTCCATTGCAAAACTACCATTCCAGTGTTTTAATTGCTATATTGTATTTACTTTGCCACCATGGCCTTTTTTGCCTTTACCTCCCTTCTCACCTAATTTGCTCACATTGTATATAGACTTGTTTTTTTACTGTATTATTGACTGTATGTTTGTTTTACTCCATGTGTAACTCTGTGTCGTTGTATGTGTCGAACTGCTTTGCTTTATCTTGGCCAGGTCGCAATTGTAAATGAGAACTTGTTCTCAACTTGCCTACCTGGTTAAATAAAGGTGAAATAAATAAATTAAATAAATAAATAAATAAAAAGAGACGGTATGTTATCTTCCAACAAGTGCTTGGTCAAGGTTCTTTGGCGTGACCTTCCCAAACTACAAACACAATTTGTTTTGTCCAAAGAGCCCAACCAAGTCAGTTGAGGCCAGTCTTCCTCCTTGCATTGGCCTATTTATTCATTTATATTTCATTTGGATTCAAAAGGAGAGTTTAAGAAATTAAATGACATGACATTTTAAAATCCTCCTAGTCTTTGAAATTATTTTAATAAATGGAGAGGATCGGGTGGATTAAACATTTCACACAGGAAGCTTGTGGCCTGAGGTTGAACTCTCAAGAAGTCTTGATTTACCCCCAAAGTACTCAAAGTATTGCTTTTAACTGATGTACAGTGTAGCAGGTCAGGAAAACTATTGAATATATTTACATTAATTAAGTATCCATTGTGTAGAGTCACTCTCCTTTCCTAAAGGAGTAACACTTTGGATGAAAACATAAATACATTGGGAGTTGATGTCCATTACAAACCTACCATGGAAAATGTAGCCTTCATAGGAAGGGCTTGGGGTCACCTCAGGAAATGTATACCTAATCAAATATTAGGGGATGTGATCTTATGTCTCTTTTGAGGATCCCATCCTGGAAGACCACACATTGTCCAGTGAGCTCTGACTGCAATTTATAACAGATCAATGTTCCTCTAAGCCCTCCCACCGTGTCCTTCAGCTGGCTCTAGACAAAGGATTCCGATATCAATGAGATGGAATCAGTGGAGGTCAAAAAAGTACCAAGTCTCCCATTTGTATCAGCCACTGCAAAACAGCCCTCGCAACGCGCTATATTGCCCAAAATCAACATAACATTTTGAGGGGAGGCAGGGTAGACTAGTGGTTAGAGCGTTAGACTAGTAACCGGAAGGTTACCCCAAGCTGACAAGGTACAAATCTGTCGTTCTGCCCCTGAACAGGCAGTTAACCCACTGTTCCTAGGCCGTCATTGAAAATAAGATTTTGTTCTTTATCTGACTTTTTTTTATTTTTTTAAATTTTTTATTTCACCTTTATTTAACCAGGTAGGCTAGTTGAGAACAAGTTCTCATTTGCAACTGCGACCTGGCCAAGATAAAGCATAGCAATGTGAACAGACAACACAGAGTTACACATGGAGTAAACAATTAACAAGTCAATAACACAGTAGAAAAAAAAGGGGGAGTCTATATACAATGTGTGCAAAAGACATGAGGAGGTAGGCGAATAATTACAATTTTGCAGATTAACACTGGAGTGATAAATGATCAGATGGTCATGTACAGGTAGAGATATTGGTGTGCAAAAGAGCAGAAAAGTAAATAAATAAAAACAGTATGGGGGTGAGGTAGGTGAAAATGGGTGGGCTATTTACCAATGGACTATGTACAGCTGCAGCGATCGGTTAGCTGCTCAGATAGCTGATGTTTGAAGTTGGTGAGGGAGATAAAAGTCTCCAACTTCAGCGATTTTTGCAATTCGTTCCAGTCACAGGCAGCAGAGTACTGGAACGAAAGGCGGCCAAATGAGGTGTTGGCTTTAGGGATGATCAGTGAGATACACCTGCTGGAGCGCGTGCTACGGATGGGTGTTGCCATCGTGACCAGTGAACTGAGATAAGGCGGAGCTTTACCTAGCATGGACTTGTAGATGACCTGGAGCCAATGGGTCTGGCGACGAATATGTAGCGAGGGCCAGCCGACTAGAGCATACAAGTCGCAGTGGTGGGTGGTATAAGGTGCTTTAGTGACAAAACGGATGGCACTGTGATAGACTGCATCCAGTTTGCTGAGTAGTGTTGGAAGCCATTTTGTAGATGACATCGCCGAAGTCGAGGATCGGTAGGATAGTCAGTTTTACTAGTGTAAGCTTGGCGGCGTGAGTGAAGGAGGCTTTGTTGCGGAATAGAAAGCCGACTCTTGATTTGATTTTCGATTGGAGATGTTTGATATGAGTCTGGAAGGAGAGATTGCAGTCTAGCCAGACACCTAGGTACTTATAGATGTCCACATATTCAAGGTCGGAACCATCCAGGGTGGTGATGCTAGTCGGGCATGCGGGTGCAGGCAGCGATCGGTTGAAAAGCATGCATTTGGTTTTACTAGCGTTTAAGAGCAGTTGGAGGCCACGGAAGTTGTATGGCATTGAAGCTCGTTTGGAGGTTAGATAGCACAGTGTCCAATGACGGGCCGAAAGTATATAGAATGGTGTCGTCTGCGTAGAGGTGGATCAGGGAATCGCCCGCAGCAAGAGCAACATCATTGATATAAACAGAGAAAAGAGTCGGCCCGAGAATTGAACCCTGTGGCACCCCCATAGAGACTGCCAGAGGACCGGACAGCATGCCCTCCGATTTGACACACTGAACTCTGTCTGCAAAGTAATTGGTGAACCAGGCAAGGCAGTCATCCGAAAAACCGAGGCTACTGAGTCTGCCGATAAGAATATGGTGATTGAGAGAGTCGAAAGCCTTGGCAAGGTCGATGAAGACGGCTGCACAGTACTGTCTTTTATCGATGGCGGTTATGATATCGTTTAGTACCTTGAGTGTGGCTGAGGTGCACCCGTGACCGGCTCGGAAACCAGATTGCACAGCGGAGAAGGTACGGTGGGATTCGAGATCGTCAGTGACCTGTTTGTTGACTTGGCTTTCGAAGACCTTAGATAGGCAGGGCACGATGGATATAGGTCTGTAACAGTTTGGGTCCAGGGTGTCTCCCCCTTTGAAGAGGGGGATAACTGCGGCAGCTTTCCAATCCTTGGGGATCGCAGACGATATGAAAGAGAGGTTGAACAGGATGGTAATAGGGGTTGCGACAATGGCGGCGGATAGTTTCAGAAATAGAGGGTCCAGATTGTCAAGCCCAGCTGATTTGTACGGGTCCAGGTTTTGCAGCTCTTTCAGAACATCTGCTATCTGGATTTGGGTAAAGGAGAACCTGGAGAGGCTTGGGCGAGGAGCTGTGGGGGGGAGCTGTAGCCAGGCGGAAGGCATGGCCAGCCGTTGAGAAATGCTTATTAAAGTTTTCGATAATCATGGATTTATCGGTGGTGACCGTGTTACCTAGCCTCAGTGCAGTGGGCAGCTGGGAGGAGGTGCTCTTGTTCTCCATGGACTTCACAGTGTCCCAGAACTTTTTGGAGTTGGAGCTACAGGATGCAAACTTCTGCCTGAAGAAGCTGGCCTTAGCTTTCCTGACTGACTGCGTGTATTGGTTCCTGACTTCCCTGAACAGTTGCATATCACGGGGACTATTCGATGCTATTGCATTCCACCACAGGATGTTTTTGTGCTGGTCGAGGGCAGTCAGGTCTGGAGTGAACCAAGGGCTGTATCTGTTCTTAGTTCTGCATTTTTTGAACGGAGCATGCTTATCTAAAATGGTGAGGAAGTTACTTTTAAAGAATGACCAGGCATCCTCAACTGACGGGATGAGGTCAATGTCCATCCAGGATACCCGGGCCAGGTCGATTAGAAAGGCCTGCTCACAGAAGTGTTTTAGGGAGCGTTTGACAGTGATGAGGGGTGGTCGTTTGACTGCGGCTCCGTAGCGGATACAGGCCATGAGGCAGTGATCGCTGAGATCCTGGTTGAAGACAGCGGAGGTGTATTTGGAGGGCCAGTTGGTCAGGATGACGTCTATGAGGGTGCCCTTGTTTACAGAGTTAGGGTTGTACCTGGTGGGTTCCTTGATGATTTGTGTGAGATTGAGGGCATCTAGCTTAGATTGTAGGACTGCCGGGGTGTTAAGCATATCCCAGTTTAGGTCACCTAACAGAACAAACTCTGAAGCTAGATGGGGGGCGATCAATTCACAAATGGTGTCCAGGGCACAGCTGGGAGCTGAGGGGGGTCGGTACCAGGTGGCAACAGTGAGAGACTTATTTCTGGAGAGAGTAATTTTCAAAATTAGTAGTTTGAACTGTTTGGGTATGGACCTGGAAAGTATGACATTACTTTGCAGGCTATCTCTGCAGTAGACTGCAACTCCTCCCCCTTTGGCAGTTCTATCTTGACGGAAGATGTTATAGTTGGCTCTGGAAATCTCTGAATTTTTGGTGGCCTTCCTGAGCCAGGATTCAGACACGGCAAGGACATCAGGGTTAGCAGAGTGTGCTAAAGCAGTGAGTAAAACAAACTTAGGGAGGAGGCTTCTGATGTTGACATGCATGAAACCAAGGCTTTTTCGATCACAGAAGTCAACAAATGAGGGTGCCTGGGGACATGCAGGGCCTGGGTTTACCTCCACATCACCCGCGGAACAGAGAAGGAGTAGTATGAGGGTGCGGCTAAAGGCTATCAAAACTGGTCGCCTAGAGCGTTGGGGACAGAGAATAAGAGGAGCAGGTTTCTGGGCATGGTAGAATATATTCAGGGCATAATGCGCAGACAGGGGTATGGTGGGGTGCGGGTACAATGGAGGTAAGCCCAGGCACTGGGTGATGATGAGAGAGGTTGTATCTCTGGACATGCTGGTTGTAATGGGTGAGGTCACCGCATGTGTGGGAGGTGGGTCAAATGAGTTATCAGGGGTATGAAGAGTGGAACTAGGGGCTCCATTGTGAACTAAAACAATGATAACTAACCTGAACAACAGTATACAAGGGATATTGACATTTGAGAGAGACATACAGCGAGGCATACAGTAATCACAGGTGTTGAATTGGGAAAGCTAGCTAAAACAGTAGGTGAGACAACAACAGCTAATCAGCTAGCACAACAACAGCAGGTAAAATGGCGTTGACTAGGCATCGGGGCCAACAGATAAAACAAACAAGCACAATGGGGTACCGTGATTAATGGACAGTCCAGCGTGCATCAGCTATGTAGCCAAGAGATCAGTGTCCAGGGGGCAGCGGTGGATGGGGCAGGGAAGCTGGACTGGCGAGTGTTATCCAGGTAAAAAAAAAACTAACAATGACTAAATAGCTTGTAGCTAGTTAGCTGGTTAGCTTCTGGAGGTTCTTGAGTGTGTTCTTAAAAAATTTAAAATAATAGCGATTCCGTATCACATTGGGTGAGGCAGGTTTCCGGAAGGTATAAACAAATTAAAAATCAAAAAGAGATAGAAAGTAAATATGGGTCCAGTGAGTGTTTGGGACGCGGCGATTCAGACGGTTAGCAGGCCTGTGCTAACAAGCTAACAGTTCGTAGGCCCAGGCTAAACAAGGAGCTAGACAAGCTAGCAGTTAGCAGGCCGAATTAGCAAGCAGGGAGATAGCGAGGGCTAGAGAGTTAGCCTTTGGGGGACGTCGCGATGGGGTGTGTCTGTTTATTCCTCTTCATGCGGTGACATCGATAGACCGGTCGTGGGCCCGGGTATTGTAGCCCAGGAGTATGCTACGGTGGTAGCACAGGTGCTCTGGCCGGGCTAGCTTCAAGCTAAGTGGGTGGAAACGCTAGCCAGGAGTAATCATCCGGGGTTGCGGTTTAGCTAGATAACTAGTTGTGAAGATCCAGCTGAAAAATGTTCCGTTTGCGGTGGGAATCCGGGGATGAATCCGGGGATGAAAAATAAATAGGTCCGTTATGCTCTGGTTAGAGTCGCGTTGTTCGAACTGGCGAGAGCTTTCCGGGCTAAAGGTTAGCTGATGACCGGTTAGCTGAAGACCGCTAGCATAGCTGGTGGTTAGCTGGCTAGCTTCAATTGAGGGGTTCAGGTTCCGAAGTAAATATAAATACTTTAGGAAAAATAGCTACATTGGGTGAGGCGGGTTGCAGGAGAGTATTTGGAAGCTAGGTTTAGCAAAATGTTTTTAAAGAGATATGCGAAGAAAAATATGTAAAAGACGAAAAAGTAACGATATATACAAGGGACACGACAGGACGACTTACTGCTACGCCATCTTGGAAACTTGCGTAGTTAAATAAATAAAGGTAAAACATTTTTTTTTAAGTCGATGGAAGGGACGGCACTCAATCCTAAATGAGTTTGGAATTCTGCAGGTTCACTTTAAATCATCTCATATAGTCACCACCTTCCCACAGACATTGTGAAAGAAAAGTTACAAGATATCCCGTTTAAGATATTGTAAAGCTCCTGTACATAAAACTCAGATTGAGGATGATTATTATTGAAATATTTCTCACATCAATGCAAAATGGTCAATCTTCTCAATCTTCATTAATGATTCATTGGTTTAAGATGCTCAGAGTCTGCATAGAATTGCATGAAAGTTGGGTAACTCACTGCGGGATTATTTATTTAAAAAGTTCCAAACACCTTTAATGTAAAGGGTGAATGACTATTTAACACCAGTGAAATGCTTCGATGCGCTTTACCATCCCTGTAATGAACATACGCCTCAACACCACTGCAACAAGCTTTGGCAAGGTACACTGATGCAATGTTTACTCCAAGTTTATTAAAAATGTATGGCAAGCATGTAGTGATGCGACACTAATTGCAACCAATGGACCTGCTGCTGACAAGTATTCAATTCCCCTGGAGTGTGATGTAAAACTAATTGCTTTAACACTATACTTTGTTATATCTTTGGCACCATCCCACTTCTGCTGTAACCCTTGACATCTCAGAGGTTGTCAGACCAGTTTAGCTTCCCATTTAATGAGTGGGTGAGCACTGAGAGACAACACTTGTTTGTTTAATATACGGTAAGACACTGAGCAATGTGTGTGATAATGTGAAAGAAAAATGGAATAACTGGACTCGAGTTTCCCTGGTGTCTTTCAATCATCATCAAAGTTCGTTGCGAAATGGTGTATACAACTTTTTGAGGAGAGAATTTGAGAGCATTTTCTATTAAAAAATTTTGCATAATATAATGCATTACAATGACATGCTGTAGTAACCATTCATAAATGGTATACTATCAATGCAATGGGGATATACAGTAACTGTACTCATAATATATTACACACAGGTGATTAAGAGCGCTGTAAAACATATGAGAAATCATTGCAGTGCTTGCCTCCTTATAACTGCCTGTATGAATGCATAATATGCTCATAAATGCATTCTTCATTCATGACAGAGGTGGTTAATTGAAATGTTACTGAAATGACTAGCCATCCCACTGTGTATGATAACCTATTTTACAGAGCATGAAACACATACAAAAGTACCGCAAACATGCAAGTAAATGCATCAATTCTATGCTCACTAATTGTGTTGAATTTTGAGATGCAATCCTGGCAGGGCCAAATAAAGCAGCCCCCCTGTGTGTACTTAAGTGGAAAAGAAAAGCTCAGACCCTCCAGCCCCCTTGTTTGTGTATATCCTCTCTTTGCTCACTTTCTCTCTGCAGAGGTGAGAGGTGTTAATGAGGGCTCGGTCTACGATGCCATCCGATAACAAATATCACCCATAAACCACAAAAATACCATGATAGCAGGATCGCACAGATTTGCAGGTAATTATGCCCCTCTGGATGTGCCACGATTCTCCGCTGGACTGCTGAGAGCTCGGAGAGAGGGCCCCACCAATTAAAGGAAGAAATACACCACACAGGAGAGTGCCATTCATTGTTTTGTCTCCTCACTTAGAGGCCTGCCAGTGTTTGTGAAAAGAAAAGGGTCTGCTGCTCCTGCTGAGAGTGTGTTATTCTTCCGAACCAGTGTATCTAATAATGTAGGAAAGATAGGAGCTATTCCTTTTATTAATACCCACCTGCAAGCTTTGTTACCCAACTATGTACTTTTAACTAGTAGACATCAGGACGTGGTGGGGGGATTTCTTCTAGAACTGTTTGTGGTTGACTCTGTTGGACAGCAATAAAGAGAGCTTTTGAGTGTCTACCCTTACAAAAAGGTACCATAGTAGTACAATGAAAAAAAATACCACGGTACTATCATTTATTTGGGTCACTACCATGACAGGAAAATACCATGGTACTGGTTCAAATGCAAGTTTTGTACAAGGGCATATATTGAAATATGAAAGTATGGTAGTTGTTTATAATGTATTATCATGATGGACTGTTTCCCACCATTGTCCCGGTAAAGGGACCAAATACATAGTAATTGATGGTACTCACATAATACAACATTGACTTCTTGCTCCTAAACCCATTTATCTCATAGAGAAATACCCTATCATGCATGATCTAGTAATGTATTGTACCCTCTTAAACCTTGGGACCTGGATAGGGTATGGTAATGGTGAAAAGAATGAAGAGATTCTGAAAACCATGAAGATTTACAATTGTACATTTATCTGGGACTTCTTCAACGTTACAGTTCTCAGTTGTCTCTCTCATTCAACTAACAAGGCTACTCTTATACAATTTTAAATAGCCAACATAATAAAAAACTATTTGTAAAAATGTATTCATTGTCATCTTATCTCATAAATATATTTTCATCATGTCATTCTCAACATATCCCTAACAACAGGAAGTTACAATGTTTCCCTTTGTTTACACTCTGTGTGAACATTCCTTGGAGTCCTCATGACTACAACAGGCTAGCTTGACTGGAGCTAATGTTAGCCGACATACTTTTATAAATATATTAAACTTTCAAAATGTCATAAAAAAATAACAACAATAATATCATTACACTTTGCTTAACTTGGTGTTTCATATCCTATGCTTTATAATTCGCTCACTGTGAAGATAAGGTCACTCGAGAATTAAGAAGAATGAGCTTCGTTTTAGAGTCTCCTATTAGAGAGTCTTGAAAGCTGCAATATTATATGCCTTGTAGAGACGTGGCTGGATGACTCTATGTACGTAAGACTCAGTGGTTTCTCCTTGTCTCATTGCACACCAGTGACTCTTGTGGCGGGCCGGGCGCAGTGCACGCTGACCAGGTCGCCAGGTGCACGGTGTTTCCTCCAACACATTGGTGCGGCTGGCTTCCGGGTTGGATGCGCTGATGAAGCAGTGCGGCTTGGTTGGGTTGTGTTTCGGAGGACGCATGGCTTTCGACCTTCGTCTCTCCTGAGCCCATACGGGAGTTGTAGCAATGAGACAAGATATAGTGACCACTAACAATTGGATACCACGAAATTGGGGAGAAAAAGGAGGTAAAATTCAAATATCTCATATATCTCACAATCTGGCACAATTTTGGTTGGCAACACAGTGAGCCCAAACATGAGCAAAAAACGGTACTATTTGTACAGAAAGTATGACCCATTTATGACAGCAACAATTTCCCTTTTCCTTTGACTTTGTCAGAAACTTGCCCATAATGGTATATAACAGCATCAATATAATACCAACCAACCTCTTTTGACATTGGTGGGTTTATTTATTTAAATGCAATATACTGCCATTGTATGATCGTTTTTTGTACCATCTATCATAATTGTCTGTTAACATGGTAGAATGTATTATGCAGGTTAAACCATGGTATTTCTATGATCCACATCGATACCATGGAATTATTTAGGCACAATGGCTGTACCACAGCAGTACCATCGTACTTCAAAGCCAAAAGCATTGACATGTTTCAGACTATACCATGGTATATGTTAAAGTAAAATAATAACACCATGCTATAAATGAAAGTACCATGGTAGTAACATAGTACATTTTTGTAAGGGTACTTTGTGTGCGAGCCTACTTTCATTGTCATGGAGCTTCTATAAATGTAGCAAATCGCTTTTCACAAACATCTCAAGTATGGTGACTCACACCAAGGAAATTCAGTGAAATGACCCGCAGACCCACAACCATGTTACTTTGGCAAGGTATTCTTTTTGGAAGAGAGGTGAGAAAATCCTAATGCATGGTAAAACAGGAATGCTGCTCTCCATCCCATAGGACACAGCAAGTGCCAGGGCTGGTGCCATAGCAACGATCCTCACTCCAGCCATCACTGCCAGCCTTGACAGGCGTGTTAAGCTTTGTGGACACTGGGAATGGAATGGATTGACTCCTTTGCAGAGTGTTTTTGGAGAGGACTGGCTTTGATGGGTATGAGAACCCTTTGATAAGCCCCTCACCGAGCTAGAGGGATGGCTGGGCAGAAAAGCCAGGCATAGTGACTTCTGAAGTACTCTCCCAGTCCAGTCCCCCAATATGAGTCCCCTGCAGCAAGTAAACCACTGAGCACAAACTGGTTGAATCACTGTTGTTTCCAGATCATTTCAACAATAAAATTCAAGGTGATGATGTTGGATCAACATGAGAAACTGATTTGCAAAAAGTAATCGACATAAACGGATTTCTGGATTTTGTCTTTTTTTACCACCCAACTGTTACCCTAAATCCAATTAATATATATATATATATATATATATATATATATATATATATATATATATATATATATAAGACAACCTGGCCAGCTAAACCCTCCCCTACCCCGAACAACGCTGGGCCAATTGTGCGCTGCCTCATGGGTCTCCCAGTCACGGATGTCTGTGACACAGCCCAGGATCAAACCCGGGTCTGTAGTGACGTCTCAAGCACTGCGATGCACTGCCTTAGACTGCTGTGCAACTCGATAGGCCCATGCCTGTTGGTTTTACATTAAATTCACGTTAGTTGACAACTCAATCAAATTTCTATCAAAACTAGATGTTGACATTATGTTTGTGCCCAGTGGGAAGTGAGTGCCCCTCATGCCTCACCCTCTCTCACATTTCTTGCAATGAAGGCATTGTCACCTAAGTGCGCCTGAGAGAATGTCAACTCAAGGTGTTGTGTGATACATGCAGCATCAGTAACCATGCAGCCTGTAGTAGTCAATGGTGAGGACCTCATGTATAGTTGAAGCTCAAGTATACTGAGTATACTTCACATATCAAAAACTTGAGGTAGGCGTGATACAAGGAAATGTAAGTTGTGTTTACAAATAACACCCCATGCAGTACATACAATATAGCTTGAGCTGCTCGAGGGATACCATTGTCTCCCACACAATGGTCATGTGCCAGGGAGCACTGTAAACACACAGGCAGTACATTCAACATCACGGTTCCCAAGGGAGGCTAGAGGGTGTTTGTAACATTTACGTCACTAACAACTGAAATGCAGACTCAATGCACACTCACAGTTAAACAAACACCAGTGTTCTCAATTTGAAAGTTTCTGAATTTGTGCTGCTTTACAGACTTGGATTGGACCGGATGAGTGAGGTTTCGTCACCTTATTTCAGCACGTTCGAAAAAACATTTACATTTCTTTCAGAAAGTATTCACCTCGCTTGACTTTTTCCACATTTTGTTGTGTTACAACCTGAATTTCAAATGGATTCAATTGAGCTTTTTGCTCCTGGACAACACACAATATCCGATAATGTCAAAGCGGAATTATGTTTTTCGTCATTTTTACAAATTAATACAAAATTTAGAAGTTGAAATGTCTTGAGTAATTAAGTATTCAGCCCCTGTCTTATGGCAAGCCTAAATATGTTCAGGAGTAGAAATGTGCTTAACAACTCACATAATCAAATCAAACTTTATTTATCACCTGCGCCGAATACAATATGTGTAGACCTTACCGTGAATTTCTTACTTACAAGCCCTTTTCCAACAGTGCAGTACAAGAAAGAGTTCAGAAAATATTTCCCAAATAAACTAAAGTAAAAAACTATAAAAAGTAACACAATAAAATAAAAATAAGCAGGCTATATACAGGGGGTACCGAGTCAATGTGCGGGGCTACAGGTTAGTCTAGGTAATTTGTACATGTTGGTGGGGGTGAAGTGACTATGCATAGATAATAAACAACGAGTAGAAGCAGTGTAAAAAACAAAAGGACGTGGGTGTTAATGTAAACAATCTGGTGGCCATTTGATGAATTGTTTTATGGCTTGGGGGTAGAAGCTGTTAAGGAGCCTTTTGGTCCTAGACTTGGTGCTCTGGTACCGCTTGCCTTGCAGTAGCAGAGAAAACAGTCTAACGCTTGGGTGACTGGAGTCATTGACAATCGTTTGGGCTTTCCTCTGACAATAATACGTTGCGTGGACTCACTCTGTGTACAATAATAGTGTTTAACATGCTTTTTGAATGATTACATTATCACTGTACCCCACACATACAGTGGGGAGAACAAATATTTGATACACTGCCGATTTTGCAGGTTTTCGTACTTACAAAGCATGTAGAGGTCTGTAATTTTTTATCATAGGTACACTTCAACTGTGAGATGGCATAAGTATTTGATACATCAGAAAAGCAGAACTTAATATTTGGTACAGAAACCTTTGTTTGTAATTACAGAGATCATACGTTTCCTGTAGTTCTTGACCAGGTTTGCACACACTGCAGCAGGGATTTTGGCCCACTCCTCCATACAGACCCAGATCCTTCAGGTTTCGGGGCTGTCACTGGGCAATACGGACTTTCAGCTCCTTCCAAATATTTTCTATTGGGTTCAGGTCTGGAGACTGGCTAGGCCACTCCAGGACCTTGAGATGCTTCTTACGGAGCCACTCCTTAGTTGCCCTGGCTGTGTGTTTCGGGTCGTTGTCATGCTGGAAGAACCAGGCAAGACCCATCTTCAATGCTCTTACTGAGGGAAGGAGGTTGTTGGCCAAGATCTCGCGATACATGGCCCCATCCATCCTCCCCTCAATACGGTGCAGTCGTCCTGTCCCCTTTGCAGAAAAGCATCCCCAAAGAATGAGGTTTCCACCTCCATGTTTCACGGTTGGGATGGTGTTCTTGGGGTTGTACTCATCCTTCTTCTTCCTCCAAACACGGCGAGTGGAGTTTAGACCAAAAAGCTATATTTTTGTCTCATCAGACCACATGACCTTCTCCCATTCCTCCTCTGGATCATCCAGATTGTCACTGGCAAACTTCAGAGGGGCCTGGACATGCGCTGGCTTGAGCAGGGGGACCTTGCGTGCCCTGTAGGATTTTAATCCATGACGGTGTAGTGTGTTACTAATGGTTTTCGTTGAGACTGTGGTCCCAGCTCTCTTCAGGTCATTGACCAGGCCCTGCCGTGTAGTTCTGGGCTGATCCATCACCTTCCTCATGATCATTGATGCCCCACGAGGTGAAATCTTACATGGAGCCCCAGACCGTGGGTCATTGACCGTCATCTTGAACTTCATCCATTTTCTAATAATTGGGCCAAAAGTTGTTGCCTTCTCACCAAGCTGCTTGCCTATTGTCCTGTAGCCCATCCCAGCCTTGTGCAGGTCTACAATTTTATCCCTGATGTCCTTACACAGCTCTCTGGTCTTGGCCATTGTGGAGAGGTTAGATTCTGTATGATTGAGTGTGTGTACAGGTGTCTTTTATACAGGTAACGAGTTCAAACAGGTGCAGTTAATACAGGTAATGAGTGGAGAACAGGAGGGCTTCTTAAAGAAAAACTAACAGGTCTGTGAGAGCCGGAATTCTTACTGGTTGGTAGGTGATCAAATACTTATGTCATGCAATAAAATGCAAATGAATTACTTAAAAATCATACAATGTGATTTTCTGGATTTCGTCTCTCACAGTTGAAAGTTACCTATGATAAAAAAATTACAGACCTCTACATGCTTTGTAAGTAGGAAAACCTGCAAAATCCGCAGAGTATCAAATATTTGTTCTCCCACTGTAAAGGCATTTGTAAGGTCCCTCAGCCGAGCAGGGAATTTCAAACACAGATTCAAGCACAAAGACCATGGAGGTTGTCCAATGCCTCGCAAATAAGCACACCTATTGGTAGATGAGTACAACATCAAAAAAGCTGACTTTTAACATCTCTTTGAGGATGGTGAAGTTATTAATTGCACTTTGGATACTGTATCAATGCACCCAGTCAGTAGGAAGATACAGGCGTCCTTCCTAACTCAGTTGTCGAAGAGGAAGGAAACCGCTCAGGGCTTTTCCCACGATGACAATATTGACTTTAAAACCTGTTACAGAGATTAAATGGTTGTGATAGGAGAAAACTGGGGATGGATCAACAAGATTGTACTTACTCCACAATACTAACCTCGTGGTTTATTTGCAGCAATTTGACAATGAAGGCCTGATTCACATCGTCTCCTCTGAACAGTTGATGTTGAGATGTGTCTGTTACTTGAACTCATTTATTTGGGCTGTAATTTCTGAGGCTGGTTTACTCTAATGAACTTATCCATTGCAGCAGAGGTAACTCTGGGTCTTTTCTTTGGCGATCCTCATGACAGGGCTTGATGGTTTTTGCGAATGCACTTGAAGAAACGTTCAAAGTTCTTGATATGATGGACTATCGTTTCTCTTTGCTTATTTGAGCTGTTCTGTTCTTAATAATATGGACTTGGTCTTTTACCAAATCTTCTGTATACCACCCCTACCTTGTCACAACACAACTGTTTGGCTCAAACACATTAAGAAGGAAAGAAAAAACACAAATTCACTTTCAACAAGACACACCTGTTAATTGAAATGGATTCCATGTGACTACCTTATGAAGCTGGTTGAGAGAATACCAAGAGTGTGCAAAGCTGTCATCAAGGCAACGGGTGGCTACTTTAAATAATCTTAAATATTAAATATATTTTCAATTGTTTAACACATGTTTGGGGTTACTACATGATTCCATATATGTTATTTCATAGTTTTTATGTCTGCACTATAATTCTACAATGTAGAAAATAGTAAAAATAAAGAAAAACCCTTGACTGATACTGTATATTAGTGTTTTATTCTTCATGAATTCTTTACAATTGTTAAACATTTCTTCTACTTTGACATTACAAAGTACTTTGTGTAGATCATTGACAAATAATAAGCAACTAAATTAATTGTATTCCCTCTTTGTAACACAACAAAATATTGAAAAAGTCAAGGGGTGTGAACACTTTCTGACGGCACTCTATGACTGCAAAGCCAATTCATTACAATTAGCAAGGTTTCTGACAGTCTCTCGAAGGTTGCTTAACAGTTGTGTCAACAACGTGTTCTCTTCATCTTTCCTGCGGTCTTAGATCATTACTTCAGACATGACAGACACCAGGCAGACATCCATCTGTTGCAGTTTGCCTGCTACCCTTTGCCTCTGTTTATATGACAACCCGTGTCATATTCGCTGACTTCAATAACATGTCTTGATTTGGCCAAAGGTTGCAATTCCTATATGGAGGAAAAAGGCATGTCAGTATCTGTTTCTGTGTCGACGCATCCAGAAACAAAGCATCTTGGAGCAAATCACCCCACTCCTTGTCTTCTTGGATCTCCAGGGACAGAGGCTGCTGAGGTTGTTGTTAATGTCGATCTCAGTGGTTGAAACGAGAATCCCTGTGTTTGACATTTTTTGAAAGACATCGAGGCATCTGTTATTGTCTGTGACCTGCTAGTAGTTACTTGTTGACCTTACTTATTAAAAAGTTAGTCGATATGCCCTTACAAAAAAAAAACATATTTGCAGTTTCATATGTAGAAAATCAATTGTTAAAATTCATCACATATGAAAATCTAATTTGCAGATTCACATGTAAGAAAACTCCAAATGTGAATATCTCACTTTCACATGTGAAAAACAATCATATAAAAATGTAATTTGCAACTACATATGTGAAAACCTTTCATATGATTCAACGTGTGAAAGAGAGGTAATTCTACATGTGTAAGAGAGTTTTTCACATTTGGAGTTTTCTTACATATGAACCTGCAAATTAGATTTTTAAATGTGATTATTATTTACATGTGAACTTGCAATTCTACATCTGCAAATCAAATTTGCAGTTTCACGTGTAAGAAGATTCCACATTTTTAAACAAAGGAAATGTAAGCAAAATGGTTTTGAGAGTGGTTGCATTTCTCCAGCTCTTCCCTCAGCTTTATACCGAAACGGTGGTGGGGAGTGTGCAGTGTTAATGTTTCAGTTAAGGATTGCTGCAGTAATAGTCTTATTATATAGTGCAATCTTGTAGTGAGGGAGTTACTTTTGTGCCATTACTTTCAAGGAAAACTTGAAAGCCGAACACAAGCCTTTAATAAAAGTATTGACAAAAAATTATTAGCAAAACAAAATATTTTGCTAATATTGCAATGAAATAATGTTTTAATGTGAGAGCAAAGGAATTGGTAAACATTTTGTTTCAGTGAAACATTGTTTATGATTAAGCAATTAAATAAATCGCCTCCCTCTTTCCTTAAAATTTTCACAAGTTTGCATTTATTGTCATGACTCATGTACTGGAGGCAGATTTGCAGTGGCCACTGGCTGGCACAGCCACAAAGTCATAACATCTGATTTTAAACCTAAACCTAACCCTAGCCTTAACCCTAACCCTAGTCACACTACTAACCCTAACCTTAAATTAAGACCAAAAAGCACATTTTTGTTTTCTTGAATTTTTACGATTTATAGCCAATTTTGATTTTACATTTACATTTACATTTAAGTCATTTAGCAGACGCTCTTATCCAGAGCGACTTACAAATTGGACGCTAGTCCATCTATTGGAAATTGCTCAGTTTGGTCTCCAGGGCAAGATTCATGACAATAAACCTCAACCTTATTAGCAGATGGATATAAATGTCTATACAGTGGTAACTCTTTTTTTTCAGCATCTCCAAAAAAGATAGTAGTATAATTAAGAACAGTATCTTGCAGGATTCAAAAGTTGGAATAGCAAGAGTTGTGGCTCTGTCCATTCTCTGTGATTGTCATTCTAATGGAATCTAGAAAGAACAAAAACTTGTCCTCAAACATTTACATCAAAAGGTGCAAAGTTATGGGCAAAGACACAAAATATATATTTTCTTATTAAATAACATGGAAAACGACCACTTTGCACAGTATAAATTTACCATCAGTACAAACCACTTAATGTAAATGAACACTATTTTATTGTACATAGGCCAGTCATCTAGGTTTGTACCTGAGGACTTTCAATCACCATGAAGAAAAACAATGCACAATACAGTAATTGAGTACATTTGCAAAGTATTTCAAGAAACTGGAAAACATATATCAAGCAAGCATTTTTATATTCCACAAGTATTATCAGATTAACTGTTTTGTTCATATAATTACCAGACTCAAGTTACAAATGCTGGTAAACACTTAAAAACATGTTTTTCTGTTTTTTTTTACTAGTGGACCAATAAAGACATCTTCAGCGATCTGGCAGGCTTTAGGACCATGCAGATCATTGCTCGGGGAGCAACTGTCAGCCTGTGCACCTTTTCTGTCACTTTTAGAAAGTAGAGGGCAGAGACAGAGCCATTTCCTTTGCCGGTCAGCTCTTTAGGCAGTGTGCCGATTGCTTTGAATTTGATGTCGGGATTTGAAGTTGGCCTTTTGTTGTAATCTGATAGCCAGTGTTTAATTGAATTGGGAGGTGGGGAGCCCTCCTTTTTGGTGACCATTCGGAACCAAAAACAATTTTATTACTTTTAAAATATAGGTTGTGATAGCTGTAAGCCTAACTGTTATTTTCATTTATTCGCCCAGTAGGGTAGCGTTAGGGTCAAAATAAGTATGAAAGGAGCAAAGCCAGGTATGAATTATTACACAAATATTATTGCCATAGACATACCAGAATGGCTTTCCAAGAGGTGTTGAGTGTTCCAGTCCTCACTTAAATGTGCTTGAAAACAGAGACAGATTTGGATCCTTGATATCTGTCAACTAAAAACCCACAACTGGTGTGCATGGCCAAAGAGGTGTATTGTCATGTTATCCAACAAATATAAACACTTGGATTACATTTAGATTATAATCATGCTATGGTCAGGTAACATGAAAATAGGGCTCTTTGGCCATGCACACCAATAAGTCTAAAGGAAGATTAATTTTCAGAAAATAACCCCATACCTACTTTAAAATATGGTTGTGGATCTTTGATGTTATGGGGTCCTGGGGTTGGCCCTGGGGTCCTTGTTAAGGTCAACGGTAACATGAACTTTACACACAGTACCAGTTCATGTTAGCCAAAAACCTGGTTGTTTCTGCCAGGAAACTGAAACTTGGACGCAAATGGATCTTCCATCAAAACAATCATTCACATAGAAATTGTTAATTGAACACAAAATCAACATTTTGCAATTGCCACCTGTCTCTGGACTTGAAACCCATTCAAAACCTGTGGATTGAATTGAAGAGGGCAGTCCATAAGCGCAGACAAAGAATATCAAGGATCTGGAACTATTCTGTATGGAGGAATGGCCTAAGATCCCTCTCCAATGTTAGAAAAAGGCTCATTGCCGTTATCCTCTTAATGTGAGGTATTGAAAACAGGGGTGCCAAATATTTGGACTTCTTAAGGCAGCATTAATGTGAAAACAGTGGAAGGGATCTGTAGACTTTCACTCCGGACTGTAGATTGTATCTATAGCTGTAAGGCATGAAATAAAACTATAGCCAATTAGGAAAATGAAAAAGCAGCCTGATGGAGGGAATTGATATGAAATATTAATCTACGAAGATCGGAGATGGTCAAATGGCGATGATTTATAACTTATATTGGATGAACGCAAACAGATAGTTTCTGAAAACATGCACACTGACAAACCAATTAATCACACTAATTAGTTAAAGATAACAAATAAAAACAAATGTAGATTACCTTCTGATTATTAGAACACAAATTATTGATCAGAAGTAGCACATTCGAAACTATCTGTTTGGTGTATTTAGGTAACTTATTGAACCAATATCAGGAAAGGATGTGTATAATTTTTGATTAAAAAAACATTCGCTTTGATAATAACAAAAACAAAAATATCGGAGGCCCGTTGCCAAGTATTGACATTGTGCAAAGCAAACATTTTCTGGATTGGCATCGTTTTATTTGTTTTTGATCAATCTTAATACTCCACCAAGAGCATGTTTGTTGGTTAAGTGTGTGTTGTCTCAGGCTCTTAACATGGTAGTGCAGCATCCGCAGTGACCCATCTACGCAGGCAAGTGCAACCTGAACAGGCATGTGGGTGACATCCCTAGCATCTCCCCTTCTCCCACCGCCCCATCTGGACTGTGTTCAATTAGACACACGAGTGATCTGCAGGCACTCTGCACTCACAACCTGCCACTTTCCATGTCTGTGCTCTGCCACCATCACTAATGCATGCTAAAAATATAGCCTTTGCCACTGCCATAGGTGTTACGCCAGAGGAACAGACAAGTCCTCCTCAGTTGAAACAGAACGAATTACTCTATCCTCGTGTTCAGCGTTGCATTTCATGCTGCAGAAGTGTCCCAGATAGTAGCGAACATGCAGCAGTGACTATGGCAGCTTCATTATACTGTTCAAGTACAGAGTAGCAATTTCCCTATACAGTACTGTTTTCCCTTCCAGACTAACGTTTAAATGACAGAAATTAAGCAGTAATTATTCTCTGACTGACCTTTTCATATAAAAGGCCCAGGAAGAGAAGATGAAGCTCTGCTCTGTGGAAGCTGAGGATGTGATAGGAGGATACTAAACAGAGGGGAGCTCCTATTCTACAGTACAAAGGCCATACCCTGCGGTCCAGAGACCAGTGTTGGGGCCGAGGCCCATGGTGTGAGCCCATCTCCAGTTTTAACAATCAAGGTCTTACTATCAAACAGGCACTGTTAGGGTGCTGATTGAAAGAGACTCCAACCTCATGCTTATCTAATGAGCACGTGTGCATGTTCAGCAGATTAATAGCCTGTCAAATAGAGCCGGCAGGAATAATAATTGATTAATTTCCCCTGACTGTGACATATCCCAATGCTTTCAACCACTGACGACTTTTTTTTCTCCCCAACCGCTCAGGAGAGATATAAATATTGCAATACGATATCAGGCTAAACAGCACCTTTCAGATTGTATATATTTCGCATTTCATAGATATTAGGCCAGATTGGATATTTAATTGAAATGTTATCTTTCCTCTGGCTTGTGCAATGGAATATTTAATTCAATCATTCCTTACATAAAACATGTATCCCTGTGTGCTGGCAATGAATGATATGTTCAATTAGACCTCTTAATGGGGAAATCAGTTGCTAGAATGGTGCAGCAATCTTCGGTTTAGTCACCAAGAACTAATTCATGGTTTTGTTATAATTACTAGCATCGCATGAGAACCAGGATATAGTGTCTATAGCAGTATACTGCCTATGCCACCCTCAGAGAGGTGAAAAGATATAGGATGCACCATGCAAACAAATGTATGTGCACCATACTGTATCACCCTATCTGAATTAAATATAGCCATCCCAGGGGCTGGCTGAACTATATTGAATTCATGTTAAGACTAAGCAAAAAACAAACAAACACTCTACACAGAACTTCAGTCTGCACATTTTTTTTAAGCACTGCGGCTTATAAACAGCAAATTTGCAAATCTGAATTTTAAAGCCCACAGTGTTAAATTGAACTCTTTCTCAGTAATTATATGGGACCCACCGAAATAGTGTTAAACTTACACTTTCAAAGTGTTTATGAACTAACACCCCAAGAGTGTTGGGTCCCTAACACCATGGATGTTGCAAATTCAGCTGTTGCTGTTATACTGTCTCAGTGTTAGGGAAATAACACCTGTGTCTTACAGTAACTCATTTTTGGGTTGTTGTTTTAACACTGTATGGTGTAAAGCCTTATTTGCATATTTATTTCCCAGGGTGCCTTTCGAGTGGATTTTAGAGGTACCAGTAGCACCCATGACTAATGTTTGCCAGTACTAGACATGATTGTTGCATTCGATGGCTTTCAGTCCTGCAGCTTTCACCAAGTGAGTGCCTAAGTTAATATTTATCGTATTTATGACAATATTTATGACAATACATAATTTATTTTACAACACCATACTTCGACAACCTAGTTTTAACCTAACACAGTGGTCTGAAACTCCTGGTTTGCAGCAAGTCATATTATATTGGCTTGCGTGTGTGTTATATAAGTGTTATATAATTACTATTGTATGTCACTGATCTGAGTTTAAATGAGTTTCCTGGTACATTATGTCAAGATATTGATGTATAAAATGTTTTTCTTTAAAGGTTAGAGCATTGGGCCAGTAACCGAAAGGTTGTTAGATCGAATCCCCAAGCTGATAAGGTAAAAATCAGTGTTCTGCCCCTGAACACATTAGTTAACCCACTGATCCTAGGAATTTGATCTTAAACTGACTTGGATAGTTAAATAAAGGTTAAATAAAATAAAAATAAAAATAATCAAATGTAAAATCTGTCATTTTTATTATGGTAAAACCTTGTATGACCATAAATAGTAGGCTATGTCATCGTTGTGTCCGTCACTCCATGTCCGCTCAAGCAGACATTAACTGTGAGCCAAGACATTGTATCTGCATTCTAATCTCAGTCTTCTGTGATGATAAGATAAATTGGAAACCTGCCCAGAAAACTAGGTGACAAATTCTGCCAAAACCGATGAAGCCTCTGGTTTGCCATGGGTGAATGTTGAAACACCAGAGAAACGTCACTGCCCAGACAACTGAAACTGTGACACTTGTCAAATCCCCTCCGTCACTCCCTCTCTTGATCATTCAAGGCTCCCTAATATTTGGACTCGCCAATATCTTGTGTTGTTTTCTTCTTCTATAAACAAGTGGTACTCGAAAAGAGCACGAATGCCACCGAGTTGTCACCTACCCTGATAAAAAAGGCAATTTAATTAGGTGATTAAATATTCAATTAGTGCTTTCATTACTTAAACGAATAGGCTCTCTAATGCTTTTGAAGGGGAGCCAGGGCAAGTCGTCCATGACTGCTGTTTGGAGATAGCAGTGTGTCTCGCCTGTGCCTTTCTCCCAAACATTTCTTTCTACTTCTGTTGGGAGAGGAGACATAAGCCAGGGATGCAAACGATCCCTGCTAATTATCAAGAAATGCAGTCTGGCAGCAGAAGCACTTGCCGCCAATCTAAAGGTAAAGGGCAAAGTGAATTTCAGCCTTTAAGACGTGAACCAGTTGTGTGGACTTGTCATCAAACAAGTTGATGCATGTTTGTTGTCATAGGCTACAGTCGTTGTCTTTATTTTTGTAGTAACTCTGATAAAAATTCACAAACACATTGACGTAAAAGGCTGTTTAGAGGAACTTTTCAGTGGTTTGTAAATATACACTCCATGACCAAAAATATGTGGACACCTGCTTGTCAAACATCTTATTTCAAAATCATGGGCATTAATATGGATTAGGTCGCCCCTTTGTTGCTATAACAGCCTCCACGCCCTTCTGCACTCAGCGGTCACCCACCACTTCGCGGCTGAGCCGTTGTTGCTCCGAGATGTTTCAACTTTAGAATAACAGCACTTACAGTTGACCGGGGTAGCTCTAGCAGGGCCGAAATTTGACAAACTGACTTGTTGGAAAGGTGGCATCCTATGACAATGCCATGTTGAAAGTCACTGAGCTCTTCAGTAAGGCCAACACCAATGTTTGTCTATCGAGATTGCATGGCTGTGCATTCGATTTTTTATACCTGTCAGCAACGGATGTGGCTGAAATAGCCAAACTGATTAATTAGAAGGGGTGTCCACATACTTTGTATGTATAGTGTATGTGTGATATCCAATTGGTGGTTGTCCCAACGCTGCACCCGTATGGACTCGCGTTCTTGACTCACTGCTCACTTAACTCAGAAGCCAGCCCCACCGATGTGTCAGAGGAAACACCGTACAACTGGTGACCGAAGTCTGTGTTTGTGCGTGCGCCCGGTGCAGTGCTTTAGACCACTGCGCCACTCGGGAAGCTACGTGTAGTATCTCAGGAAGCTTCTTAGATCGAGGACTCTGGACACGTAAGTTTTAGTATTCATTAAGAACTTAGACTAATCCTTACATTCATTACAATCATTACTCAAGCACCTTGAGTAGGCTACGTGAGCAAGTTAATTTCAGAGAAAGAGAAAGCGAAACACCCCACTCAGTTTTTTTCTAGTTGGGAGGGGTTGGTTGGGGACAGTGGGGAGGGGACAATTAGTAGACCAGAGCCATTGGTCTCTCTATATACAGTGGGGCAAAAAAGTATTTAGTCAGCCACCAATTGTGCATGTTCTCCCACTTAAAAAGATGAGAGAGGCCTGTCATTTTCGTCATAGGTACACTTCAACTATGACAGACAAAATGAGAAGAAAAAAAATCCAGAAAATCACATTGTAGGATTTTTAATGAATTTATTTGCAAATTATGGTGGAAAATAAGTATTTGGTCAATAACAAAAGTTTATCTCAATACTTGGTTATATACCCTTTGTTGGCAATGACGTTTTCTGTAAGTTTTCACAAGGTTTTCACACACTGTTGCTGGTATTTTGGCCAATTCCTCCATGCAGATCTCCTCTAGAGCAGTGATGTTTTGGAGCTGTTGCTGGGCAACACAGACTTTCAACTCCCTCCAAAGATTTTCTATGGGGTTGAGATCTGGAGACTGGCTAGGCCACTTCAGGACCTTGAAATGCTTCTTACGAAGCCACTCCTTCGTTAACCGGGCGGTGTGTTTGGGATCATTGTCATGCTGAAAGACCCAGCCACGTTTCATCTTCAATGCCCTTGCTGATGGAAGGAGGTTTTCACTCATAATCTCACGATACATGGCCCCATTCATTCTTTCCTTTACACGGATCCGTCGTCCTGGTCCCTTTTCAGAAAAACAGCCCCAAAGCATGATGTTTCCACCCCCATACTTCACAGTAGGTATGGTGTTCTTTGGATGCAACTCAGCATTCTTTGTCCTCCAAACCCGACAAGTTTTTTACCAAAAAGTTATATTTTGTTTTCATCTGACCATATGACATTCTCCCAATCTTCTTCTGGATCATCCAAATGCTCTTTAGCAAACTTCAGACGGGCCTGGACATGTACTGGCTTAAGCAGGGGGACACGTCTGGCACTGCAGGATTTGAGTTCCTGGCGGTGTAGTGTGTTACTGATGGTAGGCTTTGTTACTTTGGTCCCAGCTCTCTGCAGGTCATTCACTAGGTCCCCCCGTGTGGTTCTGGGATTTTTGCTCACCGTTTTTGTGATCATTTTGATCATTTTGAAATCTTGCCTGTTTGTAGGTGACCAAATACTTATTTTCCACCATAATTTGCAAATAAATTCATTAAAAATCCTACAATGTGATTTTCTGAATTAATTTTTTTCATTTTGTCTGTCATAGTTGAAGTGTACCTATGATGAAAATTACAATCCTCTCTCATCTTTTTAAGTTAGAGAACTTGCACAATTGGTGGCTGACTAAACACTTTTTTGCCCCACTGCAAATATACACTACCTGTCAAAAGTTTGGACACACCTACTCAGTAAAGGGTTTGTCTTTATTTGACTATTTTATACATTGTAGAGTAATAGTGAAGACATCAAAACTATGAAATAACACATATGGAATCATGTAGTAACCAAAAATGTGTTAAACAAATCAAATAACCAAATAAGGATATCTTCTGTCACAACCCAATTGATTGTCTCAAACGCATTAAGAAGGAAAGAAATCCCACAAATTAACGTTTAACAAAGCACACACCTGTTAACTAATTAATTAATTTCAATGCATTCCAGGTGTCTACCTCATGGAACTGGTTGAGAGAATTCCAAGAGTGTTCAAAGCTATCATCAAGGCAAAGGATGGCTACTTTGAAGAATCTAAATCTTTGTTTAACACTTTTTTGGTTGCTACAAGATTCCATGTATTTTTTTCATAGCTTTGATGTCTTCACTTTAAAAAAAATATATTTTTATTTATCTGTTATTTTACCAGGTAAGTTGACTGAGAACACGTTCTCATTTGCAGCAACGACCTGGGGAATAGTTACAGGGGAGAGGAGGGGGATTAATGAGCCAATTGTAAACTGGGGATTATTAGGTGACCATGATGGTTTGAGGGCCAGATTGGGAATTTAGCCAGGACACCGGGGTTAACACCCCCACTCTTACGGTAAGTGCCATGGGATCTTTAATGACCTCAGAGAGTCAGGACACCCGTTTTAACGTCCCATCCGAAAGACAGCACCCTACACAGGGCAGTGTCACTGCCCTGGGGCATTGGGATATTGTTTTAGACCAGAGGAAAGAGTGCCTCCTACTGGCCCTCCAACACCACTTCCAGCAGCATCTGGTCTCCCATCCAGGAACTGACCAGGACCAACACTGCTTAGCTTCAGAAACAAGCCAGCAGTGGTATGCAGGGTGGTATGCTGCTGGCTGCAGGGTGGTATGCTGCTGGCTTGAAGAAATGAATGAAGAAAATAGTAAAAATAAAGAAAATGCCCTTAAATGAGTAGGTGTGTCCAAACTTTTGACTGGTACTGCAACAGGCACAACACCACTTGCTGTGGAGGCCTCACAGGAGGTGTTTGTCCCAGACTGGTAGTCTCAGGGATTTGAGCCTTAATGGTCTCAGGTTGTTTGTCCAACTGCAAATCCGGGGACGTTCCAGTTGTCTGTCCAGTTTGTTCCAGCCTTGATCCAAGTCCATGTCCATCGAGCTGGAATCTGATCCACGTGTCTCCTTAGTCTTTGTGCACATCCAATGTTCACAGTATGTGATACTGGTCCTGAGAAATCTTTGATTGTAGATGGTATCCATAGTCTATTATGTGGACATTGTCTCCCGGTGAGAAACTTCTGAGTTTGTATTAGTTGTTAAGATTCCACTTTTGTTTCCATTGCTTTTGTTGTATTTTCACTTTCAGTTCTGGCCTGAGGATGGTTGACCACAACTTCTTGCCATTAGTGTTTCTGCAGGTGAGTATCCAGTTCTGGCTTGAGGAGTGATCATGTAGCTGAACAAGAACCTGGACAAATTTGTTTCAATGCTGTCCCCTTGCATCTTCCTCATCCCCTCCTTCAAGTTCTGAGTAGCATGCTCCGCTAATCCATTTGAAGATGGGTGGAAATGGGTTGACATTGCATGCTGAATTCCATTTTGCTTCATGAACTTTGCGAATTCAGTGCTTGTGAAAAAAATAGCTGCTGCCCTGGAGCTTTCTCTTCTTTGAAACCCGGCGTGCTCAGAGCTGCTATCTTTTACTCTATGGCACGCAGTTGCGCATTCTCAAACTTGAGATTAGGCTCTGCTAGAAGTGTATTTGTATCCTGTAATCATTCATTTGCGATAATGTATTATAATACATATAATAGATAACTAGATAATGTATTCCCATAGTTACAGTCCTGCGTTAGTTCTTTACTCAGCCAGATATTCCTCCACTGATTCGGCAGGTTCTCTTTTGCCCGAATCGAACTTACTATTTCACTGAGTTTTGGGTTAATTGATCAACTAGATTTTTGAATGACCTAGTGTAACGATCTTCTTCATTTGAGGAACAGGAAAGATCGGACCAAAACGCAGCGTGGTAACTGTCCATGCAAATTTAATATAACTGAACACTAAATACAAAATAACAAAGTGAAACAACGAAAATCGAAACAGTCCTGAAAGATGACAAAACAGGAAACAGCTACCCACAAACACCAGGTGGGAAAAGGCTACCTAAGTATGGTTCTCAATTAGAGACAATGATAGACAGCTGCCTCTGATTGGGAACCATACCAGGCCGAACACAGAAAAGAAAACATAGAAAAACAACATAGAATGCCCACCCCAACTCACGCCCCGACCAAACCAAAATAGAGACATAACAAAGGAACTAAGGTCAGGGCGTGACACCTAGCTTATCTATGCTTCACAGGTTTCTCATTTAGCTGTATGTCTTTGCACCGACAACGCTTATGAGTGGATTTCTGTATAGCGGCATCAGTTATTTTGTTAGCAGCAAATACATGTTCCATCATTTCACAGTACTCCTCCCATTCCTGATTTTTTTGCATCAAACGGTGGTAGCAAGCCTATTGTTGCCAAAGCTATCTTTTCCTAATTTCTCCCCCTCACACTGACAATAGTTTGTGCTACCAGAATCCAGGGAATTAATCATTCAATCAGTCTGTTCTACCGTCCATTCAACTTTCACATAGTAACGTAGTAATCCTCTGAGGAAGACGTCAGCTTGACGTTGAAACACCAGTCACCTGTCCGCATCCTGTACAATGGATTAAAATGAGCTAGAAGAAACCAATCTCTGCTTTTTTGAGTGCTCCAACTCCTTTCTACCTCGAATTAGACCTTCTGGAAGTTTTTCTTGGTAAAACCCTTCTCATGATTTCTTGTCATTGTTGTTCAGCACCCCTCCTTTCCCTTGTTTGCTGAAGCGTGATGGCCCATCTGAACTCAATGTAGTAATTCTCATCACCATATATACATACACAAAACAAATGCTGCATCAGTAATGACACAATTTGGGTCATTTCTGTAACCCAGCACTGGGTTATTTTGACACAAGCACTGTTGGGTTAAGTGAATGAACCAACGATTTGGGTTCATTGATTTACTCAAAAAGGTGGTTATTTTGACCCAGCAGTGTATTTGTCACGTTCTGACCATAGTTCTTTTGTGTTTTCTTTGTTTTAGTGTAGGTCAGGACGTGATCTGAGTGGGCATTCTATGTTGTATGTCTAGTTAGTCTATTTCTATGTTTGGCCTGATATGGTTCTTAATCAGAGGCAGGTGTTAGTCATTGTCTCTGATTGGGAACCATATTTAGGTAGCCTGTTTTGTTTTGGGTTTTGTGAGTGATTGTTTCCTGTGTCTGTTCCACACCGGGACTGTTTCGTTGCCAGTTCACTTTGTTATTTTGTATTTGTGTTCATGTTCAGTTTTCCCTATTAAAACATGGACACCTGCCACGCTGCATATTGGTCTGATCCTTGTTTCACCTCAGGAAGAAATCTGCCGTGACAGTATTGCTTTTTACTCTTTTGCTGGGTTATTGTTATTCATGTATTTTTGACCCAGCAGTGGGTCAAAACCGTACTTTAATTCTGGGTAATATTGTTATTTATTTAGCCAGCAGGGTGTCATTTCTACATACAAAATGTTTATTTGTTCATCTACTGCATTTGTTGCTGAAAATAAATGTTTTGTCATGTAATTCCACCACTTTTCAACCTCATTCATTATCTCCAGCACCATACCAGTATCTACGTATGTGAAAATGTGCGGTTTTATGATCTGTGGTTAATAAGATAAGAAGAAAAGTCCTAAAAATGATTCTGTGTCATCACAGGGTAGGATTAAAAGGTACGAAAAACAGTGACAAACAATTAAAGCTGAGGAATGGGGCTGAAGAAAAGTAACTTCTTTACCCTCTACTCTCCCAACCAGGTATCAATTTTCAACATGAATGTATGTAAAACAACAACTAAACATAATGTTGTCTGCTCCAGAGCCAGGGGAGTAGAGGCAATTGTCCTCAAGAGTCAGAACGAAGTGGGGATTAGATTAGATAATATGATTTTATAATCAAATTCTCTCTCAGATAAATAGCTAGTGTTAGCTAAGTAGCTAGTTTGCTAATGCTCGAGCTAGCATACATGGGGTTGTTTGAAGTTATCTAAAATTGTCAATGACTGAAATAATATGTACAGGAATTATTATAGCTAGATCTACTTAACCTGAATGGATAATTAGTAACGTTGCCTTTTTACTCAGTTTTAGGTCAGCCACAATACCTTGCCCATTTGTCAGTCAAAGTAATTTCACTTAGCGCCAGTGCCGGCTTCACTGGTAAACGTGTTACCAATGCTTGTTACAGCTGCAACAGTCCTCATTCACGAGCTTGCCAGATCACTTCGATCTTCTGGATATCTCAATAACCCATCAGCAACAACCCAACCTTGCAATTTCTTTTAGAACCCCCCCCCCCCCCCAAAAAAAAGTGACTCAGTGCCTGCAACCTGGGAAATGGGTAATCCCCCAAAAAACGAATTTATTTTTATATACATATCTCCAAAAATGTTGTAATTCTACCATCTATTGGTCAACATAAATATACCAGACAACTAAAATATGTGAATTAAAATACCTCGCTCCAAATTGGAAATAATTTGTATCCATTTGTGGTGTCCTGCCTGCATGCGTTAAGATGCCAAATACAAAATGAATGATTTCAACTATTTCTATGAGGATATGGAATTATTACGTCATTATTGTCACACATAGTTTATAGATCATGAGAAATGTGCGACACAATAGCAGACATGCACAAAGATGGCACAACTATATTTTTAAGTAATTTCATGCCATATCACTCCTCCACACACTTACCAGAATGCATTGTTTGTTAGTCCAAAATAGGTCGCTCTCTAATCTCATTTCAGTGTTTGTGCAGTATTTATGTTCCAAATTCTTGAACCCAGACGTCAACATTAACCTAAAGCAGCATAATACAGCAACCTTAACCACCATTAACCTCATACATTTTCATGACAGATGACATGATATGAGCTCTGAAAAATGGAAGATTGAGTTTGATCAATCATAACATATCAAGGGGTGGAACAAACTCAGCTAAGGTAACATCTCTGTCTTTGTCTCCCTCCTTCCCACAGTTTTTCATAGATTAAGCACAGAGCAACCATGGGCTAAAAGGGATATTAGCAACTTGAGAATGTAATTAAAAGTTGGGTGGCTTTCCTCCGATGGTTTGCTCCACAGAGTGACAGCTAGACTGATTTGGCAATTAAGGCTTTAGTTTACACACTTTCCATACTTTTCACTCTTAACTCTTGCAGCTGCTTTGAGACCTGTGGTACTTGACTTGGAAGGCTTTGAAATTATCACAGACCTTTTCAGAGGCAGAACAGAAAAAACATTTAAATGACGAAGTGGGTCAATTTCATGCATCTTATGTTTTGTGTAATCACCCACCACAGCCAAACCTTCCTGACATCTCCAGCTGGCGGAAAGAAGAGGTGCACATTTCACAAACTACCCAGCAAACCCAGCTCCCGATTGCTTGGTATTCTTTGCCACCTGCAGTTATTGAACTTTTTATGATTTCTCCTTAATTCTTAATAAAATGTTCCTTTCTTTTTTTCTAAAAGTTACAAATAATTTTTTAGTAGGGATATTGAAACATAGAAGTTTAAAGGTCTGAAACAGTACCAACAAATAACCACCCATTTTAGAGATCATTATCAAGTAAAGCTGTATTATCAGCATGTTTTACTTATACAACACCTGGCCTGTCAGGTGAGAAGGAACCACTACCAACTAGAATGGTTCTCTATCAACTGAGCAATGAAGGCAGAGTTATGAGAAAAGTTTGAAAACATATTCAATAAAACATGGACATTTTACTCCAGAATTAACTCCAACTTCACATCACTTTCCTAGTAGGCACCATTCGGATTATAATTGTCATATGTCAATTTCCATATTTTCAATGAGGCACATCTACAGCAGCTTCACGTTCTGCTTGTTATTTTCTCCACCAGTCACAGAGCGAACAATTCAGAGTTATGAGAAAAGAAACATGTTATATAACATGTGTCCAATAAGACACCTCTGTTTTGGAAGAACAAAAATCCTGAGGAATGGGCCTGAAGAAATGTAACCACTCTTAAACTAATTGCTATTGATGCAAGGACTGACCATCCAACATATTAAGATGACAGTTTTAAACATATTTTGAGGCTACACAGTGTTTGTTTACAAACAAACAAGCTTATATTTTCGGATCTGACGGGGTATGGCAGTTGAACTAAGCTCATTAGGCATATATATAAGTTATATTGTCAACAATCAATGAGCATATATCCAACAATAGATGTAGCAACTGCGGATTGCCATTCAATTAGGCATATCTGCTTTCCTTTTTCACTTGTTCTTTTCTCCCCCAGTCACTGTCTTCTGAAAGAGAACACTGCATGCACAGCGTTTTGAGGATCAAAGATGATGACAAAAGGCGATAAATTAGCCCTATGACCATCCAACAGGGAAGTGGTCAGACACAAACTCCTCATTTGGAGTTGAGAGCCAGAGTGAAAAACACTGCCATCTTGGTATGTCTCAATGTGAAGATGAAAAGTTGTTTTCCTTCTGCAAAATTTGCTTATGCGCATCAAATCTCTGAAATGCTAAGACCTTTTCAGAGGCTGTTAGCATTTGAAGAAAGTGCCTATTATGCAATGTGTTTACGCTCAGGGTGCTTCTCCCCTTAGCCTCAGAGTTTTCATTAGCTAGATCGAAGGCTGTCAGAGAAGGAGAGATGTGAGGGCCCGAACAGTAGAGCCTTCTCAATGTGCAACCTTCGCTACTCCATGGCCGGGAGGAGATGTTTTCAGATGAAAACAGAGATGATATTTCCACCATCATGTTTCCGTGATGTGTTTGAGGCAACCAAGGATCTGACACGTTAGGACCATGGCCTTACATTGCTTTTTCTCATCCTTTTAACTTGTACAATGTGTGTTTCTGTGATATGCCATGCAAGCAAATGTATGTGTCACATTCTCAATGTTAACCTCCAATGTTAAATTCGATATGTAAAAGTATATCAAAGTTTTAGGCTGTTTCAAAGGGAGGGGATATTCACACAGAAGTCTGTACTCATTAAAATATTTAATTAAATAAATGAAATCCATATGGATACGTAATAAAAAACAGAACTAAAGGCAAAATGATAAAATGTTCAGTATCATGACTTTTAACTCAGTACCTTCACGCTCTCAGTGTACTTTGCATACATATATGATTCTGATGATTCACACAATAGCGGCCTCGTTTTCACTGAGGTCAGAAGCAATTTGCCTTTTACACAACACATTCATATGGTCTTAAAACCTCTTTGTTCCCACAGGCATGCTCATGTGATCCACAAATTCACAGTTAAGCCAACGTTGAACCCTTATATACCAGTACGGCAGCACAGGTTTCTTGTCCATTTTAATTGTGTTGTTTCAAATCCATTTAGTTTTTGCACTGGGCTCTGTTCCCCTTTGATCTTACATCAGACAATTTGCATAGAGAAGGGTTTATCAAGCAATATTCCTCAGTAGCAGTCTGCTGTGTTCTGATGTCTGTTCTGATGTCTGTGTTCTACCTTCAGATGTTTGGGCTAAAGACATTCACAATTTGGACCATTTCACTCATTGCAAGCCATTCTTCACATTGTTACTGCTGGCAGTTTAGCCAGCCTTATTTCTGAAGTCCATAGAGAAGAGACATTCATGTCATTCTCTATTGGTCAATGTCTTTGTCTTCATTATCTTATTAAACCTGTTTGTGTTGTGCTCTGATTTTGTACCAATGTTCAATTCCACACAGTTCTCATTGACTAGTTGGATATTAATTTCCCAGTGACTATCACGACTCAAGATATGACACAGATGTACACACAGTAGGAAGATGATTCGGTTCTCAGAATATTTATTATCACAAAGGGTCAGGCAAAAGGGCAGGTCGAGGGAAAGTTTGAGACTCCACACGAGGGAGCAGATCCCGGGTGGACCGCCAGGGCCAGGCTCCTTCCAGATACACCAACATCTGGGCCGAGGGTATGCTGACCTCTTGCTCAGGGAAGAGCGTAGGCTGGTAACCCAAGAAGAACTCGAAGGGCGAGAGTCCAGTGGCTGCACTCCAGGTGGTGTGGTTGGCAGAGACGAGGCAGAGAAGAGTAGTCTACAGGTCCTGATTGGCTTGCTCCGATATGCCGTTGGACTGGGGATGAAACTCGGAGGAAAGGCTGGCCAGTGACGCAATGAGGGTGCAGAATGCCTTCCAGAACCTGGACTAGAACTGAGGACCCCGATTGGAGACCACCAACCCGGAAGTCCATGGATCCGGAAGACGTGCTGCACCATAAGCTGGGCTGTCTCCTTGGCTGAGGGTAACTTGGGAAGGGGAATGAAATGTGCAGCTTTAGAAAGCCTATACACCATAGAAAGGATGGTAGTGTTGCCATCTGATGGGAGACCTGTGAAAAAGTCCAGGGATATATGAGGCCAGGGTTGATGAGGAAAAGAGAGTGGTAAAGGAGGCCAGCCATAGCTTGCTGCTGAGTCTTGTTCTGTGTGTACACAGTGCAGGCGGTGGCGAATGCGGAGATGTCCGGAACCATGGTGGGCCTCCAAAAATGTTTGCGGATGAAAGCCAGGGTCTGACGGGAGCCAGATGACATGTGAGTTTAGAGGAATGGGACCATTCCAGAACCGGGAACCGGGCCGAATCTGGGACGAACATCCGGTTGGCCGTATATGTCCTGGGAAATCTTCTTGTTACTGACAAGCTCATGCTAATCGCATTAGCCTACATTAGCTCAACCATCTCGTGGGGGAACCACCGATCCTGAAGAAGTTTTAACCAACAGTGCAATTCAAGAAAGAGTGAAGAAAATATTTACAAAATACACTAAAGTTAAAAATTATAAAAAGTAACACAATAAAAAAACAATAATGAGACTATATACAGGCGGTACCGGTACTGAGTCAATGTGCGATGGTACAGGTTAGTAGAGATAATGTGTACATGTAGGTAGTGGTGAAGTGACTATGCATAGATAATAAACGAGCAGTGTACAAAACAAATGGAGGGGGTGTCAATGTAAATAGTCTGGTGGCCATTTGAATAATTGCTCAGCAGTCTTACGGCTTGTGGTAGAAGCTGTTAAGGAGTCCTTTGGTCCTAGACTTGGCAATCCGGTACCGCAGGATTTCCAGTCTATGACTTGGGTGACTGGAGTCTCTGACAATTTTTGTGCTTTCCTCTGACACCGCCTAGTCTATACATCCTGGATGGCAGGAAGCTTGGCTCCAGTTATGTACTGGGCAGTGTGCACTACCCTCTGTAGTGCCTTACGGTCAGTTGCCGGGCAGTTGTCATACCTGACAAAGATGCAACCGGTCAGGATGCTCTCGATGGTGCAGCAGTATACATTTTTGAGGATCTGGGGACCCATGCCAAATGTTTTCAGTCTCCTGAGGGGGAAAAGGTGTTGTCGTGCCGTCTTAAGGACTGTCTTGGTGTGTTTAGACCATGATAGTTTATTGGTGATGTGGACACCAAGGAACTTGAAACTCTCGAACTGCTCCACAACAGCCCAGTCGATGATAATGGGGACCTGTTCGGCCTGCCTTTTTCAATAGTCCACAATCTGCTCCTTTGCCTTGCTCACATTGAGGGAGAGGTTGTTGTTCTAGCACCACACTGCCAGCTCTCTGAGATCCGCCATATAGGCGGTCTCATCTTCGTCTGTGATCAGGCCTACCACTGTTGTGTCATCAGCAAACTTAATGATGGTGTTGAAGTCATGCCTGGCCATACAGTTATGGGTGAACAGGGAGTACAGGAGGGGACTAAGTACACACCCCTGAGGGGCCCCTGTGTTGAGGATCAGCATGGCAGACCTGTTGTCTATCCTTACCACCTGGGGGCCGTCCATCAGGTAGTACAGGATCCAGTTGCAGAGGGAGGTGTTTAGTCCCATTGTCCTTAGCTTAGTGATGAGCTTCATGGGCACTATGTTGTTGAATTCTGAGCTGTAGTCAATGAACAGCATTGTCACATAGGTGTTCCTTTTGTCCAGGTGGGAAAGGGCAGTGTGGAGTGCGATTTAGATTGCATCATCTGTCGATCTGTTGGGGCGGTATTCGAATTGGATTGTGTTTAGGGTTCCGGGAGGATTTTCAAAGCACGTCATGGCTACCGACGTGGAACTATACAGACGGGAGAGGGGATCAGGCTTCACATTCTTGGACCCAGGCTGGTAGCAGAGGTAAAATTGAATCGAGTGAATAACAGAGCCCAACAAGCCTGCCTTGAGTTGAGGTGATTGGCGGTGTGGAGACATTCCAATTCTTATGGTTGGTCCACACTAAGAATGGGAGTTCCGCCCCTTCAAGCCAGAGCCTCCCCTCCTCCAGTGCCATCGTGAACACCCAAAGTTCCCAATTTCCCAGGTCATAGTTGCTCTCAGCAGAATTGAGATGATGGGAGAGAAAAGCGCAAGGATGCAACTTTTGGTCCTGGACAGAACGCTGGGACAGGACTGCCCCCACTCCAAAGCCTGAGGCGTCAACCTCGACCAAGAACTGACGGGACGGTCTAAATTGGTTTGCCTGTGGTGAAACGGTGCTTCAGATTCCTTTGATGATCTTCATAAGGTTGCACTCAGAAGACATTCATTTATTCAATAAATGTTCCTTTTGTTCGATAAAGTCTCTTTATATCCGAAAACCTCCGTTTTGCCTTGTCTTCAGTAATCCACAGGCTCAAACGTTGTCACAACAGGCAGACAAAAAAATCAAAATTGTATCCGTAATGTTCATAGAAACAAACAATGTTTGTATTCAATCCTCAGGTTGTTTTTAGCCTAAATAATCGATAATATTTCAACCGGACAATAACGTTATCAATATAAAAGGTAAACAAGACAAGCACTCTCGGTCACGTGCATGAAAAAGCTCTGTGACACGGCAGGGTCCACTCATTCAGACTGCTCTTACGCCCTCATTTTTCAATTTGAGAACTAAGTCAATGGATATGGCATTGAATAGAAAACTACAACAACAACAAAAAATCCTACTTCCTGAATGGATTTTTCTCAGGTTTTTGCCTGCCAAAACAGTTCTGTTATATCCACAGACACTATTTTAACAGTTTTTGAAACTTTAGAGTGTTTTCTATCCAAATTACATGCATATCCTATCTTCTGGGCCTGAGTAGAAGGCAGTTTAATTTGGGCACGCTTTTCATCCAAAATTCCAATGCTGCCCCCTACCCTAGAGAAGTTAATCCATTTTAGAATTAGGCTGTAACATAACGAAATGTGGAAAAAGTCAAGGGGTCTGAATACTTTCTGAATGCATTGTATATCCTGGTGTATATTTAGTTTAGGTCTAGACTTTTTTATTGCTAGATAATTTAAGAAAACCCTGCACCTTGGCATTACAACAGCGTTTTATGGTAGAAGCTGCAAAAAATATTTACTGTGTATTCATGACTGGCCTATATGAGGCTGCCCAATAAGAGTTTCTACCCATCTGTGACCAAATACCAGAGCATTTTAACCATCCCCCAGGGATATCTATGAGAGGTCAATGGGAAAACATTTTTACAGTTTTATAATCCTGGGATTGGAGATGTGAATACATTACCCTCATGGGAGCTATGACTTTGATATTCAGTTCATTGCAGAGGGCTATATGTTTCCTCTTTGCTCAGATAAAGCTTGCTAGCTCTAATGCAACCCCAAAAGTAACCTCAAAAGCTTTTACCAAAAGTTTGTGTTTGTGCCAACCTCAAAAGCCTAACAAGATACATTGTGGCAGTGTTGTACCATCTACTTTCTTCATTAAGATATTTAAATCTAGTTAAAAGCAATGTACTACATGACTATGCTCTGTGGCTGAGAGCAGGGAAAGAGGAATTTTGGTAGAATTCATCATTCTACATTGTAGCTTTATATCTTTGTCTAGTCCTCTTTGTGACTGAAAATCTGACATTTGTTGATACATGAAAAGCCCCAATTAGCATTTCTATAACTCTCACACAGTACTGATTTAAAATATATAAGATAACATTTATGCATGTACCTATTCCTTTGTGGGTAAAAATAACACCCTAAAAGGTTAGCAGATATTCAGAGTTACACTATCATTTCCTGAAATTAGAAGTGACACATTTTCCATGTACTATTATGCAAAGCCTTTCGAGGGATATACAGCGAGGTCTGAAATTATTTACAACCTTCATAGAGCTGGGCAATAATGTGTCACGCCTCGAGGGCGCCAGGCTGCCACATAATTACGCACACCTGTCACCATCATTACGCGCATCAGCACTTCCTTGGACTTACCTGGACTCCTTTACTTTGTTGATTGCCCCCTCTTTATCTGTTTGTTCCTCAGTTTGATCCCAGTCGAGCATTAATGTTGTTTTGTTTCCCCTGTCCAGATGCTGTCCATGTTTTGTTTCATTTCCGTTATTTATTAAATGTTCACTCCCTGTACTTACTTCTCATCTCCCAGCGTCTGTCCTCACATAATGACTGTATAAAATAAATAATTAAAATACTGAGCTACTGTATTGTATGACCCAAACAATTGGGAAATGATATTCATTAATACTAATACAATTTGTTCATAGAAAGACATTTAGTTTTTTTCTCAAAAAGGTCAAAATTGACACCCCTAAAATTTTTATAAATAAAATAGTAATAGTTTTTGGTCCCATATTCCTAGCACGCAATGACTACATCAAGCTTGTGACTCTACAAACTTATTGAATGCATTTGCAGTTTGTTTTGGTTGTGTTTCAGATAATTTTGTACCCAATAGAAATTAATGTTAAAATTTAGGGCTGAAATCCCGTTAACGGGAATGATATGACAACAGCCAGTGAAAGTGCAGGGCGCCAAATTCAAAACAACAGAAGTCTCATAAATAAAATTCCTCAAACATACAGTACATGTATTTTATACCATTTTAAAGGTAATCTTGTTGTTAATCCCACCACAGTGTCCGATTTCAAATAGGCTTTACAGCGAAACCACCACAAACGATTATGTTAGGTCAGAGCCAAGTCACAAAAACACACACAGCCATTTTTCCAGCCAAAGAGTGGAGTCACAAAAAGTAGAAATAGCGATAGAATTAATCACTAACCTTTGATGATCTTCATCAGATGACACTCATTTGATTTCATGTTACACAATACATGTATGTTTTGTTCGGTAAAGTTCATATTTATATCAAAAAATCGCACTATACATTGGGCGCGTTATGTTCAGTAGGTCCAAAAACATCCTGTCAATTTGCAGAGAGCCACATCAATTTAGAGAAATACTCATCATAAATGTTGATGAAAATACAATTGTTATACATGGAATTAAAGATATACTTCTCCTTAATTCAACTGCTGTGTCAGATTTCAAAACGGGTTTAAGGAAAAGCAAACCATGCAATAATCAGAGAACCGCGCTCAGAGAACAAATTTTTTTATTTCACCTTTTTTTTAACCAGGTAGGCAAGTTGAGAACAAGTTCTCATTTACAATTGCGACCTGGCCAAGATCAAGCAAAGCAGTTCGACACATACAACAACACAGAGTTACACATGGAAAAACAAACATGCAGTCAATAATACATTAGAAACAAGTCTATATACGATGTGAGCAAATAAGGTGAGATAAGGGAGGTAAAGGCAAAAAAGGCCATGGTGGCAAAGTAAATACAATATAGCAAGTAAAACACTGGAATGGTAGATTTGCAGTGGAAGAATGTGCAAAGTAAAATAAAAATAATGGGGTGCAATGGAGCAAAATAGATAAATAAATAAAATAAATACAGTAGGGAAAGAGGTAGTTGTTTGGGCTAAATTATAGATGGGCTATGGACAGGTGCAGTAATCTGTTGCTCTGACAGCTGGTGCTTAAAGCTAGTGAGGGAGATAAGTGTTTCCAGATTTTTGTAGTTCGTTCCAGTCATTTGCACAGAGAACTGGAAGGAGAGGCGGCCAAATAAATAATTGGTTTTGGGGGTGACCAGAGAGATATACCTGCTACAGGTGGGTGATGCTATGGTGACCAGCGAGCTGAGATAATGGGGGACTTTACCTAGCAGGGTCTTGTAGATGACATGGAGCCAGTGGGTTTGGCAATATATCCGCCATGTTGGAGTCATCAGAAGTCAGAAATAACATTATAAATATTCACTTACCTTTGGTGATCTTCATCAGAATGCACTCCCAGGAATCCCAGTTCCACAATAAATGTTTGATTTGTTCGATAATGTCCCTCCTTTATGTCCAAATAGCTACTTTTGTGAGCGCGTTTGGTAAACAAATCAAAACTCACGAAGCACATTCACTAGTTGCAGAGGAAATGTCAAAAAGTTCCGTTACAGACCGTAGAAACTTGTCAAACGATGTATGGAATCAATCTTTAGGATGTTTTTAACATAAATCTTCAATAATAGTCCAACCAGAGAATTCCTTTGTCTTCAGAAAAGCAAAGGAACGGGAGATACCTCTCATGTGAAACGCGCATGACCAGTGCATGACTGCTGCCAGACCGCTGACTCATTCAGCTCTCATTCGGCACCACTGCACAGTAGAAGCATCAAACAAGTTTATAAAGACGATTGACATCTAGTGGAAGCCTTAGGAAGTGCACGATGACCAATTTCCCACTGTATCTTCGATAGGGGCTGAGTTGAAAATCGACCAACCTCAGATTTCCCACTTCCTGGTTGGATTTTTTCTCAGGTTTTTGCCTGCTATATGTGTTCTGTTTTATTCACGGACATCATTCAAACAGTTTCAGAAACTTCAGAGTGTTTTCTATCCAAATATACCAATAATATACATATATTAGCAACTGGGACTGAGGAGCAGGCAGTTTACTCTGGGCACCTCTAGGCACCTTATTCATCCAAGCTACTCAATACTGCCCCCCAGCCATAAGAATTAAATAATGTATTGTTTCATTTTGGAGTCACTTTAAATAAGAATGGAATATGTTTCTAAACACATCTACATTACTCTGGATTGTACCATGATTACGGATAATCCTGAATGAACTGTGAATAATGATGAGTGAGAAAGTTACAGAGGGTCAAAGATCATACCCCCAATACATGTTATCCTCCCTTGTTGTTGGTAATGGTGAGAGGTTAGCCTGTCTTTGGGGTATGATATTTGACATTGTGTAGGTTTCTCACTCATCACTATTATCTCTTTTAAAAAGTTTAGATTGTTTAGAAATTCACTAGAAATTTTAATTAAGCCTGATATTGTCAAGGTAAATCAAGTTATGTTAAGGAGGTAATTGTGTTACATATTGGTCACGTTTCTTCATTTTACAGTCTGCAATTTACTTAGGTTTTACATTAATATTAAAGTTGTGTTGTAGCAGTCTGATTTTTCATACAGTGTTCAGTTTAAGTACCATATATTTTACATTACAGCGGAAATACAAAATTATAATTTACAGGGGACAAACAATGTTATAATGCTACTAATAACAGGTATTACTTATAGCCTTTTCTGATATCTAGAAACAACTGAGTCATAAGTAGTACAATAACTAACCACCTTACTAGCAATCTGGAAATTAATAGGGTTAAACTAAACAATATAGTTTATTTGTAATGTGTGACTGTATATTAGAGCTGAGCAGAAAATAGAAAATACCAGTTTTTCACATACTCAAAGTAGTCAAATTGAAACATAAAGAAAACTATTTTCTTTCATATTCAAATACAGATCTCAGAAAAACAAATCATATTTGAAATTATTTTGAATACCTATCAGAAAACCAAATAATATTTAAAAGGTATTTGAATATATGCAAGTTATTTGAAAACCAAAACATTATTTATTTAAAAAAAATAATATGATTACCTCATCTCTGTTCCCCACGCATACAATTATCTATAATGTCCCTCCAAAGACCAGGGAGGTTTTCCAATGCCTCGCAAATAATGTCACATATTGGTAGATGGGTAAATTTTAAAAAGCAGACATTGACTATCCCTTTGACCATGGTATTAATTACACATTGAATGGCGTTTCAATACACCCAGACACTACAAAGTTACAGACGTCCTTCCTAACTCAGGGATTTCACCATGAGGCCAATGGTGACTTTAAAACAAGTACAGAGCTTAATGGCTGTGATAGGAGTAAACTCTGGATGGATCAACAACATTGTAGTTACTCCACAATACTAACCTAATTGACAGAGTGAGCAGAAAGAAGCTTGTACAGAGAATAAAATATTCCAAAATATTCCATCCTGTTAATTAATACTGCAAAAAAGGATAAACAAATTAATGGAATGGATCGAAGCACAGGCAAAATCCTATAGGAAAACCTGGTTCAGTCTGGTTTCCACAGGACACTGGAAGATAAATGTACCTTTCAGCATGACAATAACCTTAAACACAAGGCCAAATATACACTGGAGTTGCTTACCAAGAAGAAGGTGAATGTTCCTGAGTGGCCGAATTACATTTTTGACTATGTGTGGAAAATCTATAAAACATGAATCACTCGCAATATTACCTCACCCTTCACCTCCACATTAACTGAACCTTCTTCCAACCAGGACGATGGCAACAATTGATGAAACAAGGCAAATACATAATTATCAGCTATATATGTGAATTGTAATAATCTAGCTAGCCATCTAGGTAAACAGGTAAAAATGACCTAAAACTAATTTTATGCAAGTTAAGTCTTCATGGCTAGCTACCTAGCCAGTTAGTGAGTCTATAGGGCTATGGATGTACCCATTCACTGAACCGTCTTCCAGCCAGGACAACAATGGTAATAAAGACAAAACAAGATATACACAAAGCAACCGTTTTACTTCAAAAAACTATCAGCTAGCTATATGTGAATCGTAATAATGTATGGTGCATTCGGAAAGTATTCAGACCCCTTTCATTTTTTCCACATTTTATTACGTTACAGCCTTATTCTAAAATTGACGCAATTAATTTTTTACCTCATCAATCTACACACAATACCCCATAAATAGAAAGTGAACATTTTTGCAAATGTATACAAAAAACAAATACCTTACAGATATAAGTATGCAGACTGTTTGCTATGAGACTCGAAATTGAGCTCAGGTCTGGGGAAGGGTACCAAAACATTTATTTTAAGGTCACCAAAAACACAGTGGCCTCCATCATTCTTAAATGGAAGAAGTTTGGAACTGCCAAGATTCTTCCTAGAGCTGGCCGCCCAGCCAAAGTGAGCAATCGGGGCAGAAGGCCCTTGGTCAGGGACGTGACCAAGAACCCGATGGTCACTCTGGCAGAGTTCTAGAGTTCCTCTGTGGTAATGGACCTACCAGAAGGACAACTATCGCTGCAGCACTCCGCCAATCAGGCCTTTATGGTAGAGTGGCCAGACGGAAGCCACTCCTCAGTAATAGGCACATGAGTTTGCCAAGAGGCACCTAAAGGACTGTCAGACCATGAGAAACAATATTCTCTAGTCTGATGAAACTGATGAAACCAAGATTGAACACTTTGGTCTGAATACTAAGCATCACGTCGAAGAAACCTGGCACCATTCCTACGGTGAAGCATGGTGTTGGCAGCATCATGCTGTGGGAATGTTTTTCAGTGGCAAGGATTGAGAGACTAGTCAGGATCGAGGGAAACATTAATCTAGCAAAGTACAGAGAGATCCTTGATGAACACATGCTCCAGAGCACTCAGGACCTCAGACTGGGGCGAAGGCACACAGCCAAGACAATGCGGGAGTGTCTTCGGGAGGTCCTCGAGTGGCCCAACCAGAGCCTGGACTTGAACCCGGTCAAACATCTCTGGAGAGACCTGAAAATAGCTGTGCAGCGACAGTCTCCATCCAATCTGACAGAGATTGAGAGGATCTGCAGAGAAGAATGGGAGAAATTCCCCAAATTCAGGTTGCCAAACATACCCAAGAAGACTCAAAGCTGCAATCGCTGCCAAAGGTGATTCAAGTCCTGAATAAAGGGTCTGAAAACGTATATAAATGTGATGTTTCAGGTTTTACATTTTTAGAAATTTACAAGCATATCCCCAAAACTGTTTTTGCTTTGTCAGTATGGGGTTTTGTGTGATGATTGATTAAAGAAAAAAAGTTTTAATACATTTTATAATAAAACTGTAACGTAACAAAATGTGGAAAAAGTCAAGGGGTCTGAATACTTTCCGAATGCATTGTAGCTAAGCAAATAGTTTAACAGGTAAAAATGACCTAAAACTAATGTCATGCAAGATAGATGTCAATTATTTGTGGGTAGCTAGCTAACAATTCTTCATGGCTATCTGGCTACTCCAATATAATTATTATGGGCTTGCAATATAAGGCACGTAGGCAGGTAAACCTGCTTCGTCTCTCCAGCATCATTCCATGTGACAGAATCCAGAAGCCATCACACGAAGCATCGGGGTGTACTGGCGTTCCGGTTGGCTTGGATGGCGCCCTCCTATCGCCCTCGCACACTCCTATCATCCATTACGCATACTTGCCTTCCCTCATCACACGCATCAGCGATATTGGACTCACCTGGACTCACTCATCACCTGTTATTACCTCCCCTATATTTGTCAGTTCCCCAGTTCTGTTTCCCGCTTCTGCATTGATAGTTTTTTGTTTGTGTTGCTCGTTTGCTGACGCAGTTCCTGTCTCGTTCCATGTCCGTTCTTTGTTAAATGTTTGACTCCCCGTACCTGTTTCGTCTCTCTAGTGTCATTCCATGTGACAGTTTCAAAATATTTACAAATACCGTACGCATTCGAAAAGTGCCCTCCGTTCACCATTTTGCATGCCTTGATTTGAAGTCATACTCCGACCCTCGCATACTCCAATTAGCGTCCTCGGAGCATGGTAGTATGCATTTTGAGAAACACACAACATTTATTTTAAGTGTTGAAAGGAAACTAAATATCCCAAAACTGCCATTACTGAATCAACTACAGCCCAGGTAGGTGGAACATCATGTTCGTTTGTATTCTGAGTAAACTATCCCTTTAAAGATGGTATAGTGTGTGTTTGAAACAAGACCATTTACCCTCAGATGGACAAAGAGGTTTGAAGTTGTTTTTGCTGGAAATGTATCCTGTAGACATCAGATAGATTGGAATATTATAGGAGATTGTGTGTTCTCTATTCATTATATTTCTATCTTCAAATGCAGTTCCAAATATAGCCCTACCATTAGTTGAAGATATCTGAAACTATTGGATTGGCTAAGTTGTTACTTCATGAGATCTGTATTTATATATTTAAAAAATAAAATTAAGTTACTTTCTGAGAACTGTATTCAAATAGTTTAGAAAAGTTGTCACTACCTGAGATCCGTATTCAAATATTTTAAGAAATAATTAAGTTACTTTCTGAGATTTGTATTCAAATAGTTTTGAAAAGTAGTCATTTTTGGGGATCTGTATTCAAATAGTTGTTGTCACCTCCAAAGTAACTATTTTTCCCCTGGAAAAATAATTACATTCCACAAAGCATAGTTAAAAACTATAGTTCTCAGGTCTGCTGCATATTGGATAATAAAAAAACTCTGGCTGTTGTATTGGGCAGTTCAATGGTGAGAAATATCTCAGTCCCTGGAGCAAAAAAGTCGTGCCATCCAGGAGCACGAGTACAGGACATCAACAAGCTTTTGCCAAACATTTTAAATCTGAATCTCTCATAGTTCATGTGGGATTCAATGACATTATGAAGGGCAGCTCAGGACAGCTGAAGATAGATTTTAAAGAACTGATTGGTTCTCTGCTTGACACCAACAAACGCCCCATGACATCAGGCCCTGTGCCCTCCCTAAATCGTGGCATTTAACGTTTCAGCAGACTTTTAACCCTCCATAACTGGCTAGGAGACTGCTGCAGATCTGTGGATGTAACATTTATTGACAATTTTGATTCACCCAAATCCTTTGGATGGGATTCACCCAAATCCTTTGTGTCCCTGGATCCTTTCACAACAATATAAGGCTGCGTTGAGATAATGACTTATCAATGACCCAGCTCAGTTAATCCCTACCATTGTGTCGCTGAGTTGCCATAATGCTTCAGCACATTATTCAGTACATTATTTCTGGGGCATTGGAAGACACAATGTAAGTAACCTCATGTACGTCCCCCTAAATGCCCTGAATGCCTCTGCTGATTCTACTGCTATTTCATGCAATAATCATGTGACTATGAACCAAAGTTATACTGTTAGCACTGAGGCAGTGTGCCCAAATAGGAAATCAACTATGTGCAGCTCACCCTGCAATAACATAAATAACATGAGCATATCTACTTCTGCTAGGCTTCCCAGTAAAGCAATGAAAACAATCCCAGAAAGTGTTAAAATAGTCCACGTTTCTAAAAACAGATAACATTCATATTTTGACAATCTCTGACACTCACTTAGATAATACCTTTGATGATACAGTGGTAGCAATGCATGGTTATAACATCTACAGAAATGACAGAAATGTCAAAGGTGGAGGTATTGCCGTTTATGTTCAGAACCACATTCCTGTAAAGCCTCACCTAAAGCCCCTTCTGTTGGGAAGCTGCTGTAGACCACAAAGTGCTAAAAGTCAGTATCAGGAAAATGTGTGAAATGCTTGATAATGTATGTGATATCAACAGAGAGGTATATTTTCTTGGTAATTTACAGTGCATTCAGAAATATTTCAGACTCCTTGACTTGTGAAAATATTGTTACATTACAGCCTTATTTTACAATGGATTAAATAGTTGTTTCCCCTCATCAATCTACACACAATACCCCATAATAACAAAGCAAAAACAGTTTTTTAGAATTTACAAGCTTGGCACACGAGTATTTGGGGAGTTTCTCCAGTTCTTCTCTGCAGATCCCCTCAAGCTTTCATGTTGGATAGGGAGCATCGCTGCACAGCTATTTTCAGATCTCTCTAGAGATGTTCGATTGGGTTCAAGTCCGGGCACCGGTTGGGAGAGACTTGTCCAGAAGCCACTCCTGACTTGTTTTGGCTGTGTGCTTACAGTTGTTGTCCTGTTGAAAGTTGAACATTTGCCCCAGTCTGAGGTCCTGAGCTCTCAGGAGCATGTTTTCATCAATTGCTTGGTTACCTCCCTGACCGAGGCCCTTCTTCCCCGATTGCTCAGTTTGGCCCGGGCAGCCAGCTCTAGAAAGAGTCTTGGTGGTTCCAAACTTTTTCCATTTAAGAATGATGGAGGCCACAGTGATCTTGGGGACCTTCAATGGTGCAGACAGTTTTTGGTACCCTTGACCAAATCTGTGCCTCGACACAATCCGGTCACGGAGCTCTACTGACAATTCCTAAGACCACATGGCTTGATTTTTGCTCTGACATGAACTGTGAACTGTGGGATCTTATATAGACAGGTGTGTGCCTTTCTAAATCATGTCTCATCAATTGAATTTACTACAGGTGGACTCCAATCAAGTTGTTGAACCATCTCAAGGATGATCAACGGAAATAGAATGCACTTGAGCTCAATTTCGAGTCTCATAGCAAAAGGTCTGAATACTTTTGTCAATAAAGTATTTAAAAGAATACACAGTACATGTAAAAAGTTTGGCCATACCTACTCATTCAAGGATTTTTCCTTACTTTCACTATTTTCTACATTATAGAATAATAGTGAAGACATCAAAACTATGACATTACACATATGGAATCAAGTACTAACCAAAAAAGTGTTAAACAAATCAAAGTATATTTTATATTTGAGATTCTTCAAAGTACCCACCCTTTGCCTTGATGACAGCTTTGCACACTATTGGTATTCTCTCAACCAGCTTCACCTGGAATGCATTTCTGACAGTCTTGAAGGAGTTCCTACACATGCTGAGCACTTGTTGAATGCTTTTCCTTAACTCTGTGGTCCAACTCATCCCAAACCATCTCAATTGGTTTGAGGTCAGGTGATTGTGGAGTCCAGGCCATCTGATGCAGTACTCCATCACTCTCCTTCTTGGTTAAATAGCCCTTACGCAGCCTGGAGGTGTGTTGGGTCATTGTCCTGTTGAAAAACAAATAATAGTCCCACTAAGCCAGATGGATGGCATATCGCTGCAGAAAGCTGTGGTAGCCATGCAGGTTAAGTTTGCCTTGTATCATGAATAAATCACAGATAGTGTCACCAGCAAAGCACACCCACACCATCACACCTCCTCCTCCATGCTTCACGGTGAAACCCACACATGCATAGATCATCTGATCACCTACTCTGCGTCTCACAAAGACACAACAGTTGGAACCAAAAATCTCAAATTTACAGTCATCAGTCCAAAGGACAGATTTCCGCCAGTCTAATGAACATTGCTCAAGCAAATCTCTTCTTCTTATTGCTGCCATTTAGTCATATTTTCTTTACAGCACTTCGGACATGATATTCTATTCATGCAGTCTCCTCTGAACATTTGATGTTAAGATATGTCTGTTACATGAACTCGGTGAAGCATTTATGTGCGCTGCAATTTCTGAGGCTGGTAACTCTAATGAACTTATACTCTACAGCAGAGGTAACTCTGGGTCTTCCTTTACTGTGGCGGTCCTCATGAGAGCCGGTTTCATCATAGCGCTTTCAAAGTTCTTGAAATCTTCCGTATTGACCTACCTTCATGTCTTAAAGTAATGATGGACTGTCATTTCTCTTTGCTTATTTAAGCTGTCTTGACATTATATGGACTTGGTCTTTTACAAAATAGGGCTATCTTCTGTACACCACCCCCACAGTGGTTCCTCCTTTAAAAGTTGCGGCTTGCACACCTTGCGGGCTGCTGCAGCATTCTGTGGCACATTATCTATTTGTCAGCCATTTTTTCTGTTAATGCAAGTTATTGCTAGTTTGACCACCAGAGGGAATCTTTGAGAAGCTTTTGATAGTATTCTGTATTGGCATTACCAGAGAATTTAAAACCTTTTTTTGTAATAACATAGTATATGGGATTGATTTTAAGAAAGGTGTCTTAAATATTTTAATTAACCTTTTTGGGACAGGGGGCAGCATTTTCACTTTTGGATGAATAGAGTGCCCAGAGTGAACTGCCTCCTACTATGTCCCAGATGCATTTATATATATATGATATACTGTATATATATATGCATATTATTATTAGTTTTGGATATAAACACTCTCAAGTTTCTAAAACTGTTTGAATGATGTCTGTGAGTATAACAAAACTCATATGGCAGGCAAAAACCTGAGAAAAATCCAACCAGGAAGTGGGACATCTGAGGTTTGTTTTTCAAAGCTTGGCCTACCGAGTACACATTGAGATATGGATGAGGTTGCACTTCCTAGGACAACTGTCTTTTGAAACTGGAATGAGGATCCTACTATAAAGGAGGGGCTCATGAGACCTCTTTGAGTCAGTGGTCTGGCAGAGAGCCTTGGTCTCATGGCGCGTGCTCCCGACAGAGTTAGCTCGCGTTCCAGTGCTTTTTTGAAGACAAAGGAATTCTCCGGTTGGAACATTATTGATGTTTTATGTTAAAAACATCCTAACGATTGATTCCAGACATCGTTTGACATGTTTCTAAAGGACAGTAACGGAACTTTTCAAGTTTTTGTCTGGATGAAATGCTCGCTCCTCATGAAGATGGATTACTGGGCTGAACACGCTAACAACAAGTGGCTATTTGGACATAAATGATGGAACTTTATGAAACAAATCAGTCATTTATTGTCGAACTGGGATTCCCGGGAGTGCCTTCTGATGAAGTTCATCAAAGGTAAGTGAATATTTATGGTGTTGTTTCTTACTTTGTTGATTCCAAAATGGCGGCTGTTCCTCTGGCTGTTTTGGGTTCTGAGCGCCATTTTCAGAATATGCTTTTTCCGTAAAGTTTTTTTGAAATCTGACACAGCGGTTGCATTAAGGAGAAGTCCCTTTAATTCTGTGAATAACACTTGTATCTTTTCTGGAAAATCACAGGATGTTTTGGAATCAAAACATTACTGCACTTAAGGCGCCAATGTAAACTGAAATTTGTGGATATAAATATGCACATTATCGAACAAAACATACATGTATTGTGTAACATGATGTCATATGAGTGTCATCTGATGAAGATCCTCAAAGGTTAGTGATTAATTTTATCTATATTTCTGTGACTCCTAACTTTGGCTGGACAAATGGCTGTGTTTTTTTTTTACTTGACGGAGATCTAACATGTTGTGCTTTAGCTGTAAAGCATTTTTTAAATCGGACACGATGGGTAGATTAACAAGATGTTTATCTTTCATTTGCTGTATTTGACTTGTTATTAATGTGTGAAAGTTACATATTTCAAAAAAATATTTTTTAATTTCGCAAGCTGCCTTTACAGCGGAATACTAGCTAGCCAAACTCCTGCACTAGAGAGGTTAACATTATGGTGTTTCTATACAGAAAAAAAACAAAACCGTCAGGGTTTTAGTAAGGATGGAATTGAAAATATGGCAATGTATAACATGACGGTCAGGAGTAGGCTACAGGATTGGAGGATTCTAAAGTGTTTGCCCTCATGATACAACTTTGATATTCCAATATTTCTGTAAATCAGTGATATTTATTCCCATAGTAATTCGTTATGGATCCATAACTAAATCACCATCTTCATTTTGAAAGAGTATTTTTATCATTATTTTATTAACAAAGTGTGTTTATTTGTTTATTATGCTACTGTGCAGTCTACAATACATACTGTAGTAAACATGGGAAAAATCCAAATTCCTTACATAAGGGAGAGCAACAAAAGAAAACCAGCCCCGTCGCGGACCACGATGTCTTGCTCCGAGACAAACTGAACAACTTCTTCGCTTGCTTTGAGGACAATACAGGGCCACCACTACCAAAACCTGCGGACTCTCCTTCACCGCAGCAAACGTGAGTAAAACATTTAAACGTGTTAACCCTCGCAAGGCTGCCGGCCCAGGCGACATCCCATCCTCAGAGCATGTACAGACCAGCTGGCTTGTGTGTTTACGGACATTTTCAATCCATCCCTATCCCAGTCTGCTGTTCCCACATGCTTCAAGAGGGCCACCGTTCCTGTTCCCAAGAAAGATAAGGTAACTGAGCTAAATGACAGTTGCCCCATAGCAATCACTTTCCTCATCAAGAAGTGCTTTGAGAGACTAGTCAAGGATCATATCACCTCCACCTAACACCCTAGACACATTCCAATATGCTTACGGCCCCAAAAGGTCCATAGACGACGCAATCGTAATCACACTGCACACTGCCCTAACCCATCTGGAAAAGAGGAATACCTATGTAAGAATGCTGTTCATCTACTACAGCTCAGCATTTAACACCATAGTACCCTCAAAATGAGTCATTAAGCTCGAGACCCTGGGTCTCGACCCCACCCTGTGCAACTGGGTCCTGGACTTTCTGACGGGCCGCCCCCCCTGATGGCCATGCACGCCTCCAACTCAATCATCAAGTTTGCAGATGACACTACAGTGGTAGGCTTAATTACCAACAATGACAAGACGGCCTACAGGGAGGAGGTGAGGGCCCTCGGAGTCTGGTGTCAGGAAAACAACCTCACACTCAACGTCAACAAAACAAAGGGGATGGTCGTAGCCACTTTAACTATGCCACTTTGTTTACATACTCATCTCATATGTATATACTGCACTCAATACCATCTACTGTATCTTGCCTATGCCGCTCTGTACCATCACTCATTCATATATCTTTATGTACATATTCTTTATCCCCTTACACTTGTGTCTATAAGGTAGTAGTTTTGGAATTGTTAGCTAGATTACTTGTTGGTTATTACTGCATTGTCTGAACTAGAAGCACAAGCATTTCGCTACACTCGCATTAACATATGCTAACCATGTGTATGTGACAAATACAATTTGATTTGATTTGATTTTGACTTCAGGAAACAGCAGAGGCAGCACCCCCCTATCCACCGTGACGGGACAGTAGTGGAGAAGGTGGAAAGTTTTAAGTTCCTCGACGTACACATCACAGACAAACTTAAATGGTCCACCCATACAGACAGTGTGGTGAAGAAGGCGCAACAGCGCCTCTTCAACCTCAGGAAGCTGGAGAAATTTGCCTTGTCACCAAAAACACTCACAAACTTTTACAGATGCACAATCGAGAGCATCCTGTCGGGCTTTATCACCGCCTGATACGGCAACTGCTCCACCCACAACCGCAAGGTTCTCCAGAGGGTAGTGAGGTCTGCACAACGCATCACCAGGGGCAAACTACCTGCCCTCCAAGACACCTACACCACCCGATGTCACAGGAAGGCCAACAAGATCAAGGACAACAACCACCCGAGTCACTGTCTGTTCACTCCGCTATCATCCAGAAGGCGAGGTCAATACAGCTGCATCATAGCTGGGACCGAGAGACTGAAAAACAGCTAGTATCTCAAGGCCACCAGGCTGGTAAACAGCCATCACTAACATTGAGTGGCTGCTGCCAGCATACTGACTCAAATCTCTAGCTACTTTAATAATTCAAAATGTAATAAATGTATCACTAGTCACTTTATATAATGTGTACATACCCTACATTACTCATCTCATATGAATATACTATACTCTATACCATCTACTGCATCTTGCCTGTGCTGTTCGGCCATTGCTCATCCATATATTTATATGAACATATTCTTATTAATTCCTTGATTACTTGTTAGATATTAGTTAACCTTTTGCGTGTAGGGGGCAGTATTTTCATTTGTGGCTAAAAAACGTACCCATTTGAAACTGCCTATTTCTCATCCAAAGAAACTAGAATATGCATATACTTGTCAGATTAGGATAGAAAACACTGTAAAAATATTGTCTGTGGGTATAACAGAACTGATATTGCAGGCGAGAGCCTGAGAACAATCCAATCAGGAAGTGCCTCTTATTTTGAAACCTCTCTGTTCCTATGCATGCCTATCCTCCATTTAAAGGGATATCAATCAGGTTCCTTTTTCTATGGCTTCCCTAAGGTGTCAACAGTCTCTAGACATAGTTTCAGGCTTTTATTTTGAAAAATGCGCGTGAAAGATCACATTGCGTAAGTTGATAGTTGGGGGCTCTCAGAGTGAGTTTTGCACTACAGAGTAAAGCGGCCATTGTTCCTCCCGGTCCTATTGAAAAAGCTACACACCCGGTTGATATATTATCGAATATGTATTTTAAAAACAACCTGAGGATTGATTGTAAAAAACGTTTGACATGTTTTTGTGGACATTATGGATATTATTTGGAATATACGTCTGTGTTGTCGTGCCCGCTCTTCCGTGTGGATTTCTGGACATAACGCGACAAACAAACAGAGGTATTTTGGGTATGAAATAATCTTTATGGAACAAAAGGAACATTTGTTGTGTAACTGGGAGTCTCGTGAGTGAAAACATCCGAAGATCATCAAAGGTAAACGATTAATTTGATTGCTTTTCTGATTTTCGTGACCTATCTACTTAATGCTTAGTGTACATAATGTTATGTTCTGCTATCGATAAACTTACACAAATGCTTGGATTGCTTTCGCTCTAAAGCATAATTTCAAAATCTGAGACAACAGGTGGATTAACAAAAGGCTAAGCTGTGTTTTGCAATATTGCACTTGTGATTTCATGAATATTAATATTTTTTAGTAATATTATTTGACTGTGGCGCTATGCTATTCAGCAGTTGCTGGTGACAATTATCCCGCTACCGGGATTGGTAGAGTCAACAACTTAATTAAATAAAGGTTACACTAAGAGCATAACATTTCTGCACCCTCATTTTCTAATTATTGTCTAACCAATACCCAAACTGAGATTAAGTGAAAATAAAAATATCGTTGATTTACCAGACCCATGCTTGCCTGAGAGCAGTGCAAAACAGTGCTGACATTGTTGTAAGGCTTTTGCTTCTAACTTCAATATGTCTTTAAATAAATAAGACCTACACCATATTTAACAGCACATTACTCAACACTATTGAGACTCATTTCGCCTATGATAGGCCTACAGTATATCGAAAAATATTTGTATCAATGACGTAACTCTCCGCCAATAATTACATTTAGAGGATTGGAGGACTCTAAAATAATATCTAAGGGGCATTTTCCGTTATTCTCACAGATCTTATCTGAGAATATCTAAAGGGCTTTTATATCATCTTTTATAAATTCATTAATAATAATAATAATAATAATATTAATAAAACATTACTTTGTTTAAAAAGTAACTATTTTTTGGAGATTTAATTTCCCTTTTTTATTTATTTGCTTTTTTATTTTTTTTATTTCACCTTTATTTAACCAGGTAGGCTAGTTGAGAACAAGTTCTCATTTACAACTGCGACCTGGCCAAGATAAAGCAAAGCAGTGTGACACAAACAACAACACAATGTTACACATGGAATAAACAAACATACAGTCAATAATGCAATAACAGTCTATATACAGTGTGTGAAAATGAGGTAGGATAAGGGGGGTGAGGCAATAAATACGCCATAGTGGAGAAATTATTACAGTATGGCAAATTAAACATTGGGGTGATAGATGTGCAGAAGCTGAGTCTGCAAGTAGTGGTGCTGGGGTGGTTGGATGGTGGTAGTTGGATGGGCTATTTACAGATTGGCTATGTACAGGTGCAGTGATCTGTGAGCTGCTCTGACATCTGGTTCTTAAAGCTAGTGAGGGAGATATGAGTCTCCAGCTTCGGTGATTTTTGCAGTTCGTTACAGTCATTGGCAGCAGCTGGAACGAAACTCGGCCGAAGGAGGAATTGGCTTTGGGGGTGACCAGTGAAATATACCTGCTGGAGCGCATGCTGCGGGGGGGTTCTGCTATGATGACCAGCGAGCTGAGATAAGGGTGGGCTTTACCTAGCAACAACTTACAGATGACCTGGAGCCAGTGGGATTGGCGACGGATATAAAGTGAGGGCCAGCCAACGAGAGCATACAGGTCGCAGTGGTGGGTGCTATATGGGGCTTTGGTGACAAAACAGATGGCACTGTGATAGACTGCATCCAATTTGCTGAGTAGAGTGTTGGAGGTTATTTTGTAAATGACATCGCCAAAGTCAACGATCGTTAGGATTGTCAGTTTTACTAGGGTATGTTTGGCAGCATGAGTGAAGGATGCTTTGTTGTGAAATAGGAAGCCGATTCTAGAATTAATTTTGGATTGGAGATGCTTAATGTGAGTCTGGAAGGAAGGTTACAGTCTAACCAGACACCTAGATATTTGTAGTTGTCCACATATTCGAAGTCAGAACCGTCCAGAGTAGTGGTGCTGGACGGGTTGGTAGGTGTGGGCAGCCATCGGTTGAATAGCATGCATTTAGTTTTGCTTGCATTTAAGGGCAGGTGGAGGCCATGGAAAGAGAGTTGTATGGCATTGAAGATCGTCTAGAGGTTGGTTAACACAGTGTCCAAAGAAGGGCCAGAAGTATACAGAATGGTGCAGTCTGCGTAGAGGTGGATCAGAGAATCTCCAGCAGCAAGAGCGACATCATTGATGTATACAGAGAAAAGAGTCGCCCAGAGGATTGAACCCTGTGGCACCCCCATAGAGACTGCAACAGGCCCTCCGATTTGACACACTTGAACTCTGTCAGAGAAGTAGTTTGTGAACCAGGCAAGCCAATCATTTGAGAAACCAAGGCTATTGAGTCTGCCGATAAGAATGTGGTGATTGACAAGAGTCAAAAACCTTGGCCAGGTCGATGAATAGAGCTGTACAGTATTGTCTCTTATCGATGACGTTTATGATGTCGTTTAGGACCTTGAGCGTGGCTGAGGTGTACCCGTGACCAGCTCGGAAACCACATTGCATAGCGGAGAAGGTACGGTGGGATTCTAAATGGTCAGTGATCTGTTTGTTAACTTGACTTTCGAAGACCTTAGAAAGGCAGGGTAGGATAGATATACATGTAGGTCTGTAGCAGTTTGGGTCTAGAGTGTCTCCCCCTTTGAAGAGGGGGATGACTGCGGCAGCTTACCAATCTTTGGGGATCTCAGAGGATACGAAAGAGAGGTTGAACAAGCTAGTAATAGGGGTTGCAACAATTTCGGCGGATCATTTCCGCCTTGACATACCCTAATCTAAATACCTGTAGCTCAGGCCCAGAGGCAAGGACATGCATATTCTTGGTATCATTTGAAAGGAAACACTCTGAAGTTTGTGGAAATGTGAATTGAATGTAGGAGGATATAAAACAATAGATCTGGTAGAAGAAAATACAAGGAAATATACATATGTTTTCTGTTTTTTATTGTTGCTGCATCATCTTTCAAATGACCAAGAACAGCCACACATACTGATAGGATGATGTGGATGATTTGAATGTATTGAAACTGAGACTGAGGAGCAGGCTGTTTACTTTAGGCACCTTATTCATCCAAGCTGCTCAATACTGCCCCCCAGCCATAAAAAGTTAAAGCAGTATCCAAATCCATTGGATGTAGTGATCACCATAGCCTTATTTAGGAAAACCAAAGTTCCAAATGCTGGATCTAATATAGTGTATATGAGGTCATACTATAAGTTTAGTAGTGATTCCTATGTTGTTTTTGTAAAGAAGTGTTTATTGGTCTATGGTGTGTAATGAGGAGCAACCAGACTCTGTACTTGACAAATTCATGAAATGTCTTATTCCAGTTACTAATAAGCAGGCATCCATTAGCGTCCTACCTGGCCAACATCCGGTGAAATTGCAGGGCGCGAAATTCAAACTACAGAATTATAAATATTTAACTTTCATAACATCACAACTGTAATACATAAAAAAAGCTTAACTTCTTGCTAATCCAGCCGCTGTGTCAGATTTCAAAATGTCTTTATGGCGAAAGCACACCATGCCATTATCTGAGGACAGCACCCAGCATACAAAAGCATGAAAAACATATTTCAACCAGGCAGGTGCACCACGAAAGTCAGAAATAGCGATATAATAAATGCCTTACCTTTGATGATCTTCTTCTGTTGGCACTCCAAAAGGTCCCAGATACATCACAAATGGTCCTTTCGTTCGATAATGTCCTTCTTTATATCCATAAAAACTCAATTTAGCTGGCGCACTTCAGTCAATAATCCACCCAGATTCCCTCCATCAAAATGCATACAAAATGAATCCCAAACGTTACTAATAAACTTTTCCGAACAAGTCAAACAACGTTTATAATCAAACTTTAGGTACCCTAATGCGTAAATAAATGATCAAATTTAAGAAGGAGAATCATTATTTTCTTTAACGGAGAAAGAAAACAAAGAACGCTTTCTCTTCCACGCTCTTGGAAACACTACAACCAAAATGGAAGCCACCTAGAAAAACTACAATTTCTGGCTCATTTTTCCAAATACCAGCATGAAACTGAACAATTGTATGGTTGAGAGGGATGAGGCAAAAGGAATAGCAAATAAGTCTAGCTGCACAACCGATTGGAAAACGAACTGCAAATTGAGAAACCATGTGACTAATTTGAATAAAAGAAGAACATACTATACTATGAAATAAAGATAAAACGACAAAGAATGACAGTAAAAAGCTTTGGAGCACCTTACATGAAATTTTGGACAAAAATGCACACTCCGCTCAATCATTAATTGAATCAGATGGCTCATTCATCACATAACCCACTGATATTGCCAATTACTTTGATTATTTTTTTATTGGCAAGACTAGAAAACTTAGGGATGACATGCCAGCAATAAACGCTGACACTACACATACAAGTAAAACTGACCAAATTATGAAATACAAGCATTTTATTTTTGAATTCCGTGTCTGTGGAAGAAGTAAATGAATGTTGTCTGTTACAAATGACAAGCCAATGTGGTCTCACAAATTGGATGCAAAAATTACTAAGGATAATAGCGGATAATATTGCCACTCCTATTTACTATATGATAAGTCTAAGCCTACTAGAAAGTGTGTGCCCTCAGTCCTGGAGAGAAGCAAAAGTCATTCCGCTACCCATTTTTCTGGCTCAAATAGCCAACCAATCAGCCTGCTACCAACTCTTAGTAAACTTTTGGTAAAAATGGTCTTTTACCAGATAAAATGCTATTTTAATGTAAACAAATTAACAACAGACTTTCAGCACACTTATAGGGAATGACTTTTAACAAGCAAGGCACTTACACAAATGACTGATGATTGGCTGGGAGAAAAATCATAAAAAGATTTTTACAGGGCAGTGCACATGTGGGGGCTGTTTTTTCAGACTTCAGTGCAGCTTTTGATATTATCGATCATAATCTGCGGCTAGAAAAACGTATTTGTTATGGCTTTACACCTCCTGGTATTTTGTGGATGACAGAACACAAAGGGTGTTCTTTAATGGTAGCCTCTCCATCATAATCCAGTTAGAATCAGGAATTCCACAGGGCAGCTGTCTAGGCCTTTTACTTTTTTCAATCTTTACCAATGACTTGCCACTGGCATTGAGTAAAGCCAGTGTGTCTATGTATGTGGATGACTCAACACTATACATGCCAGCTACTACAGCGAGTGAAATCACTGCAACACTTAACAATGAGCTGCAGTTAGTTTCAGAATGGGTGGCAAGGAATACGTTAGTCCTAAATATTTCTAAAACTAAAAGCATAACATTTGAGACAAATTATTCACTAAACCCTAAACCTCAAATAAATCTTCTAATAAATTATATGGAAATTGAGCAAGTTGAGGTTACTGAACTGCTTGGAGTAACCTTGGATTGTAACTGTCATGGTCAAAACATGTTGATACAACATTAACTAAGTTAGGGAGAAGTCTGTCCATAATAAAGCCTTTTTAACAACACTGTCAACAAGGCAGGTCCGACAAGTCTAGTTTTGTAGAACCTGGACTACTGTTCAGTCATATGGCCAGAACAGGGAAGAACGGTTGACCCTAAATGTACATGGAGAGGTAACATTATTAATATACTTGTAAATCTCTCCTGGCTATGGAAGAAGTGGAAGAGAGATTGACTTCATTACTACTTGTTTTTGTAAGAAGAATTGACATGCTGAAATCACCGAGGTGTTTGTTTAAACTAATAACACACAGCTCGGACACCCATGCATACCCCACAATCCCCAAGTCAAGAACAGACTATGGAAGGCGCACAGTACTACATAGAGCCATGGCTACATGGAATTTTATTCCACATCAGGTAACTGATGCAAACAATAGAATCAGATTAAAAATACACCTTATGGAACAGCTGGGACTATGAAGAGACACACTCAGGCACAGACACACATGATAAGACATGCACTATACACACACGTACACATGGATGTTGTATTGTAAATTTGTAATAGTGGAGTAGTGGCCTGAGGGAACAAACTAAATGTATTAGGTAACGTATTATGAAATATAATGCCATGTAATATTTTAAATTCTATATAACTGCCTTAATGTTGATGGACACAGCAGCTAATGGGAATTCTTAATAAATACAAATGGTTGTCTCTGGGTTTGTGCAGCCCCTCTACCTCCACAGGGCTGGAAAACGTCCCTGTATCAGATGTCCCTAACTACTAATGAGTGGTTTAGTTTAGTTTATTAGGATTCCCATTAGCTCTTGGACATTCAATAGCTACTCTTCCTGGTATACCCTGTCAAAGACATGCACAGTGCCTTCAGAAAGTATTCAGACCTGTAAGGGTACGTGCTGGTGCCAGGGAAGTCAGGCGCAGGAGATCGAACTTGGTATTAAACGGAGCAGTTTAATAAGTGCTCAAAAACTCTGAAAACCAAACATTTACAAAATAATACAAGTGGGTACATATCTTGCACAATGCTTACAAACAAACACCAACAAGGACAATGAGGGGAAACAGAGGGTTAAATACACAAGACAAGACAAAACCAAAGGAAAATTAAAAGAGGATCAGCGATGGCTAGAAGGTCGGCGACTTCGAACGCCGAATGCCGCCCGAACAAGGAGGGGAACCAACTTCGGCGGAAGTCGTGACTGTCCCCCCCGTGGCCTCGGGGATGACCCGGAAGGCGAGGAGCAGGGTGATCCGGACGAAGACGGTGGAACTCCTGTAGCATAGATGGGTCCAACACGTCCTCGACCGGGAACCCAGCACCTCTCCTCCAGACCGTACCCCTCCCACTCCACGAGATACTGAAGGCCTCTCGCCCGGCACCTCGAATCCAGTATGGAGAGAACGGAGTACGCCGGGGCCCTTCCGATGTCCAGAGGTGGTGGAGGAACCTCCCGCACCTCAGACTCCTCGAGCGAGCCAGTCACCACCGGCCTGAGGAGAGACACATGGAACGAGGGGTTAATTCGGTAATCAGGTGGAAGCTGTAGACTATAACAAACCTCTTTCACTCTCCTCAGGCATCACGGCCTGCTGAAGGTGGACACGGACAGTTTCCGCGCGCCTGAACCAGTCGTCCACCGCAGGAACCTCGGTCTAACCCTGATGCCAAGGCGCCAGAATCGGCTGGTACCCCAGTATGCACTGGAAGGGAGAGATGTTAGTGGAGGGGTGGCGGAGCGAGTTCTGTGCCATCTCGGCCTAGGGCATGAACAACGTCCACTCCCCCGGCCGGTCCTGGCAATAGGAACGCAGAAACCTGCCCACATCCTGGTTCACTCTCTCCACCTGCCCATTACTCTCTGGGTGAAAACCCGAAGTAAGGCTAATCGAGACCCCAGACGTTCCATGAACACCTTCCAGACCCTAGATGTGAACTGAGGACCCCGATCAGACACGTAGTGCCGGAAGCCGTGTGTAAACAAGGCCTCCGCGGTCTGTAGGGCCGTAGGGAGACTGGGCAGAGGGAGGAGACGACAGGACATAGAGAAACGGTCCACAATGACCAGGATCGGAGTGTTACCCTGTGAGAGTGGAAGAACAATAAGAAAATCCACCGACAGGTGCGACCAACGCCGCTATGGAACGGGTAAGGGGTGTAGCTTACCTCTGGGCAGGGGCATAGGAGCCTTACACTGGGTGCACACCGAGCAGGAGGAAACATAAACACTCACGTCTTTAGCCAAGGTAGGCCACCAGTACCTCTCGCTCAAACAGCACACTGTCCGACCGATCCCAGGATGACTAGAGAAGGCCACTGCATCACTTCCACTGCGTCACCATGCCCAAAGGAGCGGTGACCTCCCTAAACCACCCTGACCCTAATGGTCGACTATCTAAAGCGTGAACGGGGAAAGGCACATCCACTGGAATGATGAGGATCCCTAAACTATGGGCTAAAGCTCTGTCAATAAAATTCCCAGACGTGCCTGAATCAACGAGCGCCTTATGCTGGGAATGCGGGGAAAACTCAGGGAAAGTGGCAAACACAACAGAGGGCTCTGGGTGAGAATGGTGCCGGCTCACCTGGGGTGACGCCAGAGCACCCTGCCTGCTGCCTCGATCCCCAGAGGAACCAACCCGGCACTGACCGGCAGTGTGACCTCTGCGGCCACAGATAGTGCACGAGCGGGAACCCCCTCCGGTCTCCCTGCGCACCGCCCCTCCCAGCTCCATGGGTATCGGAGAGGGGGTGCAGGAGGATGGAACCACCGGAACCCGATCAGAAAGTCCACGGGTAGCCAGCAGGTTGTTCAGCCGGATGGACAAGTCCACCAGCTGGTCGAGTGTAAGGGTGGTGTCTCTGCAGGCCATCTCCCGATGGACGTCCTCGCGCAAAATGCAGCGGTAATGGTCGATCAGGGCCCTGTCGCTCCATCCCGCACCGGCAGCCAGGGTCCTAAACTCCAGGGTGAACTCCTGGGGGCGCTCCTCATCACCTGCCTCAGATGGAAGAGGCGCTCACCCTCGGCTCTACCCTCGGGCGGGTGGTGGAAGACTGCCTGGAAACGGCAGGTGAACTCCTCAAACTGGGCCAACACCACATCTCCCTCTCTCCACACAGCGTTGGCCCACTCCAGGGCTTTCCCGGTGAGGCACGAGATCAGGGAGGACACCCTCTCATGCCCCGATGGAGCTGGGTGGACAGTGGCAAGGTATAGCTCCAGTTGAAGTAGGAACCCCTGGCAGGTCGCAGCCTCTCCGACGTACTCCTGGGGCAGGGAGAGACGAATCCCACTTGGTATAAAACGGAGCAGTTTAACCTCTTGCTTCTACTTGGGACGCTTGCGTCCCAACTAGAGCTCTGGAAATGCAAATGCGCTACGCTAAATGCTAATAGTATTAGTTAAAACTCAAAAGTTCATTAAAATACACATGCAGGGTATCAAATTAAAGCTACACTCGTTGTGAATCCAGGCAACAAGTCAGATTTTTAAAATGCTTTTCGGCGACAGCATGAGAAGCTATTATCTGATAGCATGCACCAATACACTACAACACAAAAGCACAGCAGGGGACGTAAACAAAATAATTAGCATTTCGGCGTTACACAAACCGCACAATAAAATAGAAAACAGTCATTACCTTTCACCATCTTCTTTGTTGGCACTCCTAGATGTCCCATAAACACTATTGGGTCTTTATTTCGATTAAATCGGGCCATATAAAGCCAAGATATCGTTATATGTAGACTGTGTGATAAACGAAAAAAACAGCGATTTCACAACGTAACGTCATTTTTTAAAATTCAAAAAGTAGACGATAAACTTTCACAAAACACTTCGAAATACGTTTGTAATGCTACTTTAGGTATTAGTAAACGTTAATAAGCGATAAAAATCATCCTTATGCGATGTAAAAATCATTAGCTGTCGTCGAGAGCTCTTCCGGAATGATCTGGGCGGAGACCGGAGGTAAGTGGTGCCCCTGTTTCGGTTCAACCAAGAATCAAAGATGATTCAATTCACAAGACTCTAGACAACATGGGGATGCTGTGGGAGTTGAATGCTCGGTCTTATCTAATTCGGCTCACTGTTAACAATTGCTGGAAGTGGCGCAAGGATATTTATTTCCATTTTCTGTGATCAGGTTTTCCTGCGCTTTCCGATGTAACGCACGTTATGTTATAGCCACAGTCGTGATTTAACCAGTTTTAAAAACGTCCGAGGGTTTCCTATCCACACATTCTAACCATATGAACGTACTATATTCCTGGCATGAGTAGCAGGGCGCTGAAATGTTGCGCGATTTTTAACAAAATGTTCAAAAAAGTAGAGGGTCGACTTAAGAGGTTAATAAGTGCTCAAAAACTCTGATAACCAAAATATACAAAATAATACAAGTGGGTACAAAACCCGTCGCACACCAGAACATATTTTGCACAATGCTTACAAACAAACAATCACACAAGGACAATGAGGGGAAACAGAGGGTTAAATACACAACATGTAAGTAATGGGATTTTAACCAGGTGTGATACAAGACAAGACAAAACCAAAGGAAAATGAAAAGAGGATCAGCGATGGCTAGAAGGTCGGCGACTTCGACCGCCGAACGCCGCCCGAACAAGGAGAGGGACCAACATCGGCGGAAGTCGTGACAAGACCCCTTCACTTTTTTCATATTTTGTTACGTTACAGCCTTATTCTAAAATCAATAAAATCAAAACGTTTTTTTTATACATTTTTGCTAATTTATTAAAAATAAACTGAAACATCACATTTACAAAGGTATTTAGACCCTTTACCCAGTACTTTGTTGAAACACCTTTGGCAGCAATTACAGCCTAGAGTTTTCTTAGGTATGACACAGACAATTCCTTCGACCTCATGGCTTGGTTTTTGCTCTGACATGCACTGTCAAGTGTGGGCCCTTACATTCATGAAGGGCACTTTTCGGCATTTGCTGAACGATAGATGAGAATCTCCATATTGCAAATGTACGGTCCCTTACTAGACGTCCGCGAATGTTTCTAAAATTCGCCCGGGAAGTATTGAAACGAATTCTCTCGTACAGTTTCTGTTTTATAAAATGCTCAAATTTAGTTCATTTTTCTGCTGTCCCGGTAAATTCCACCAGATGGCGAATCTTATTGAAAATGTACACAACATCACCAATCATGACATGGCCATTTCTCCTAAATGGAAAAGACTTCGAAGACAAAACTTGGTGAGCATAGGTTTGGACTAATAGGCTGTTAGCCCAGAAACAAGATGGTGTCGAGGCTGTAACACTTTTTGAGTTAAATCAAATCAAATCAAATAAAAATGTATTTGTCACATACACATGGTTAGCAGATGTTAATGCGAGTGCAGTGAAATGCTTGTGCTTCTAGTTCCAGACCATTTTTCTGGGATAAAAGGTCAAAATGAAAATAGAGCGCTAATTTGACCGCTTCACCTACGGTGTAAGGAAAAAAAGAATCAGCCATTTATCTATCGTAATTTAAGAGACATTTTACAATTGGTGATGGTCAAAGAAATGTGTTTTTTTTTCCCAAAAAACTTACAGATCCAGTTGCGTCGTGTTCAGACGAAACCGTTAAGGCGGGTTTCGGAGCTCTGCGAGATTTCTGTGATTTTCTGAAATCACACACACCAATTCAACCCTCTGTATATCAGTCAGTTCTTAACGTAGAGACTGAAAACTAAATATTATGTAAGAGCCTACCCCAAGGAGGATATGTGTTCACTTTCAGCTTCCTGTGTGAAAATTGGGGTCATAGGGACTGTTTTGAAGGGTTAAAACGGTCAGATCTTTCCAAAACTTACTATGTGTGATTAGGCAACCCTCATTAACTGTAAATCAGTAATTTCTCCCAACAGATGTCAAAGAAAAACTCTCGCACACACACACACACACACACACACACACACACACACACACACACACACACACACACACACACACACAGCAAGGATGGAGTGACACAGTGTGGGCAGAAAGACACACAGAGCCTGCAATGGCATTACCATAATCTCAAGGCTGTGCCGAGTTCAACGAGATGCCCACTTGACCGTAGCTTGCTCGGTCTGAGCGCAGCGACCGTGCAAAAAAGTAGGCACAAAATGAAGCCTAGCCCTAAATTTCAGGTGCTTTTGGGTGACAGCGGGAGAACCGTTAGGGTTAGAAGCACATTTCGACGACAGGAACATTTCTGAGTTCCTCCCGATCTGTGCAAGCTTAAACTTGACCGTGTGGCATTAACCCTTAACAGTTCAAATAAGTTGTTTACATCAAACAGTTTTCCATGACTTCTCTCCCTATAGGAATACATTGCCTGCTCCCCTAAATTCAACCTGAAGCCTATGTGAGTTATGAATGCCTTATGAACCTGTCTTCGATGACAATTAATTAGGCCACCACGAGGACTACCTGTGTTGATTTTAAGCCTCCTGCAGCAACCAGAAGTGGTTAACCTCTTGAAGCAAGGGGGCACAATTGTAATGTTTGGAAAAATAACTTTCCCAAGGTAAACGGCCTATTTCTCAGGACCAGATGCTAGAATATGCATATAATTGACATATTAGGATATAAAACACTCTAAAGTTTCCAAAACTGTCAACATTTTGTCTGTGAGTTAAACAGAACTGATAATGCAGGCTAAAACCTGAGAACAATCCAATCAGGAAGGGCCCCTGTTTTTGAAATCTCTCTGTTCTTATGCATCCCTATTGTCCATTTAAAGGGATATCAACCAGATTCCTTTTTCCGTGGCTTCCCTAAGGTGTCAACAGTCTTTAGACATAGTTTGAAGCTTTTATTTTGAAAAATGAGCATGAAGGATCACATTGCGTAAGTAACTGTCTGAGGAATGATTATAAAAAACATTTGACATGTTTATGTGGATATTATGAAGATGATTGGCAATTTCCGTCTGCGTTGTCGTGACCGCTCTTTCCTGTGGATTTCTGAACTTAACGCGACAAACAAATGACGGTATTCTGGGTATAAAATAATCTTTATGGAACAAAAGGAACATTTGCTGTGTAACTGGGAGTCTCGTGAGTGAAAACATCCGAAGATCATCAAAGGTAAACGGTTAATTTGATTGCTTTTCTGATTATCGTGACCAAGCTTCCTGCTGCTAGCTGGACATAATGCTATGCTAGGCTATCGATAAACTTACGCAAATGCTTGTCTTAATTATGGTATGGGCAGGCATAAGCTATGGACAACTAACACAATTGCATTTTATTGATGGCAAGTTGTGCAGAGATACCGTAATGAGATCCTGAGGAAAAATCTGGTGCCATTCATCCACCGCCATCACCTCATGTCGACAGCGTGTTCCACCTCATGTTTCAGCATGATAATGCACGGGCCCAGGTTGCAAGGATCTGTAAACAAATCCTGGAAGCTGAAAATGTCCAAGTTCTTCCATGGACTGCATACTCACCAGACATGTCACCCATTTAGCATGTTTGGAATACTCTGGATCAACTTGTACAACAGCGTGATCCAAGTCTTGCTATTATCCAGCAACTGCGAAGGGGATGTTTCGCACTGCATGAGGGAAATGATGGTCAGAACAGATGCTGACTGGTTTTCTGATCTAAGCCCCTACCTTTTTTAAGGTATCTGTGACCAACAGATGTACAGTCATGGCCAAAAGTTTTGAGAATGACACATATATTAATTTCCACAGAGTTTGCTGCTTCAGTGTCTTTAGATATTTTTGTCAGATGTTTCTATGGAATACTGAAGTATAATTACAAGCATTTCCTAAGTGTCAAAGGCTTTTATTGACAATTACATGAAGTTGATGCAAAGAGTCAATATTTGCAGTGTTGACCCTTCTTTTTCAAGACCTCTGCAATGCGCCCTGGAATGCTGTCAATTAACTTCTGGGCCACATCCTGACTGATGGCAGCCCATTCTTGCATAATCAATGCTTGGAGTTTGTCAGAATTTGTGGGTTTTTGTTTGTCCCACCCCTCCTCTTGAGGATTTGACCACAAGTTCTCAATGGGATTAAGATCTGGGGAGTTTCCTGGCCATGGACACAAAATATAGATGTTTAGTTATCACTTTTGCCTTATGGCAAGGTGCTCCTGCAAAAGGCATTGTTCTTCACCAAACTGTTCCTGGATGGTTGGGAGAAGTTGCTCTCGTGGAGGATGTGTTGGTACAATTCGTTATTCATGGCTGTGTTCTCAGGCAAAATTGTGAGTGAGCCCACTCCCTTGGCTGAGAAGCAACCCCAGACATGAATGGTCTCAGGATGCTTTACTGTTAGCATGACACAGGACTGATGGTAGCGCTCACCTTGTCTTCTCCGGACAAGCTTTTTTTCCGGATGCTCCAAACAATCGGAAAGGGGATTCATCAGAGAAAATGATTACCCTAGTCCTCAGCAGTACAGTCCCTGTACCTTTTTCAGAATGTCAGTCTGTGCCTGATGTTTTTCCTGGAGAGAAGTGGCTTCTTTGCTGCCCTTCTTGACATCAGGCCATCCTCCAAAAGTCTTCGCTTCACTGTGCGTGAAGATGCACTCACACCTGCCTGCTGCAATTCCTGAACAAGCTCTGTACTTGTGGTGCCCCAAACCCGCAGCTGAATCAACTTGAGACGGCCCTGGAGCTTGCTGGACTTTCTTGGGCGCCCTGAAGCCTTCTTCACAACAATTGAACCGCTCTCCTTGAAGTTCTTGATCATCCGATAAATGGTTGATTTACGTGCAATCTTACTGGCAGCAATATCCTTGCCTGTGAAGGCCCTTTTTGTGCAAAGCAATGATGACGGCACGTGTTTCCTTGTAGGTAACCAAGGATGACAGAGGAAGAACAATGATTCCAAGCACCACCCTCCTTTTGAAGCTTCCAGTATGTTATTCGAACTCAATCAGCATGACAGAGTGATCTCCAGCCTTGTCCTCGTCAACACTCACACCTGTGTTAATGAGAGAATCACTGACATGATGTCAGCTGGTCCTTTTGTGGCAGGGCTGAAATGCAGTGGAAATGTTTTTGGGGGATTCAGTTCATTTGCATGGCCAAGAGGAACTTTGCATTTAATTGCAATTCATCTGATCATACACACACAGTGGGGCAAAAAAGTATTTAGTCAGCCCCCAATTGTGCAAGTTCTCCCACTTAAAAAGATGAGAGAGGTCTGTAATTTTCATCATTGGTACACTTCAACTATGACAGACAAAATGAGAAAAAAATCCAGATAATCACATTGTAGGATTTTTACTTTATTTATTTGCAAATTATGGTGGAAAATAAGCATTTGGTCACCTACAAACAAGAAAGATTTCTGGCTCTCACAGATCTGTAACTTCTTTTTTAATAGGCTCCTCTGTCCTCCACTTGTTACCTGTATTAATGGCACCTGTTTGAACTTGTTATCAGTATAAAAGACACCTGTCCACAACCTCAAACAGTCACACTCCAAACTCCACTATGGCCAAGACTAAAGAGCTGTCAAAGGACACCAGAAACAAAATTGTAGACCTGGGCCAAAATATCAGCAACAGTGTGTGAAAACCTTGTGAAGACTTACAGAAAACGTTTGACCTCTGTCATTGCCGACAAAGGGTATACAACAAAGTAATGAGATAAACTTTTGTTATTGACCAAATACTTATTTTCCACCATAATTTGCAAATAAATTCATTAAAAATCCTACAATGTGACTTTTTGGGAAAAAAAATCTCATTTTGTCTGTCATAGTTGAAGTGCACCTATGATGAAAATTACAGTCCTCTCTCATCATTTTAAGTGGGAGAACTTGCACAATTGGTGGCTGACTAAATACTTTTTTGCCCCACTGTATTTGAGGTGTATACTATACTGGTTTCAAAGTAGATTTGTGTAAGACTACCAAGAAACACTCTGTGTGATCCTGATTTAGCACACCACAGTAAAAGGTTAAGGCCTAATTTGACAAGTAATATCACATGACATGTTGTCCACTCAATCGAAATGGGGTAGAGACAAGGAGCGTATGAAGCTGTTACCTATGTTGAAATCAGACCTATTAGGTAAAGGTAGGATTCACCAAGTATTGTCATTTTTAAGCTGTATTATCATTCTCATGTAGTGTGTATTCAATTTACACTGAACAAATATAAATGCAACATGCAAAGGGTTGGTCCCAAATTTCATTAGGCGAAATAAGAAATCCCAGAAATTTTTATTTCTCTCAAATGTTGTGCCCAATTTTCCTTTCTCTACCTTTATCCAACTGGCCTCACAACCATAGACCAAGTCTAACAACGCCAGTCCAGGACCTCCACATCCGGCTTCTCCATCTGCGGGATCGTCTGAGACCAGCCACACGGACAGTTAATGAATTTGTTGGTTTGCATAACTGAAAAATGTCTGCACCAACTGTCAGAAACTGTCTCAGGAAAGATCATCTGCATGCTCGTTGTCCTCCACAGGGTCTTGACCTGACTGCATTTCGGCATCATAACCGATTTCAGTGGGCAAATTCTCACCTTCGCACGCTGGAGAAGTGTCGCAAGGATCTGTACACAACTCCTGAAAGCTGAAAATGTCCCATTTTTTCCATGGCCTGCATAGTCACCAAACATGTCACCCATTGAACATGCTTGGGATGCTCTGGATTGACATGGACGACAGCGTGTTCCAGTTCCCATCAATATCCAGCAACTTCGCACATCCATTGAAGATGAGTGGGACAACATTCCAGAGGTCACAATAAACAGCCTGATCATCTCTATGCGAAGGAGATGTGTCGCCAATCATATATCCTTCGCTAAACTGGATGAAGAAATTCAGATCTAAGTCTGAAAACAACATTCCACTGGTCTCATTCAGTCCAAGTTCATTTCTGAGAAGAAAACAGGCAATCAATCCAATAATTAATTAAATGTATCCAAGTCAACTGCTGCCAGAATCTGGAGATTGCTTTTAAATGTGTTTATTTACAGTAAGGCGAGTGAGTCCAAAGGTTTCCAAACTGGCAGTGACTACAGGGCAAACAAGACCAAAAATACATGGCAACATGCTCAATCATTTAAGGTTTAAAACTTGCTGCTACTTCAATATGCTCCTTTTATAAATATATTTTATTGGGCACTATAACCACATATAAGCAAAATTGGTACAGCATTCTTGGCACAACATTCTCAACAAATATATGGTATTACAGGGCACTTTTTAAAATATGTTAATGAGCCATAAAACCACAATACCATGCACCCACTAGTGGTCAAGAGGTTTTTGGCGCTCCAAAGATATGGGTCGGTACTGAATTCTGTGGGGTGGAATTGCAGTACCATTTGAAATACAGCAATTTTACCACAATGCACCATAATTTGGGAAAACCTGTCTTAGACTGCAGGTTCATTGGACGCCGATTCAAGTAGCCCATGTGGGCTATGTGCAGGCTACAGCGCGTCTCGTGTGAATTGTTATGTGGATTATAATACATTTACTTATTTTTAGGGGGTAGATGTATATATCTTCAAGGCAAGCAATAGGCAGAAAAAAATAATGGTGGCTTCAGTGCCTGTGTGGTCCAACGGTTACAGCCGGCATACATATGCGCAGGTCCTAATCCAGGCACTTGTCATCTCCCGTCTGGATTACTGCAACTCGCTGTTGGCTGGGCTCCCTGCCTGTGCCATTAAACCCCTACAACTCATCCAGAACGCCGCAGCCCGTCTGGTGTTCAACCTTCCCAAGTTCTCTCACGTCACCCCGCTCCTCCGCTCTCTCCACTGGCTTCCAGTTGAAGCCCGCATCCGCTACAAGACCATGGTGCTTGCCTACGGAGCTGTGAGGGGAACGGCACCTCAGTACCTCCAGGCTCTGATCAGGCCCTACACCCAAACAAGGGCACTGTGTTCATCCACCTCTGGCCTGCTCGCCTCCCTACCACTGAGGAAGTACAGTTCCCGCTCAGCCCAGTCAAAACTGTTCGCTGCTCTGGCCCCCCAATGGTGGAACAAACTCCCTCACGACGCCAGGACAGCGGAGTCAATCACCACCTTCCGGAGACACCTGAAACCCCACCTCTTTAAGGAATACCTAGGATAGGATAAAGTAATCCCTCTCACCCCCCTTAAAAGATTTAGATGCACTACTGTTCCACTGGATGTCATAAGGTGAATGCACCAATTTGTAAGTCGCTCTGGATAAGAGCGTCTGCTAAATGACTTAAATATATGCCACAATAGGCATGGGTTTGACTCTCAGCTCAATGAAATCTTCTTTGGATAGACTCAAATGCATGAACATCTTGAAAGCATTATGACGTTAAATATTAAAGTTACACATTATATGCTTTCAATCCACAACAAGGTTGACTTTAAATGGTGGTATCAAACTGGGCCTATGCTATTGCTGCTGGTGCTTAGCAATGGTCATCTCACCTATGTAAGGGCCATCCACACCAAAGACCATAATCATATTGACAAATTATAGCCTAATAATAAAACATTGCCGAGCATACACACTGAAGGACAGTTTATCGATCTACAGTAGGCCTACATCTGTCAATCAAATTATGTCCAAAATGAGCTCATCAACTCAGCCAGGGAAACAAAAGCACAAGTTTTTCACACCTTTGATCATGTGACAATGGATAGGCTAACGGATATCCTACAGAATGTAGTGGAATATAATCAAATATTAAGGGGTCTATTGATGAAACTAGATTATCGCCAGCTGATGTCTCGTTAAACCATCAATGCACGCTAAATTCACCTGCACTGCTGATCTCAATTGCAACCATTTTTGGTCACCTCATTACCGCTCCCTAAAATATGATGTTGGTGTTACCTTAGCAACCATACTTAGCAACCATACTCTTTCAAGATATGTTAGCCGTTTGGTTGGCATTATCATTGGAGCAACTCAATCCTTTTGAACGGACCAAGGGTGATTTATCTATTTGACAAGCAGTTCATACAATAGAAATAAAGTATTTCATCATTTAACATAGCAAATCTACTGTGGCAATTTACCCGACACTTGGTATGAATGGAAACTAATGTTGGTATAGCCTACTGTTATTACTTTCTTTCCTATTTATGTTATACATTAAATGCAAGTGTCTGGTGTGGTCATTTCCTATCAAGATCAGGGGTAAAAAAAATGTAATGAGTAACTAAATCAATGGCTCTATTAAATGTATTGTTGAAGTGTTTGCACAGCATTCACCATGAATACAGTACTCACCATGAATGCAGTCTCCGCTAAGGTGGAAGCAATGCCATTAAATTTCAATCATGTAGTAATGCTGAATTTGTCAACCAGGGCAATTTAGTAATATATGCCAAGAGGGAGTGGGCTGCAATCAAACCCACACGGACACAGTAGGCTTTCATGTGCATGCTGAAGGCAGCAGCCCTAACCACTAGACCTTTCCCAGGCCATGGTTGAACTCAATTTTGACAGTTGATTCCTAACCTTAGGTAAGCTGTAAACCTTAAGACATCCTATTTTTTGATAATACATGTATATACCGTACTGTAGATAAAAAGAAAATCGGCTACTTTGTGAGTTATAAAATCAGTTGTTCTCTTTCATGCACCATTGTACTCCATTTCGTATGCTACTTCACTATTCTCAATATCATCTTGTCTTTACATCTGATATTATAGTGTACAATTAGTTTTGGCTACAGTAGGATATATAGTTTAGGTGTAGCCTACTGTACAGCTGCATTTGAGATACATTTAACAGTGGTGTTTCTGTCTTGCTCAGTTGGTAGAGCATGGTGCAATTAATGCCAGGGTAGTGGGTTCAATTCCCACAACCACCCATCCATAAACTGTATGCATGCATGACTGTTGGAAGGTTCTGTAATTTTTTTCTTAGTCAACCTTGTGTTCTGTTTCATTGTGTTCTTGAACGTAGCCCTGTTTATTTGTGTTCTTGAACGTAGCCCTGTCTTTCATTTTTGTTCATTGAGTTCACCTGTGTTAGTTACTCACCTGGTCTCATCAGCTCCTTATTTAGTTCAGTTCATTCTGTTTGTACGAAGCCTTTTCCTAGCTCATTTGTGACAACCAGTTATAGCCTTCAGTCCTAGTTTTGATTCACCTGGCTGTTTGCCTACCTGTGTATGACCATTGCCTGCCTGTGACCACGATTCCTGCCTTCTGCGAAGGTGCAATAAACACCGGCAGTGCTCTGCGCTTGAATCTACACATTTTTCTCCCTGAGAATTCATTACAACTGTAAGTTTCTTTGGATGAAAGTGTCTGCTATGTGGCATAGTGGAGACCAATATCTAACTTGTTTTAGTTACAGTATTAAGCTATATTAAACTGTAGTTGTTGAGGAGTATGGATGCATTTCAGGTACATTTGAATGTTGCAGTAATGGGACCTGAAGGCCTGCAGTAGCAGCAGGATATTTATTCATATTCTATCTGGTGCTTTAATGTTTGAGCAAGCGATAGCTGGGACTGGTCTGCATGATTCCAGGGCATGGAAAGAACGAGAACTACAGGTTTTCAGGCTCATTTGAATATCCTGAGAAGCAAGACATTTTTCTGCAACAAAAGCGTGATTAAATTAAGATCCGACATCTGTAGGAGCAATATGAAAACGACCCCGTTCTCATTCCCAAAATACCATGGGAGCGAAGACAGGTCCTGGCCTTTTAAAAAGGCTGCCGGTTGTCGCCCTGCTGAGGCTTTAAGTGACAAAATCGAATTCACAGCACATCAGTCAGGGGGAAGCACAGAGGGACTGTGCTGCCATCATGCGCGAGAGACACTGCCATTGGCCAGCCAAGAATTCCCCTCCCCCTTTAGCAGCCAGGAGTTCCTCACGGGTCAGAGGCTGGCTCTGTGAAATGTGTGGCAATGGACTGTGAATGTCTTGAAGGCAGGGAAGACATTTCAGAGGCAGATCATGTCTACTGCAGGAAAGAGAGAATGACTAAAATATCCAGAGTTAGAAGCAGCAGTGGACGTTGACATCAAAGTAGTACTCTGTGGTACCAGTGGTCTGGTTACAATCGCAATGGTTCAGGAGATTGATTGCTTGTGGTGAATATATTATACTAAGTAGGCTACATTTGGCCTACATCAATTAAACAAAAGCATGGACTGCCGTCACAAATGACTGCTAGGTATTTGATGTATACACCGACTGTAAATCCTCAAAGATAAGAGCATCTGCTACAGAGCCATAATGTAAGTACATTTATGTTTATTCACTAGTTTGTATATTCTTGACATGCAACATGACATTGTCATTTTGGATATGCAGGTAGCACTTTACGTTACAGCACTCTTACGGACATTTACTTGGTATTAGGAAATTACTACATATTGGCACATTCTGGTAATTAGTTCAAATTGAATGAATTGGCCAGTAATAGAGTATCACACTATGAGCCATAATACCCATAACCTAGCGCTCAAACAAGGAAATGGTTCCAATCATTTTTCCATCATTCATTTTTCCCTTAGGGGAAATAAGGGCTGTGTTTTGTGTAGGCTTACCCTGGCGTGACATTTTCATAACGAGGTAAGTCTCTCTCAGACAAGGTGACTTTAATAAATATATTCGCCTGCATTTACCCCCAACAAATTAAATGCTAATTAACTGCTAATGTGGTTATCATAAAGAACTAAAAATACCACGATGATCTGGATGAGATAGCCATATCAATCAAACTGATGTTATTACACATTTTTCTTGTTACACTACGTAACTAATGCTTTGCAATTACACGTTTGAAAGTCACCTGTGAATTACCATGTTAATAACTCAAACCAAAATTGCACTTTATACAGCTTTCCACTATTTTCTGTATGACAAAAACCCATTTCACTTCTTAAACTACATTTGTCGTTTTCTGATTTAAAAAAATGGGGGATTGTATTGAGTAAGGGAGAGAACATTTTGAAACGGTGAGGAACAACCTAAACATGTCCCCCCAAAAAATGCAGTTTGGCCAATTTTGATATTGTGCTCTACTGACCCAATGCTCATTGTCCATTCTACCCAGATAAACCTAGTTGTGGACAATGAATGTATTATAATATAATTATAATATATTTATAAAACATTTCACAGAAGCCTTCATTTATGTTCTAACTGTATTATTCATCATTTTATGAATACATTGCAATATTTCACAATTCATCCATTTTAATTCAAGGTTAAGGAATAATCTTCATGCACATGCAAGTGTGAGATACCAGATGACCATCCACACAAGGCCTTTTGCCACTATCCAGTGCATACAGAATTCCCTGTGACTGCCCATACCTGTCTGAGCATTTTACCTCTCCATTGGGAAAACATGTACTGCAAGGACAGAGCTTGTCTCTGTTGGCTTATAGGACTGAAGGTCAAGGAAGCAATTTATAGTTTGAGGTAAACTGCTCTACTGAGTGCCTCTCGGAGGGAAAGAGGCAGTCATAATGACCTACATACAGCATTATTTGTGTCCAAACTTCTGATTACGTTACACTACATCCTTGGTGTTCGTGAAAAGCAGCAGAAACATCCCTGACCATGCACTAAGGAACATGGTTTTACCTGTCTAATCAACCAACATCACTCATCCATAGCCATACCATATTCATACGTAAGTGTCACCTGTACAGTATTCCCTATGGCTCTACATTCGTTGAGTTCCCCCATTCAAACTGACTAGTTCCTTGAGAATGTCAGCCTCAGAGCACAATGGAAGCCCCTCTCTTTAGAGGAAACACTCACAGCCATCTATCCATCCTCCTTGACATTGTTAATTTATCCCTGGTACAATAACATTTTAAATTCTCTGAAGTGGGGAAGCCACTTCAAATCCCCTCAGTGTTTCCTTTTTTCGCATAACACACTTAATGCCTTATCAATGGTGCCATGGGGGCTCTGAAGGTTCACCACAACGTGACACATTCAGAGAAGATAAACTGTTTGACACCCGTGACATAACTGCACTTCCCCGGTAAGAAGATCAATTAGAGCAGAGTTGAAAATATCTAGATCCTATCTCCAGCATACAATGCCAATTGGAACCACAGTGCTAACCCCAAAATGTACTTTTTTTCTGCGATAAAGGTACTGGCATTAAGTTGTGTAAAGAGCTATATTATATGTGCTCAAGCTTAAGGATAATGATAATATATTTTATATGACAAAATACTTAAGGAGTATTCTAAGAACAATCTTGCGATTTGGTTATAATAGCCCAGATTAGCCAACAGTGAAGCAAATGACATTTCTCAGTATAGAATCATACTTGAATTTATCAGTTTGGTCATGTGTGTGGACTCCTCGATGGATATTGATTTCATATTTCTCAGATTTGGACTACCTTGAGCCCCTTCAATCCTTGGCAGGTAAACCTCGACATGAATTGAAATGAATGAAAATCACCCTTCAGTAGTGGCCCAATGAACAAGCAGCATAGCTATTGTCTTCATGTGACAAGGGTTTTACTACTAATACAAATACCTACAGGTAACTGCCGAAATAATAAAGGAAATAAGATAAAGTGTCTTAAAGTTCTCTCCGCCATTTGCTGGTTGCAAAAATTCAAATATTTTGCCTCATTTCAGTTTGTGACAAAACAAGCAATACATAGCGTCAAGAATCATTGCACCATCTAAACCGCTGTGAAAAGTATTGTGAATAACCAAACATATTGTATTTTATGCTGTTTGAAGCTGGTGTACAAAACCAAATGTAAAACAAAACTTACAACAGGAAGCATAGAAATCTAGTACATAGAACATATCTGCCACTTCTTAGACTTGCTTTCAATGGGAATGACAGATATGATGGTCACCTCACATTTTATGTGAATTTGGTCGGATAACTCAAAGTTACATACTGCAGGTTTATTGATGTGTTGGGCCGCCTCGAGCCAGAACAGCTTCAATGCACCTTGCAAAGATTCTACAATTGTCTGGGACCCTATTGGAGGGATGTGACACCATTCTTCCACGATAAATTCCATAATTTGGTATTTTGTTGACTGGTGTTTTGTTAATTGGTGTTTTGTTGATTGTGGTGGAAAACGTTATCTTAGGCACAACTCCAGAATTTCCCATAAGTGTTCAATTGGTTTGAGATCTGGTGAATGAGACGGCTATGGAATATGGTTTACATCGTGTTAATGCTCATTAAGCCATTCAGTGATCACTCGTGCCCTGTGGATGAGATTCTGAGATTTCCATACCCAACTATAACATTTTCCGTCAAGATAGAACTGCCAAAGGGGGAGGAGTTGCAGTCTACTGCAGAGATTGACATTACTTTGCAGGCTTATTTTCCAGGTCCATACCCAAACAGTTCGAACTACTAACTAAAAAAATTACTCTCTCCAGAAATAAGTCTCTCACTGTTGCCTGTTGCCTGCTACCGACTCCCTCAGCTCCCAGCTGTGCCCTGGACACCATTTGTGAATTGAACGCCCCCATCTAGCTTCAGAGTTCATTCTGTTAGGTGACCTAAACTGGGATATGCTTAACACCCCGGCAGTTCTACACTCTAAGCTAGATGCCCTCAATCTCACACAAATCATCAAGGAACCCACCAGGTACAACCCTAAATCTGTAAACAAGGGCACCCTCATAGACGCTATCCTGACCAACTGGCCCTCCAAATACACCTCTGTCTTCAACCAGGATCTCAGCGATCACTGCCTCATTGCGTGTATCCGCTACGGATCCGCAGTCAAACGACCAATCCTCATCACTGTCAAATGCTCACAAAAACTATTCTGCGAGCAGGCCTTTCTAATCGACCTGGCCTGGGTATCCTGGAAGGATATTGACCTCATCCCGTCAGTTGAGGATGCCTGGTCATTCTTTAAAAGTAACTTCCTCACCATCTTAGATAAGCATGCTCCGTTCAAAAACTGCAGAACTAAGAACAGATATAGCCCTTGGTTCACTCCAGACCTGACTGCCCTCGACCAGCACAAAAACATCCTGTGGCGGACTGCAATAGCATTGAATAGTCCCCGCAATATGCAACTGTTCAGGGAAGTCAGGAACCAATACACGCAGTCAGTCAGGAAAGCAAAGGCCAGCTTTTTCTAGCAGAAATTTGCATCCTGTAGCTCTAACTCCAAAAAGTTATGGGACACTGTAAAGTCCATGGAGAACAAGAGCACCTCCTCCCAGCTGCCCACTGCACTGAGGCTAGGTAACACGGTCATCACCGATAAATCCAAGATAATCGAAAACTTCAAGAAGCATTTCTCAACGGCTGGCCATGCATTCCTCCTGGCTACTCCAACCTCGGCCAACAGCTCCACCCCCCCACCCCCCACCCCCCGCAGCTACTCGCCCAAGCCTCCCCAGCTTTACCTTTACCCAAATCCAAATAGAAGATGTTCTGAAAGAGCTGCAATACCTGGACCCGTACAAATCAGCTGGGCTTGACAATCTGGACCCTCTATTTCTGAAACAGACTGTTCAACCTCTCTCATATCGTCTGAGATCCCCAAGGATTGAAAGCTGTCGCAGTCATCCCCCTCTTCAAAGGGGGAGACACCCTGGACCCAAACTGTTACAGACCTATATCCATCCTGCCCTGCCTATCTAAGGTCTTCGAAAGCCAAGTCAACAAACAGGTCACTGACCATCTCGATCCCACCGTACCTTCTCCGCTGTGCAATCTGGTTTCCGAGCCGGTCACGGGTGCACCTCAGCCACGCTCAAGGTACTAAACGATATCATAACTGCCATCGATAAAGGACAGTACTGTGCAGCCGTCTTCATCGACCTGGCCAAGGCTTTCGACTCTGTCAATCACCATATTCTTATCGGCAGACTCAGTAGCCTCGGTTTTTCTAATGACTGCCTTGCCTGGTTCACCAACTACTTTGCAGACAGAGTTCAGTGTGTTAAATTGGAGGGCATGTTGTCCGGTCCTCTGGCAGTCTCTATGGGGGTGCTACAGGGTTCAATTCTCGGGCTGACTCTTTTCTCTGTATATATCAATGATGTTGCTCTTGCTGCGGGCGATTCCCTGATCCACCTCTACGCAGACGACACCATTCTGTATACTTCTGGCCCTTCCTTGGGCACTGTGCTATCTAACCTCCAAACAAGCTACAATGCCATACAACACTCCATCCGTGGCCTCCAACTGCTCTTAAATGCTAGTAAAACCAAATGTATGCTTTTCAACCGTTCGCTGCCTGCACCCGCACGCCCGACTAGCATCACCACCCTGGATGGTTCCGACCTAGAATATGTGGACATCTATAAGTACCTAGGTGCTTGGCTAGACTGTAAACTCTCCTTCCAGACTCATATCAAACATCTCCAATCTAAAATCAAATCTAGAGTCTGCTTTCTATTCCGCAACAAAGCCTCCTTCACTCATGCCGCCAAACTTACCCTAGTAAAACTGACTATCCTACCGATCCTCGACCTCGGCGACGTCATCTACAAAATAGCTTCCAATACTCTACTCAGCAAACTGGATGCAGTTTATCACAGTGCCATCCGTTTTGTTACTAAAGCACCGTATACCACCCACCACTGCGACCTGTATGCTCTAGTCGGCTGGCCCTCACTACATATTTGTCGCCAAACCCACTGGCTCCAGGTCATCTACAAGTCTATGCTAGGTAAATCTCCGCCTTATCTCAGTTCTCTGGTTACGATGGCAACACCCACCCGTAGCACGCGCTCCAGCAGGTGTATCTCACTGATCATCCCTAAAGCCAACACCTCATTTGGCCGCCTTTCCTTCCAGTTCTCTGCTGCCTGTGACTGGAACGAATTGCAAAAATCGCTTAAGTTGGAGACTTTTATCTCCCTCACCAACTTTAAACATCTGCTATCTGAGCAGCTAACAGGATCGCTGCAGCTGTACATAGTCCATCGGTAAATAGCCCACCCAATTTACCTACCTCATCCCCATACTGTTTTTATTTATTTACTTTTCTGCACACCTGTACATGACCATCTGATCATTTATCACTCCAGTGTTAATCTGCAAAATTGTAATTATTCACCTACCTCCCCATGCCTTTTGCACACAATGTATATAGACTCTTTTTTTCTGTTTTCTACTGTGTTATTGACTTGTTTATTGTTTAGTCCATGTGTTGTTTGTTCAAACTGCTATGCTTTATCTTGGCCAGGTCACAGTTGTAAATGAGAACTTGTTCTCAACTAGCCTACCTGGTTAAATAAAGGTGAAATAAAAAAAATATTTAAAAAAAATACAAATTGTCATCCTATGGGGGCATAGCCATGGTAACCAAAATAATGGCATACCCAGCATTTTATACATGACCCTAAGCATGATGGGATGTAATTTGCTTAATTAACTCAGGAACCACACCTGTGTGGAAGTGACTGCTTTCAATATCCCTCATTTACTAATTTCCATTATTTTGGCATTTACCTGATTAGAAGTCTTTGACTTTATGTTGTTGATGGATTAACTGTGGGGTAGCAATATCATTGAAATCAAATTATGTACCATCTTACCTCAACACATTTTCTATGCATTAATTAATAATCTAAGGCCATCTCTGAAGACCAAAAGACATCAAGTAATCATGTATTCTTATTAATTAATGAACAGATGCAGAACAGCCACATCTAAGAAAATGTCAAATTCAACAACTGTCAAAGTGCTCAGGGAAACCACTTATATGCTTTCCAGGCTGAAACAACTACCCAAACCTTGCCCTGTTCTCCCTGCTGCATAATCTGGAAGACTGGCCAATAGTTTCTACCCTTAGACCATCGGGCTTCTGAGAAGCTACCTGCTCCCCCCTTCCCCTGCTAATCCTCCTATGGACATTTTCCCCCACACACCTTCAACTGTCACTTACCTTACATGCTGCTTACATTTACCACCCACCTCCCCAACTGACTTTTACTATGCCCCCACCTCAACAACATTCATCACTGTTGCAGTTGTTAATATCAATATTATAATTTTTTTTTAATAATAAGTTTGATTGTTTTTATTTCATTTGGTCCACACACCCCTCAATAGTCATGCTGCTCCCCCTATGATCATTCCCCCACAACCACTAAACAGTCTTTACTCTGCCTCCACATAAATGTACTTTTTTTAAATCACTGCTACAGTTACGATGTATATAGTGCTACTTCTATTTATATTGTTCTTGTTTTGTATTACTATTTTTATTTTATTTAACTTAATCCTGCATGTTTTTCACTGTACCCTGCAATCACACCTGCAACCCTGTACATGTGACTATTAAACACTCTGAATGTTACGCCCGTCGTCAATTGAATGAGACCAAAGTGCAGCGTGGAAAGTGTTCATCATAATTTAATAATGAAACACCGACAAAACAACAAAATATAAACGAACGTAAAGTTCTGCAAGGCTAGACAGCTACTGTGCAAAAACAAGATCCCACAAACTAGGGTGGAAAACAGGCTGCCTAAGTATGATTCCCAATCAGAGACAACGATAGACAGCTGCCTCTGATTGGGAACCATACCCGTCCAACAAAGAAATAGAAAACTTGAATGCCCACCCAAATCACACCCTGACCTAACCAAAAAGAGAAATAAAAAGGCTCTAAGGTCAGGGCGTGACACTGAACCCGAATCTGAATCTGATTTGAATGTATTAAACTGATAAGTGTCTGCTAAATGACTTAAATTAAATTGTAAAGTAAAAACTTAACAAAAATATAAATTTACATTTACATTTACATTTAAGTCATTTAGCAGACGCTCTTATCCAGAGCGACTTACAAATTGGTGCGTTCACCTTAAGACATCCAGTGGAACAGCCACTTTACAATAGTGCATCTAAATCTTTTAAGGGGGGGGGGTGAGAAGGATTACTTTATCCTATCCTAGGTATTCCTGAAAGAGGTGGGGTTTCAGGTGTCTCCGGAAGGTGGTGATTGACTCCGCTGTCCTGGCGTCGTGAGGGAGTTTGTTCCACCATTGGGGGGCCAGAGCAGCGAACACTTTTGACTGGGCTGCGCGGGAACTGTACTTCCTCAGTGGTAGGGAGGCGAGCAGGCCAGAATAAATGAATAATAAATGCAACGTGATCATTACACAGGTGCACCTTGTGCTGCAGACAATAAAATACCAATCTAAAATGTGAAGTTCTGTCACACAACACAATGTCACAGATGTCTCATGTTTTGAGGGAGCTTGCAATTGGCATGCTGACTGACTGCAGGGATGTCCACCAGAGCTGTTGCCAGAGAACTGAATGTTAATTTCTCTACCATAATCCTCCTCCAACATCATTTTAGAGAATTTGGCAACATGTCCAACCGGCCTCACAACCACAGACCACTTGTAACCACGCCAGCCCAGGACCTCTACACCTGGCACCTTTACCTGATACCAGCCATCTGGAGAGCTCATAAAACTGAGGAGTATTTCTGTCTGTAATAAACCCTTGTTCGGAAAACATATTCTCAGTGGGTGGGCCAGTCGCCCATGTGGGTGGAACTATGGTATGCCCACCCATGGCTGCAACCCTGCCCAGTCATGTGAAATCCATAGATTAGGGCCTAATTTCTTTATTTCAATTGACTCATTTGAACTGTAACAGTAAAATCGTAAAACATGTTGCATGTTGTGTTTATATTTTTGTTCAGTTTGTTTTGAGAACAGCCTCTTTAAAATGTAATCGGCACCAATTCTGATATTAACAACTGAAGTGTCTAATCCTTAATCTTCAATCCACTCTGTGATTAAATATTATTTCATGGGATCCCCTATGAGTGATGTACAATCTCACATGTGGATGGCGAAAGAATATAACACAATTACACAGGAATCATTTTGTATTGTAGATTGAGAGAACACACTCACAACAAGGTTGTTGCTTGTTAATGTTTGCTGAAACAATACCAAGGTGTTTATGTCTGCTATAGAGTATACTTATAACACAACAATAAAAGTATTACTCACAGTACATGCTGGGACTGCAGCTCAACCTCTTTCTACAGAGTTTTTTAAAAACCTTTGTTTAATTTGGCAAGTCAGTTAAGAACAAATAGTTATTTACAATAATGGCCTAGGAACAGTGGGTTAACTGCCTTGTTCAGGGGCAGAGCGACATATTTATACCTTGTCAGCTTGGGAATTTGATCTAGCAACCTGTTTCGGGAGGACGCATGACTCTACCTTTGCCTCTCCCGAGGCCGTTGGGGAGTTGCAGCAATGATACAAGATTGCAATTGGATATCACAAAATTGGTGAGAAAAGGGGTGTAAAAACAAAATAACAAAAAAATGCTGCCAATCCAATGGTCTTTCAATGATGCATTGGGTAACTACACAATTGTACTACAAACTGTTTTCTTAAGATACGTAATATCCCATAAGAGTGAACCGTAGGCAATTTTGTATCCTCTAATATGTTTAGGACTGTGGTATAACCTTGCACTATAGACATGCTGAAGGGGAAACCTCTGCCTCAAGCATATTTTTAGCATAAAATACTTCATATCTGCCTCAGCAGACTTTATCAAAACAGAGAGTTGTTTAATAAAGTTCAGTTGTAATTGATTCCATGATCAGTCAAGCTTGAACTTAAAGGTAATATCTTCACTTCTTATACCTTTATCAACATAATCACTGCATCTATTTTCTTGGCAAAGAACATTCATTTTGAAGAGGCTAATGTATTGGTCAAGGTTACTCTGATAAGCTTACTCATGTTTGCCCTTACATTTCCCTAAATGTAGGGCTACACATCTGATAACGCCTCTTTGTTGGAATCTTCTTTAGTACTGTAATTACCTTTAGGATAGACCAACAGTGGCATGCAACTATGAAACTTCTATTAATTGTTGAATACAGGCTTGAAAAGGGATAGCTCCGTTAAATCATCATTCTTTGTGCCATTTCCTGCCAAAAAAGAGGGCGAGAAGCTTTATTATTTAATAGAATATTATAACGAAGCATGCATATTTCCCATGATGTTTCCAATGATCTATGAATCATAACAGGTTAGCGGGCTGTGGCCCCTGGGGAATTGCCTCTGGGGACCATGATTTACTAGTACTAGGGCTCGGGCCTGCATCATTCTTGCACCAGCATTGTTCAGATGGAGGAATAACACTTAACAAAAAGTAAGATCCCTTGTTTGGCAGCCTTTGCCTCTTGGACACACTAGGGATCGTAATGGCTTTCAGAATTCAATAAATTCAATCAATTAAACCGAATGAAACACTCATAGGTCTACCATACAGTACAATACATTTCCTGATTTTCCCGGATTAGCGCTTGAAATCCGGAATCCTATAACCAGGATTTCTGGAAAACCATAGAATTTATTGAAAGTTCACTGAATTTTGAAACCCTGGCTATCAGTGCTGTGTGTTCTCTCCATCCAAGTATAATCAGAGTGCATAGCTTATTAGACATGAATCAATCTAATAGAACACTTTTTCTTCTCATTATAGGTGACTAAATTCATTTGATATAAATCAGTTTATGGTGTGTAATATAAGGTGTGGTGGCGACCCTAACATACTTGCATATTAGTCACTATAATTCCAATGTGTATGCTTCCAGTGTTGTGTTGTTGTGATTGTTTGGGAGTGCTGGCTTTATTAATCAATTCTTCACAAAATTGTAAAACATTACTTTTATTTATTACTCAACACAATTTGTTGATTTCCATATTTTCCCCGCGGCTCAGGAAGAAAATAAAAGGGTGCAAGTAGAGCATACCAACAGTGTTTAGAGAGGTAGTCAATCTTGTGATTACCCCTGGCATTTAACAGCAAATGTATAAGTAAAAAAGATACATTATTTTCATAATGCTATTCAAAGTTGGATTCTATGATGAATGGCTTGCTGTAGGCTGGCATTACACAATTTCAAGGCATTAATATCACATGGGAGAGAGGGTTGCACGCAGAGAAAAAATGTTTTTGTGTGCACTACTAGCCAACTATAGGTAACTACAGTTACCAAGTGTCAACAGAAAAGCATTCATTGAAAGAAAAAGTTGGAATAACGGTTTATATATAATAAGCCTCCATACATAACATATTGATTATTGTCATTTACTGTTGTCTACTGCAGAGATGGAAACAAGACCGGAGCACTCAAGACACAGACCCAGACCAAGACTAAGACCAAGACCCAGTTATCTGAGACCATGGCATGGAGAGAGGTTGTTTTTCAAATAAATGTTAATTTAGAGACAAGGTGTACGTGCGGTAGCATAAATCATCATACCAACACAAGACACCACATCAACAAAGTTCCTTTTGATTGTGCTGTGCACACCCCAATTTGAAATTTGGAAAAAAATCTAAACATTCAAGTGATTGTTTGGGGGTAATGGGATCTTCGGCTTTTGCAGCTGTCTCAAGGAATGTGGTATTTGGTTCACTCCCATTTGCACAGAGAGAACAGTGCACAAGGCTTTCTTCTCTCCTCCTCACTCTTTGGCATTCTGAAGCTAAAGCTGCAGAGATGGGGAAATGAGAGGAGGATGTTTTATAACAATGATAAATGTGTAGCGTGCCTCGTAATGAGAGGCATGGCGTAGGAATGGGCAGGGAAAGAAATCAAGGTTGTGGAAATGATTCCCTCGCAACAGAAGGCCTCCAAATGAATACAGATCAGGCGCTAAAACAGATCGGACAGGTGTCCAGACCAACTGGATGTGTCAGCTGCCAACTTGTTGCAAACTCTGTATAAACCTCTTATTGCACTCTTGAATTTGACAGGAAAAGACAACCCAAAGGTATGGATTGGTATGGCAATTGACAATAATTAGTTTGTTAACAGTATGACATAAAGTACCTTACATATCCAGCACTCCGTAAAAGGTCTTCAACACCTAATGTTCAAGTGCCATGTCTTACTGATTCTTAAATGGGGTTGATATCATACTGTTATGGAGTGGATGACCTACAGTAGGTAGGCAATACGCTGTGAAATGTCAAACTGACAAACATCCACTTCCAATAAATGTTGCCTTTATTTTAAGGAAATGACACTGCAGTCACAGGAAATATTGGCCTGGGGGGGAAATATACTCAGTCACAGAGCACATAGGGTGAAATCGATATTTGAGGTAATAACAAACAGTCAAAGAAAAAGCCAAAAGAGCATATTTAACCTTGTGCAACCTTAAATCCTTCCTGTTAACTGCCAAATAGAGAGTCAGTCACCCACAGAGTTCTATGTCCAACTTAAAAAAGAACCAATAACCTGACTATTCGCTTCAGACTGTACATAATGGTGCAAGAGCAGAGCTAGAATCCTGAATATCAAAATGTTTCTGGTCCCCAGTCCACCTGGCCGTACTGCTGCTCCGGTTTCAACTGTTCTGCCTGTGATTATTATTATTTGACCATGCTGGTCATTTATGAACATTTGAACATCTTGGCCATGTTCTGTTATGATCTCCACCCGGCACAGCCAGAAGAGGACTGGCCACCCCACATAGCCTGGTTCCTCTCTAGGTTTCTTCCTAGGTTTTGGCCTTTCTAGGGAGTTTTTCCTAGCCACCGTGCTTCTACACCTGCATTGCTTGCTGTTTGGGGTTTTAGGCTGGGTTTCTGTACAGCACTTTGAGATATCAGCTGATGTACGAATGGCTATATAAATACATTTGATTTGATGATGCATTTGCCATGCACACATCAACTTATTTGATTTTCTCAATACACTACAGGTCAAAAGACCTCACTCAAGGGTTTTTCTTTATTTTTTACAATTTTCTACATTGTAGAATAATACTGAAGACAGCTATGAAATAACACATGGAATCAAGTAGCAACCAAATCAAAATATATTTTTTATTGAGATTATTCAAATAGCCACTCTTTGCCTTAATGACAGTTTTGCACAATCTTGGCATTCTCTCAACCAGCTTCATTATGTAGTCACCTGGAATGCATTTCCGTTAACAGGTGTTGTGGAATCGCTTTCCTTCTTAATGCATTTGAGTCAGTCAGTTGTGTTGTGACAAGGTAAGGGTGGTATACAGAAGATAGCCCTATTTGGTAAAAGACCAAGTCCATATTATGGCAAGAACAGCTCAAATAAGAAAATAAAAATGAGAGTCCATCATTACTTTAAGACATGAATGTCAGTCAATACAGAACATTTCAAGAACTTTGAAAGTTTCTTTAAGTGCAGTCGCAAAATTCATCAAGCGCTCTGATGAAACTGGCCCTCATGAGGACCGCCATAGGAAAGGAAGACACAGAGTTACCTCTGCTGCAGATGATAAGTTCATTAGAGTTAACTGCACCTCACATTGCAGCCCAAATAAATGCTTCACAAGGTTCAAGTAACAGACACATCTCAACATCAACTGTTCAGAGAAGACTGCGTGAATCAGGCCTTCATGATCGAATTTCTGCAAAGAAACCAATACTAAAGTACACCAATAATAAGAAGATACTTGCTTGGGCCAAGAAGCACGAGCAATGGACATTAGACTGGTGGAAATCTGTCCTTTGGTCTGATGAGTCCAAGTTTGAGATTTTTGGATCCAACCGCCTTGTCTTTTTGAGACGCAGAGCAGGTGAACAGGTTATCTCTGCATGTGCGGTTCTCACCGTGAAGAATGGAGGAGGAGGTGTAATGGTGTGGGGGTGCTTTGCTGGTAACACTGTCAGTGATTTATTTAGAATTCAAGGCTCACTTTGTCACGTCAGCTCCCGCTCTTCCCCCTTCTGGTGCTTGAGAGCGCTAGGCTGTCACGTCTGCTTCCGCTCTTCCCCCTGCTGAGGCTTCCATGCCTCAGCAGGCTCGCCAGGCTCTCACGCTCCTGTAGGTTCGTTGGGCTCCCAAGCCCCAACCGGCTTGCCCAGCGCCCATGTCTCGGCCGGTTCGCCCAGGTGGGACGCCACCCTGCATCACTCACTCCTATCATCTGTTACGCACACCTGCCTTCCCTCGTCACGCGCATCAGCGATATTGGACTCACCTGGACTCACTCATCATCTGTTTACTACCTCCCCTATATTTTTCAGTTCCCTTGCTCTGTTCCTCGCTGCTGTATTGATTGTCTTTTGTTTGTGTTACCTGTTTGCTGACACTGTTCCTGTCTTGTTCCATGACCGTTATATATTGAATGTTTTACTCCCCGTACCTGCTTCGTCTCTCCAGCGTCATTTCATGTGACACACTTAGATGGCTACAGTACCACAGCATTCTGCAGTGATACACCATCCCATCTGGTTTGCGCTTAGTGGGACTATCATTTGGTTTTCAACAGGACAATGACCCAACACACCTCCAGGCTGTGTAAGAGCTATTTGACCAAGAAGGAGAGTGATGGAGAGCTGCATCAGATGACCTGGCCTCAGCAATCACCCAACCGTAACCAAATTGAGATGGTTTGAGATTAGTTAGATCGCAGAGTGAAGGAAAATCAGCCAACAAGTGCTCAGCATATGTGGGAACTCCTTCAAGACCATTGGAAAAGCATTCCAGGTGAAGCTGGTTGAGAATGCCAAGAGTGTGCAAAGCTGTTATCAAGGCAAAGGGTGGCTATTTGAAGAATCTCAAATATAAAATATATTTTGATTGGTTTAACACTTTTTTGGTTACTGCATGATTCCATGTGTGTTATTTCATAGTTTTGATGCCTTTACTATTATTCTACATTGTAGAAAATAATAAAATAAAGAAAAACCCTTGAATGAGTAGTTCTTAAACTTTTGACCGGTAGTGTATGTACGTTAGACATCAATTTAATTGAATGTGTGAAGATGTTATTTTTTGCAGGTGTGGAAATGCTATTTTGAGCATCCAACATTTGTGGATATTGGTGGAAAATGGTAATTCAGGAAAACATACTGATCTCATTATCATTACATCAATGTGCAATCAACTAGATTTTGAGGAAATGTGACAGTTCTTAGAAAGCTTCAAACCAAGTGCAGCAGAAAGACTCCGTCACTTGAATGATAAATATCTGTCAAGACATTTTACGTCAAGTGAGAAAGCTAGGCTCTCTGACCAGTAGCTAGATACTTCCCCTCACAGATGTTGGAACCTACATGTACCTCTACTGAGTTTTGGAACCTCTTCTTTCTGCTTTGCAGTAAATCCCCCTCACACAAATATTATATGCCATATTTTAAAGACAAGTCCTTAACTTGATCCTTAAAGGCAAGCACTAATATCTTAATGCAGAACCAGACTGCTTTATGAAGTAGAGGAGTAAAACATTGTAGCTATAATTTCCTCCATGTGCGTTACGTTTTAGCATCACATGATAGTTTTATTATAGTGCACCAAAGGTCAGGTTGAAATTACATTGTACTCTGAATTTCAAAGGAATGAGATAGAGTAAAAAAGGAAGCCTCGGATTGAATGACTTGTTTGCTGCGAACGAAAGGCCACCGAGTTGTTTATTAGATGTCTGCCCTTGAGGTCATCCACAGAGATAGAATTTTGCTAAGGATTTACTGATGGATTGATTGATACACATATGCATCTACAGGTAACTGCCAAAATAAAGGAAACACCAACAGGAAGTGTCTTGACCTCTAAAACGCTAACCCTGTAGGTATCCCAAAAAAGTATAAAAAAATGATTAGATAAAATATTTCATTTAGTCTTTCCTACTAGCCCATAGAAATGCATTGAATAACACATAAATAAATGGTAAAACTGACAGTCAAAAATGATTAATAAGGAATAAGGTTTTGAAGTGTCTGTCCTATTGTCACGACTTCTGCCGAAGTCGTTGCCTCTCCTTGTTCGGGCGGTGCTCGGTGTTCGACGTCACTGGTCTTCTAGCCATCATTGATCCATTTTTCATTTTCTATTGGTTTTGTCTTCCCTTCCCACACACCTGTTTTCAATCCCATTCATTACCTGTTGTGTATTTAACCCTCTGTTTCCCCTCATGTCTTTGTCAGAGATTGTTTTATTGTCAGTGTTGTTTATTTGTTGTGTTGGTGCGCGACGGGTCTTCGTACCCATGTTTGTTCATGTCTGTACTTTAAGTGTTATGGAGCATGTTCTGTGGACATTTATTAAAATACTCCATTTACACTCCATTTTGACTCTCCTGCGCCTGACTTCCCTGCCACCTATACACACGGCGCTGACACCTATATCTAGGAAATATAAGAAAGCTTTGGAAATATTTTAGTTTTTTGGACACATATTTTTGGACACACCCTTTTTTGGAGGGGCAAAAAACGACCTCCATAATTCCATTCATTTTTTAAACTTGTACCAGGTTACCTTCAGACAAGTGCTGTGACACGGAGAACACCATCGCCACAAACCAGAACAGCTGTGTATAATAACATGTGTTTCCATTATTTTTGCAGTTACCTCTATATCTCACACTGAAAGCTTCCCTCGTCTAAACTCTGGGATCTTATAAAAAAAATGTTTGTTTGAATTTGATGAGAAATTCCACTGTAGCTGAGTTCTACGGCTTTGCTGTCTAAAGGACATGGTCACTGCAGCTGACAGGCACATTCCATTATTTAGGAGCCTAATCTGAATTTTTTTATGTAATTTGCATGAAATAGAAAGTTTACATTGTTTTGTTTTTTCACTTGTTTTTCAAAAACTTACCCCAACAGAAATTGACATCCTGAGCCTCATTCTGGAGATCCAGGGCATCCAAAAATATAAACAAAGGCTATAAAAATACCCAAATACGTCCTTTTACAAATGGCAAAGCTCCCAGTATCATGATGCAGGTCTTTAGATCTTGTGCACATTAAATTGTGTCATACCAAACTTTATCTGGAACATTATGCCTTTTGTTGAAAAGATTTGGCATGGGTCCACAGATCCTCAAAAGGTTTCACAGCTGCACCATCGAGAGCATCCTGGTATGGCAACTTCCCTGCCTCCGACCGCAAGGTTGCAAGGTTGTGTTGTGGAGAAATGACCAGGCAGGAGACGGGAGTACAGTTAGTTTTCGTTTAGTCAAAACCCCTCGTGCTCTACCATTCCCGGCACCCCAGTGTGCATGTGCATTTCCTATTAGGTGTAGTAGCCTAACACTGCCGTAATGCAGTACTGCTTAGTAACAGCACAGTAACTAATATAAACAGATGTAGATCCCAGATACTACACTCCTCCCCCATAGTGTTTAAACTCCCAGAGAACAAGGTAAATATGTTAGGTAACTACTAATGCAATATCTGAACAATGCATTCTTAAACATTTTTCAACTACTGACTTTTCAGAGCCCAGCACAAATCCAGGGGATTATTCTGCCCCGAAGATGGAGTTTGTATCCTAATAACTAACCCAGGTAATGCCCTTTTCCTTTCCTTTTATCTAGGACATATTAAAGTGTACAGAGGGTAGTGTGTATGACCCAGTATATCACCAGGGCCTAGCTTCCTGCCATCCAGGACCTCTATACCAAGCGGTGTCAGAGGAAGGCCATAAAAATGGTCATAGACTCCAGCCACCCTAGTCATAGACTGTTCTCTCTGCTACTTTACGGCAAGCGGTACCGGAGCGTCAAGTCTAGGTCCACAAGAGGTTTCTAAACAGCTTCTAACCACAAGCCATATGACTCCTGAACAGCTAATCAAATGCCTACCCAGACTATTTGCATTGTCCCCCCTCCCCTTCTACTCTGTTATTATCTATGCATTTTTCACTTTAATAACTCTACCTGCATGTACATATTACCTCAATTACCTCAACACCGGTGCCCCCGCACATTAACTCTGTACCGGTATCCCTGGTATATAGCCCCCTATTGTTATTTACTGATACTCTTTAATTATTTGTTATTCTTATCTCTTACTTATTTTTATTTTTTTTCTTAAAACTGCATTGTTGGTTAACGGCTTGTAAGTAAGCATTTCACTGTAAGGTCTACACCTGTTGTATTTGGCGCATGTGACAAATAGAATTTGATTTGAACACATAGCTAGCTAGCTAGCAGCAGTTCATCTTCCAAGCTAGCAATCATTTTTATTTCAAACTACTAAGCTCCCAACATCTGTCACTACGAATACGAGAATGAATTTGCAGGCAAGCCTTATTTATTTGAACTGGAATACACAGATCAGGAACTTCAACAGATGGAGGATGACAGAGAAAGGAGAGAGAGAAACGGAGCAGGTCCTCATCCCAAGACCGCTCAGTACATCTGGGAACTGGTGGTATACCTGTGGGCAATGCCAGGCAATGGCCACTAAAGACGAGTGTATTTGCTGTGCGAAGCGGGACCTGCTTATGCCACCCTTGGAAAATCTAGAATTCTCCGGCAATGAGACAACATTGACCCGCAAGGACACCCTATTCCGTGTAACCAGTGACAGTGAGCCGTCTTGGGATGAGGACTGAAAGGCGAACAACATGGCTGTGGTCAGGGACACCTAGTTACGTTGTCAGCACCATCCGCAATAAGTACCCCTCACCCACCGGTGTCTACGCTGAAGTCAAGAAGCAGATGAGGCCTTCAGAATTCTTTACACTACCTTCCACAAAACGGCTCATCACTATTCCTTCCCTTGGTTTCTACAGTAAATTTATTTTCTCATTCATACATTTTTGGTTTATGTGCAATTCTACTTTTAGTTGCCAATGTGTACAATATCAAATAGTCCTTACTATGCATGCAACACATAGCCTTGAAAGATCCCCATTAACACATGTGTTATGGATGTATAACAAGACCAAACACAGTATTACAATCCCTTCAAAATGTTTTCTGAGGGAAAATAATACATCGCAAACTTTTAAATTTCCATCTGAGGAATGAAGAACATGTATCAGAGTTACATTTTTAACAAATTAAATACATGATAATATATTGACAGTATCTGTAGAAATCCCTTCTGAACCCAATCTTCTCCTGGGAGTTACGGTTGCATCAAGTAGTTTACCATCTCCCGACCAGAGCCTGACTATTGTTATGCAAGTAGAGGGCAATTCACAACTGTTAGGGAGAATACTAGGGAGCCTTCTGGGAGTGTTCCAGAGTCACAAACTCTCCCTTACTCCCAGGGTCAAAGAAAGAGGGTTCAGAGGGGATTCTCTACAGTATCAATGCATTACAGTAGCATGGGCTAGCTAGATGGTGTTTGGTAAGATAAAGTGACTGGATTCTTGTCTGTTTTTGTTCTACCCTACTTTATTTTATAGTACAACATTGATATTAATTACTGCATTGTTGGGTTAAGAGCTTGCAAGAAAGGCATTTCACTGTACTTGTTCATGTGATATTAAAAACCTGAAACTTGTGCCACATTGACTTGAGTAGTTTGCGACTATTCTGTAAATCCAAAAATACATCCAAGTTGGTCTAAACTGGTTTTCATTACCATTTCTGTGGGGGAGCAGGTACTCTCAGTGGAGTGTCGGCACCAGATTGGGAACATAATCGTTGTCCTTTTCATTTACATTTAAGTCATTTAGCAGACACTCTTATCCAGAGCAACTTACAAATTGGTGCGTTCACCTTATGACATCCAGTGGAACTGCCACTTTACAATAGTGCATCTTTTAAGGGGGGGGGGGGTGAGAAGGATTACTTTATCCTATCCTAGGTATTCCTTAAAGAGGTGGGGTTTCAGGTGTCTCCGGAAGGTGGTGATTGACTCCGCTGTCCTGGCGTCGTGAGGGAGTTTGTTCCACCATTGGGGGGCCAGAGCAGCGAACAGTTTTGACTGGGCTGAGCGGGAACTGTACTTCCTCAGTGGTAGGGAGGCGAGCAGGCCAGAGGTGGATGAACGCAGTGCCCTTGTTTGGGTGTAGGGCCTGATCAGAGCCTGGAGGTACTGAGGTGCCGTTCCCCTCACAGCTCCGTAGGCAAGCACCATGGTCTTGTAGCGGATGCGGGCTTCAACTGGAAGCCAGTGGAGAGAGCGGAGGAGCGGGGTGACGTGAGAGAACTTGGGAAGGTTGAACACCAGACGGGCTGCGGCGTTCTGGATGAGTTGTAGGGGTTTAATGGCACAGGCAGGGAGCCCAGCCAACAGCGAGCTGCAGTAATCAAGACGGGAGATGACAAGTGCCTGGATTAGGACCTGCACCGCTTCCTGTGTGAGGCAGGGTCGTACTCTGCGGATGTTGTAGAGCATGAACCTACAGGAACGGGCCACCGCCTTGATGTTATTTGAGAACGACAGGGTGTTGTCCAGGATCACGCCAAGGTTCTTAGCGCTCTGGGAGGAGGACACAATGGAGTTGTCAACCGTGATGGCGAGATCATGGAACGGGCAGTCCTTCCCCGGGAGGAAGAGCAGCTCCGTCTTGCCGAGGTTCAGCTTGAGGTGATGATCCGTCATCCACACTGATATGTCTGCCAGACATGCAGAGATGCGATTCGCCACCTGGTCGTCAGAAGGGGGAAAGGAGAAGATTAATTGTGTGTCGTCTGCATAGCAATGATAGGAGAGACCATGTGAGGTTATGACAGAGCCAAGTGACTTGGTGTATAGCGAGAATAGGAGAGGGCCTAGAACAGAGCCCTGGGGGACACCAGTGGTGAGGAGACAGATTCTCGCCACGCCACCTGGTAGGAGCGACCTGTCAGGTAGGACGCAATCCAAGCGTGGGCCGCGCCGGAGATGCCCAACTCGGAGAGGGTGGAGAGGAGGATCTGATGGTTCACAGTATCGAAGGCAGCCGATAGGTCTAGAAGGATGAGAGCAGAGGAGAGAGAGTTAGCTTTAGCAGTGTGGAGCGCCTCCGTGATACAGAGAAGAGCAGTCTCAGTTGAATGACTAGTCTTGAAACCTGACTGATTTGGATCAAGAAGGTCATTCTGAGAGAGATAGCGGGAGAGCTGGCCAAGGACGGCACGTTCAAGAGTTTGAGAGAAAAGAAAGAAGGGATACTGGTCTGTAGTTGTTGACATCGGAGGGATCGAGTGTAGGTTTTTTCAGAAGGGGTGCAACTCTCGCTCTCTTGAAGACGGAAGGGACGTAGCCAGCGGTCAGGGATGAGTTGATGAGCGAGGTGAGGTAAGGGAGAAGGTCTCCGGAAATGGTCTGGAGAAGAGAGGGGATAGGGTCAAGCGGGCAGGTTGTTGGGCAGCCGGCCGTCACAAGACGCGAAATTTCATCTGGAGAGAGAGGGGAGAAAGAGGTCAGAGCACAGGGTAGGGCAGTGTGAGCAGAACCAGCGGTGTCGTTTGACTTCGCAAACGAGGATCGGATGTCGTCGACCTTCTTTTCAAAATGGTTGACGAAGTCATCTGCAGAGAGGGAGGAGGATTCAGGAGGGAGGAGGTGGTGGCAAAGAGCTTCCTAGGGTTAGAGGCAGATGCTTGGAATTTAGAGTGGTAGAAAGTGGCTTTAGCAGCAGAGACAGAAGAGGAAAATGTAGAGAGGAGGGAGTGAAAGGATGCCAGGTCCGCAGGGAGGCGAGTTTTCCTCCATTTCCGCTCGGCTGCCCGGAGCCCTGTTCTGTGAGCTCGCAATGAGTCGTCGAGCCACGGAGCGGGAGGGGAGGACCGAGTCGGCCTGGAGGATAGGGGACATAGAGAGTCAAAGGATGCAGAAAGGGAGGAGAGGAGGGTTGAGGAGGGAGAATCAGGAGATAGGTTGGAGAAGGTTTGAGCAGAGGGAAGAGATGATAGGATGGAAGAGGAGAGAGTAGCGGGGGAGAGAGAGCGAAGGTTGGGACGGCGCGATACCATCCGAGTAGGGGCAGTGTGGGAAGTGTTGGATGAGAGCGAGGGAAAAGGATTACAAGGTAGTGGTCGGAGACTTGGAGGGGAGTTGCAATGAGGTTAGTGGAAGAACAGCATCTAGTAAAGATGAGGTCGAGCGTATTGCCTGCCTTGTGAGTAGGGGGGGAAGGTGAGAGGGTGAGGTCAAAAGAGGAGAGGAGTGGAAAGAAGGAGGCAGAGAGGAATGAGTCAAAGGTAGACGTGGGGAGGTTAAAGTCGCCCAGAACTGTGAGAGGTGAGCCATCCTCAGGAAAGGAGCTTATCAAGGCATCAAGCTCATTGATGAACTCGCCGAGGGAACCTGGAGGGCGATAAATGATAAGGATGTTAAGCTTGAAAGGGCTGGTAACTGTGACAGCATGGAATTCAAAGGAGGCGATAGACAGATGGGTAAGGGGAGAAAGAGAGAATGACCACTTGGGAGAGATGAGGATCCCGGTGCCACCACCCCGCTGACCAGCGCTGGGACCACCAGATTAGGGTGGCCGCGGCCACGCGGTGTGGAGCGTTTGTATGGTCTATGCAGAGAGGAGAGAACAGGGATAGACAGACACATAGTTGACAGGCTACAGAAGAGGCTACGCTAATGCAAAGGAGATTGGAATGACAAGTGGACTACACGTCTCGAATGTTCAGAAAGTTAAGCTTACGTAGCAAGAATCTTATTGACTAAAATGATTAAAATGATACAGTACTGCTGAAGTAGGCTAGCTGGCAGTGGCTGCGTTGTTGACTTTGTAGGCTAGCTGGCAGTGGCTGCGTTGTTGATTCGGGGGCTAGCTGGCTAGCTAGCAGTGTTGATTACGTTACGTTGCGTTAAAAGAACGACAATAGCTGGCTAGCTAACCTAGAAAATCGCTCTAGACTACACAATTATCTTTGAAACAAAGACGGCTATGTAGCTAGCTATGTAGCTAGCTACGATCAAACAAATCAAACCGTTGTACTGTAATGAAATGAAATGAAAATGTGATACTACCTGTGGAATGCGACCGGGTTGTTGAGTGAGGAAGTTCATTTCGGTGGACGTTGGCTAGCTGTTGGCTAGCTAGCAGTGTCTATCCTGTGGTGTCTCTCCCAGTGTCAAGGGGCAGGATGAATTAGAACTGGTATGCAGCTTGTCTGGTCTTGGAACACTGGCTATGTTCTTGGCTGGTCATCTTGGAAGTTGTACATGCGAGAGATCCTTGAACCTTGTCCTCCTGTCTTTTTAGCACACGCTCTACCAGGTCCAACCGGAAGGTCTGTTTTGTTGGCTCGTAAAGTTTCTTAGCAACCCAGGTTTTGTTTTGGGGAAACCATACTGTACCTGGGTGTGCCTGATGAGAAATTAAAGAGCAATTTTCTCAATTCTGCATAAGATTTACACGCACAGTCTGCCTGGTGTCTACCTTTCCTGGAAATAAGATTACAAAGCATGCACAATGACAGTGACAAGCATTACTTGTAAAATAGTGAAATTGTGTAACTTTCACCAAGCCTAAAATTATTTGAAAACAATGACAATGTGATTAGCTTCTCCCTAACCCAAGACCATATGTCTCCAGTCACCATGGCCCTTTATAGAATTCATGACCTGTCCATTGCAAAACCAGCACATTTTACCTGCAGCAGTGGTTGCCTGCCAGGTGTTTTTGCCTGGTGCTACATCAACAATCTGCTGTGGACTGGATAGCAGCAATCTCAGTTCTGTGATATCTACAGACTCCAGAGATGCAGTTGTTCCATGGGTTCCTGGTTGGCTTTTGCTTTGAGTTAGGTGAGGAGATGATTGTGGTACATCACCACCGACATCAGCCTGCATAAGATAGATAAATAGAAAAGTGTGAAACACAACTGGATACACCCTAGCCTGGGTCCCACACTATTACAGTGCCTTGCAAAAGCATTCATCCCCCTTGGCATTTTTATTGTTTTGTTGCATTACAACCTGTCATTTAAATAGATTTTTATTTGGATTTCATGTAATGGACATAAACAAAATAGTAAAAATTGGTGAAATGAAATGAAAAAATAACTTGTTTCTAAAAAGTGGTGCGCGCATATGTATTCACTCTGTCACGTTCTGACCATAGTTCTTTTGTGTTTTCCTTGTTTTAGTGTTGGTCAGGACGTGAGCTGGGTGGACATCCTATGTCGTGTGTCTAGTTTGTCTATTTCTGTTTTGCCTGATATGGTTCTCAATCAGAGGCAGGTGTTAGTCATTGTCTCTGATTGGGAACCATATTTAGTTAGCCTGTTTTGTTTTGGGTTTTGTGGGTGGTTGTTTCCGTGTCTGTGTTTGTTTCACCACATAGGACTGTTTCGGTTTTCACATTTATTGTTTTGTATTTTGTAGTGTTCTCGGTTATCGTCTATATTAAAGATGTTTAACCCTAACCACGCTGCCTTTTGGTCCTCCTCTCCTTCAGCGGAAGAAAACTGTTACACACCCCCTTTGCTATGAATCCCCTAAATAAGATATGGTGCAACCCATTACCTTTAGAAGTAACATAATTAGTTAAATAAAGTCCTCATGTGTGCAATCTAAGTGTCACATGATCTGTCACATGATCTCAGTATATAGTATACACATGTTCTGAAAGGCCCCAGAGTCTGCAACACCACTAAGCAAGGCACACCACCAAGCAAGCAGCACCATGAACACCAAGGACCTCTCTAAACAGGTCAGAGACAAAGTTGTGGAGAAGTACAGATCAGGGTTGGGTTATAAAAAAATATCAGAAACTTTGAACATCCCAAAGAGCACCGTTAAATCCATGATTAAAAAATGGAAAGAATATTAGGCACCACAACAAACCTGCCAAGAGAGGGCCACCCACCAAAATTCACAAACCAGGCAAGGAGGGCATTAATCAGAGAGACAACAAAGAGACCAAAGATAACCCTGAAGGAGCTGCAAAGCTCCACAGCGGAGATTGGAGTATCTGTCCATAGGACCACTTTAAGCTATACACTCCACAGAGCTGGGCTTTACGGAAGAGTGTCCAGAAAAAAGCCATTGCTTAAAGAAAGAAATAAGCTAAAAAGTTTGGTGTTTGCCAAGAGGCATGTGGGAGACTCCCCAAACATATGGAAGAAGGTACTCTGGTCAGATGAGACTACAATTGAGCTTTTAGGCCATCAAGGAAAATGCTATGTCTAGCACAAACCTAACACCTCACATCACCCTGAGAACACCATCCCCACAGTGAAGCATGGTGGTTGCAGCATCATGCTGTGGGGGTGTTTTTCATTGGCAGGGACTGGGAAACTGGTCAGATTTGAAGGATGGCACTAAATACAAGGACATTTCCGAGGTAAACCTGTTTCAGTCTTCCAGAGATTTGAGACTGGGATGGAGGTTCACCTTACAGCCGGACAATGACCCTAATTATACTGCAACACTCGAGGGGTTTAAGGAGAAACATTTAAATGTCTTGGAATGGCTTAGTCAAAGCCCAGACCTCAATCCCAATTGAGAATATGTGGTATGATTTAAAGATTTCTGTTCACCAATGGAACCCATCCAACTTGAAGGAGCTGGAGCAGTTTTGCCTTGAAGAATGGGTAAAGATCCCAGTGGCTAGATGTGCCAAGCTTATGGAGACATACCCCAAGAGACTTGCAGCTGTAATTCCTGCAAAAGGTGGCTCGAACAAAGTATTGACTTTGGGGGGGGTGAATAGTTATGCACGCTCAAGTTCTGTGTTTTTGTCTTATTTCCTGTTTGTTTCACAACAAAAAATATTTTGCATCTTAAAAGTGGTAGGCATGTTGTATAAATCAAATGATACAAACTTCCAAAAAATCTATTTTCATTCCAGGATGTAAGTCAACATAATAGGAAAAATACCAAGAGGGGTGAATGCTTTCGCAAGCCACTGTATCTATTCTACACATTAGCCTACCTGATAATACTACCATGGTGTCACTATACCATAAACTGGTTATTTGTATTCCACTGTCATCCTACCTCCAGCTCACGCTGTTCATTTTAGGGGCGTTTTACATATGAAATTCAGTTCCCGGGAGTATTGGTGACTTTTATAAAAAACACATTATGCTTTCACAAGACCTGGACATAAATGTTTCAGGATGCAATTTGCAAGACACACATTCTACTACATGATGTTAGCTAGCTAGCTTGTTTAACTCATCAAAAGTTCTACGCGACTTGCCTGGGTATGATATTGCATTTCAGTCATGCTTTATAGTCCTAATTATAGCTAGAACTAGTTGATCAGGGTACCTAAACAAAAGCTACAGGATCCAAATAATATTGTTAGCAAAATACATGTTTTATCGAGTTATATAGCAATAGTGAAGCACAAAACAACCTGAAAATAGCTTGCGAGGCTGGCTGCTTAGCAAGCAAAATTGTTGTGCTAAATTGCAGCAGACTCAGTGTTCTCTCTTTCAGTGATGTTACTTTATCAGCTAGCTAGCTAACTTTATAGCATATCTCTTAACTAGATTTCAATGTATGCTGGTCTTTGACAGACGTGGCGATGTCCGTCAATGGTTGGTATAGCGGTTTTCTTCATATTTGTTTTTTTAACAATGATTTTTCTTGTTGTTGACAAGGTTTACATCAGAGAAATGTTCCCTCAAACACATACATCCAAAGCACACAGTATGTGGATCCCAGAGTTTATGTGTCTGCAGAACAACTAGCCTCATTAAATATGTGTCATCCAAATGAAGTTCCTGAAAAGTCATTGCGTTGTCGCATGTTGGGATTGCACATCTGCGAACCATTTAACATTATTCAGTAAATAACCTTACAACAACTTCAGTTCCCTTGACGCCTGGCTGATCTGAGTGACAGACAACGTAACGAGCTACCTTGTACCAGTGCCAGTAGCACGCTCAATACTTGCACACACGTAGTAGCGAGAGGAACAAGGAAGTATACGCATGCACACAAATATGTGTACAACATCTAAGGACCTGCATCAAGATTCTGAGAGCTTTGCAGTTAAAACAAATATGTATTTGGGTGTTTTCGGAGCCTTTGTTCATGTTTTTGGATACCCTGGATCTCTAGAATGAGGCTCAGGAAGTCACTTGTTGTGCTAAATAAATGTTGGGCTAAAAATGTCAAAATGTTGGGCTAAATAAAATAAATCCCCATCAAAGTCCGTCAGAGGTTAACCTCTTGAAGCTAGGGGGCACTATTTTTATGTTTGGAATTTGATTGCTTTTCTGATTTTCGTGACCAAGCTACCTGATGCTAAGAGTACTTAATGTTTTGTCATGCGATCAATAAACATGCGATCAATAAACACAAATGCTTGGATTGCTTTTGCTGTAAAGCATAATTTCAAAATCTGAGACAGGTGGATTAACAAAAGGCTAAGCTGTGTTTTGCAATACTGCAATTGTGATTTCATGAATATAAATATTTTAGGTAATATTATTTGATTGTGGCGCTATGCTATTCAGCGGTTGCAGATGACAATTCTAACAATTATAAGGGATGGGTAGCGTTAAGAAGGAGATACTGAATCTGGTTAGAGTGTTGTTTGTCAGACCATGAGACATCCCAAACATCGGCCTTCTCATGAAAATGTCTAATGGTTTGGCCCACAAGCTAATAAGGACACTGGAAAGATAAGACTCTCACTAGCACGATCATGTCACAGGACTCATCTGAAGGTAACCGGTACCGGTTCTAAAAAATGTATGGAGGTGTGGAGGTACAGCCAAAGCTAGACAAGCATTTGTGTAAGTTTATCGATAGCATAGCATTTTGTCCAGCTAGCAGCAGGTAACTTGGTCACGGAAATAAGAAAAGCAATCATGTTAAATCGTTTACCTTTGATGAGCTTCAGATGTTTTCACTCACGAGACTCCCAGTTAGATAGCAAATGTTCCTTTTTTCCCAAAATATTATTTTTGTAGGTGAAATAGCTCCGTTTGTTCTTCACGTTTGGCTGAGAAATGGCCCGGAAATTGCAGTCACGAAAACGGCGAAAAATATTCCAAATTAGCTCCATAATATCGACAGAAACATGGCAAACGTTGTTTATAATCAATCCTCAAGGTGTTTTTCAAATATCTATTTGATAATATATCCATTGGGACAATTAGTTTTTCATTAGGACCAATTGGAGTAATGGCTACCTCTGTATTTTACGCAAGAATCTCTCTGGGAGCATCAGGTGACCACTTGCGCAATGTAGCCGCCTACGGGTATTCTTCAACATAAATGCGCAAAACTACGCCACAATGCTGTAGACACCTTCGGGAATACGGAGAAAGAGTAATCTGATTGATAGGCCATTCACTGCTCAATAGGGACACATTGGAACGCAGTGCTTTCAAAACACGAGGCACTTCCGGATCTGATTTTCTCAGGCTTTCGCCGGCAACATCAGTTCTGTTATACTCAGACAATATTTTTACAGGTTTGGAAACATTAGAGTGTTTTCTATCCTAAGCTGTCAATTATATGAATATTCTTGCATCTTGTCCTGACAAAATATCCCGTTTACTACGGGATTTTTTTTTTCCAAAAATGAAAATACTGCACCCTAGTCACAAAAGGTTAATGTTATGTGGCACGAACAAGATTGACGTTTTCTATCAGGAGTTTGAAGCACATTTATTTTCAATTAAATAAGGATGAGAGAAATGAGCTGACAGTGAAGATCATGGAACAGGCAATAACACCAGTACTTGGTCACCCAGCTGTAGTGGATGAGAAACAGCCTGTTTATCATAGGTGTCTTTTCATACTCTTCTGTGAAGAAGACAGAGCTTCCTTTGCAAGAGGAACAGGCTTGGTGTAGGTGCTCACGAAAGCAACTAACGTAGTCAAACACATTCTCATCTCCCGCACACAACTCTTGGGACAAGAACTGTTCTTTAAGGACTTTCATTGGTCCTCTCACTTTGTGACCAAACACTAGTTCAGCCAGACTGAACCCTAGGGACTCCTGTACAGTTTCACGAGCAGCAAACAAAAACTAGGAGGAACTCCCTCATCCCAATCTTTCTCAGATTCCAAACAACATTTACGTAGCATAGACTTCAGTGTCTGATGCCAACATTCAAGCGCACCCTGAGACTCTGGGTGAAATGCGAACTGTGCGTAATTGACAAGGACTTTAACACCTGCTTGAAGAGCTTTGATAGGAATTTGGTACCCTGATCAGTGTGTACCACTATAAGTAACCCGAATGTCATGAAGAATTTAATTAAGGCTTTACTCACCACCGGAGCTGTAATCCTTCCCAGAGGAATGGCCTCGGGGTATCTTGTTGCCATACACATAACCGTTAACTTCTTTGGGACTGGGGGGCAGTATTGAGTAACTTGGCTGAATAAGTTGCCCAGAGTAAATTGCCTGCTACTCAGGCCCAGTTGCTAATATACACATATTATTAGTAGTTGGATAGAAACACTCTGAAGTTTCTGAAACTGTTTGAATGATGTGAGTATAACAGAACTGATATGGCAGGCAAAAACCTGAGAAAAAACATCCAACCAGGAAGTGGGAAATCTGAGGCTTGTAGGTTAAGTCTTTGCCTATCGAAAATACAGTGACTATACGGTCATATTGCACTTCCTAAGGCTTCCACTAGATGTCAATAGTCTTTAGAAAATGAGCAGAATGAGTCAGAGGTCTGCCAGAGTGCCATGAGCTGACCACACACGTTCATTTCTACAGACAAAGGAATTCTCTGGTTGAAACATTATTGAAGGTTTATGATAAAAACATCCTAAAGATTGATGTTTTTTTATGTTTCCACAGACTGTAAAGGAACTTTTTGACTTTGTCTGCTCGTGCCTCATGAATTTGGATTAATGGGCTAAACAAGAACAAAAAGGAGGTATTTGGGAATAAATGATGGACTTTATCGAACAAATCAAACATTTATTGTGGAACTGCGATTCCTTTTGATGAAGATCATCAAAGGTAAGTGAATATTTATAATGCTATTTCTGACTTTGTTGACTCCACAACATGGCGGATATCTGTATGGCTTGTTTTGTTGTCTGAGCGCTGTCTCAGTGCATGGTTTTCTTTTTCGGTAAAGCTTTTTTTTTAATCTGACACAGCGGTTGCATTTAAGGAGAAGTGCATCTAAAATTCCATGCATAACACTTGTATCTTTAACAATGTTTATTATGAGTTATTTCTGTAAATTGATGCGGCTCTCTGCAAAATCACCGGATGTTTTGGAACTACTGAATGTAATGCGTTAATGTAAACTGAGATTTTTGGATATAAAGATGAACTTTATCGAACATACATGTATTGTGTAACATGAAGTCCTATGAGTGTCATCTGATGAAGCTCATCAAAGGATAGTGATTAATTTTATCTCTATTTGTACTTTTTGTGACCCCTCTCTTTGGCTGTAAAAATGGCTGTGTTTTTCTGTGACTAGGTACTGACCTAACATAATCGTTCGGTGTGCTTTCGTCGTAAAGCCTTTTTGAAATCGGCCACTGTGGCTGGATTTACAACAAGGTTATCTTTAAAATGATGTGAAATACTTGTATGTTTGAGGAATTTTAATTATTGGATTTCTGTTGTTTTGAATTTGGCGCCCTGCACTTTCACTGGCTGTTGTTGAGGTGGGACGCTTGTGTCCCGAATATCCCAGAGAGGTTAACAGAAACTGGTTACCCAATTTTGTCTTCGATAACAGTCCAACACAATCAATCACCACATGTTCGAATGGTTCACCTTTGACAGGTATTGGACAGAGGAGCAGGAGGAATAACCTGATTTTGTTTTCCTATTATCTGACATGTCTGACAGAACTGAGCCACATGGTGATTCCTAAATGACCGGACCACTGGTGATCATGAGCAAGGGATAACACATTTTGTCGAAAGGCTATAGGAATCACTATTTGGTAAACAGCATTCCAATCTCCGCCCGCGTCAACATGGGATGCCCATTTACGCATGAGGAGATTACCGTCAATGAAGTAAGCCACGTTCTTCTTCTTTACCTCTTCCAATGAGACAACCCTAGAAAAACATTTACCAAGCCTGATGTCAACCTTTTGGTTAGCAATCAGCTGCTCACGAGTGTATTACATCAGCAATAAGTTCAATATACTTCAATTCTGCCCTGGGCTGTTTTTCAGAGGGGATCAGCTTCCCAGAGATAGCACACAACTCATCCTCTTTATCAAACTCTTTGAACAGAACAATTTGACAAATCTATTACTTGTCGTGCCTGGGCACGAGTGACAGCACAAGCGGGGAACACATGTGGATAACTCTGTACCAGCTCATTGGAGAGAGAGTGGTCACTTTTATCCAATACTTCCAATACCGGTACCACCTGTCCTCCGGCAATATTGTTACCCATTATAAAGGTCACACCTTTTACTGGCAACATAGGACGTACCCCCACTCTGAATATTCCACTGATTAACTCGGTGTACACTCACAAAGTGCAATGGCATTTGGACAAAACCCATTTCAATACCCTGAACTAACACACTGGAACCACAGTAGGTATTGTCGTAGAAGGGCAACACATCAGACAATATAAACGACTGCGCTGCACCAGTATCTCTAAGGATTTTAACCGGATGCTGAGACGCTTTGTCATTCGTTAGGGAAACAAACCACTCGAAAATGAACGGTTCATATCTACGGTCGGGGACTGGGACTTTCTAACTACATTTACCCTGAGGCACCTGTTTCGTTTCAGACCTCCCAACCCTACGAATTAGCACAACACCTGTTGGCGGCTTGGCACGAAGAGGCATCCCTTGTTTGCGTTTTTAGCAGGAAGCAATCATTAATCATATGTCCCATCTTATGACAATAGAAACAGGGACGCTCATTTTTTCGGGCATGCTTGATGTACTGCTGGCGTCTAAAAGTACACAGTTCAGTGGCTCTACTCTCAGTATGAGACGAAGATACGCTCTTGTGCGTCAACACAAACGCTTCTGACAGGGAGGATACTTTGTTAATTTTGGTAAAATACAATGTGTTCGGGTAGGCAATCTTTAAACTCTTCCAGCAACATTAACTCCCAGAGAGAGTTAAAATCAGCTACCTTGCGAGCAGCATGCCATTTATCGAACAGATTTCCCTTGTCTCTAGCAAATTCCACATAAATCTTACTAGAAGACATTCTATGAGACCTAAATCTCTGTCGGTATGCCTTAGGAACAAGCTCATAGGTGCGAAGAACAGTAGCTTTGACCACTTCATAATTCAAACTGTCTTCAAGAGGTAGCGCTGACAAAACCTCTTGGGTTTTACCAGTTCATTTACACTGAAGTAATAGGCACCATACCTCTTTAGGCCATTTGAATGCTACACGTTCAAAAACACAAAAATAGGAGTCAACCTCTGACTCTGAACAAAGGTACCAAGGCAATCTGCCTACTAATGTCAAAAGTGTTGGAAGACACAGCTGTTGAGGAAGGCTCACTACCAGGCACAGCAGGATCAGAGGCTAGCCTCGCTGTCTCTGCCTCCAGTTCCATCTGGCACATTTTGTTCTCTTTTGCCTCAATTTGACACATTTTCAACCGGAGATTTTCTTGCCTGTTTTGGGCTCTCTTCAACCTCCAGTTGGAGTTGTGTCAAACGGCCATCCCTCATGGCATCACCGTTTGACAGTGGGGAGAGTGGCGCAAAATGGGGCAATGTGGCTGGAGCTTTAGCCTCGCCCTCGTTCTCAGACACCAACGGGCTTACAGGAGCAGTAACATCCCCTACATGGGTAGTAGGTTCAGGCAGCGTTAACACAAACACTTGCTCTTCCAATAAAACATTTAACACCAGTTGTTTAATTATTCTGTATCTACCTCTGCTTTAACTAAACTCTGCAGAATAGATACAGAATAATGGTTAGCCAAGGTCAGTAAATCAACTATGACATTGGTCAAAAAACTCCCACGTAGGGTTATCCAAAAAGGATTTCAAATCAAAGTAGCCATTTTGAACTACCACTAAAACACAAAAGCCAACAAATAGCAAACTCTAATGCTACATCAGCTATGATGCTCAACACTGAACTAGACCACCACAATTATTTGGCATGGGTGTCAGTAAAGACTTAATCCCGGACGAGCCCCCACTTATGTTACGAACACCTTTGGCCCTCCAGCCTGGGGGGGGGGGGGCGAGACCCATAACATATCTCATGCAAATCATAACAGTGAAAAGGAACAGTGAGAACTAAAAACAACAGACAACCTAAACCTACCGTCAAACACTTTAGGTTTATTGTTCAAACACACGCTAATGGGGGGGGGGGGGCTGCTTCAAGAACAGCTAGCTAACTAACTAATAAATACAGTGGGTTTTTCGCCCAGTTCTAACTAGGGTACTTAGACAATGTTTTCCTACAGGTAATGTATGCCCAAGGGTGACTTGGTATCCCCTCTTCCCACCAACAAGCAAACACCCCATACACCACAGCAATACATACTCACATGATAACGGACAATGTGAGATGTAGACGCAAAAACAAAAGAGATAGCTCCAGAGACAACGGATTGGGTTTCTTTTAAACCAAGGTAAAGGGGATGTGATTGGGTAAGGGAAAAGGAGCAGGTGTGTCTTCAGATTGGCAACTGATTGGCTACTAATTGGCGACTGATGACTGCCACCTGTGACTAGGGCAGAAGGAGAGAAAACAAATACACACAGGATACCTGTATCTGTAACAGAAGGTCTTTGGTAGCTAAAATACTGTACTTGCGTCACATTTCAAAATCCAAAAGGATCAAGTTTAAATAGAACGTTCCTTGCTAACGGCCAAAGACATTCAGTCACATTGTGCTCGCATGCACTACTGTACCTGATTTGTATATAACACATGCAGACACATCGTAATTTCCCGATTTACAGAAACAATATATTATTGGAGTTTTGACTGCTTCTGCAATACCTGGAAGCAAGTGTTACATTTCCCATTACAGTCAAACAGACACTGCTTCTACGATTTCAGACAATTCATAGTAAGTCTCAATATTATAGGTTATTCTATAAAGGCACTGATAGGTCCACACAGATTTCAATAGAGTATTAAACACCATGTACTTTAGCATGAACTGGATTAGAGTGGGCCTCTAATTTCTGTTGAAAGTGAGACTAGAGGAAATTCTCATCTGAGCCTTTAGCTTGACTGTCAAGAGGCGACACGAGCGCTCATCCTCCTGTGGAGAATTTGGATGGGCATCCATTTTTTCTTTTATCTCCCTGTTTGCAGATGCCTCTCAATGTGAGAACGGCTTTCGGGACCCTATGTCTAACTCACGGTGGTTACAGGCAATATGTCTGTAATGTCATAAATACCAGCACACAGCGGAGGCATAGAGACATTGTGGGAGGTCAACAACCATGGAAAATAGGAATTGAACGCTTTTGGCCATTGCATAGTGTGGTCTTTTGATTGGTGGGTCAGAAAGTATGAAAATAAATGCATAATGTAAAAATAGCTACTGTATCTTTATTGCCTTTCCTCATTGTTGAATCCCCAGCTTTAACAATATATAGGTCAGTTATCAGAAAGCTCCAAACCAAGGGAAGTAGAAAGGCTTTGCCACTTCAATGATAATTGTATGTATGTCAAGTAGTTGAAACAATTTGGTGAGAAAAGTAGTCTCTGCATAAGAGGTATAGATGTTGTGTATGGAGTTTAAAATGCTTTCTTGAGGACATGGTAAAGTATATAGGAGAGACCAATTACATTATACAGTAGCTTTAATATGGTGCACATAAGGTGAGGTCATGACACTGTACTCTATTTCATTTAGAATTGTAGGACCCTTTTAGTTGTTTATCCTGTTAGTCCTATAGGGGCAGTATTTCATTTTTGGATAAAAAGACGTGCCCGTTTTAAGCGCAATATTTTGTCACGAAAAGATGCTCGAATATGCTTGGAATTGATAGCTTTGGAAAGAAGACAGTCTTACGTTTCCAGAAATGCAAAGATTTTCACTGTGAGTCCCTTAGAACAAATGTTTCGGGCAAAACCAAGATGTATGACCGACCAGGAAATGCACAGGATTTCTGAGGCTACGTTTTCCATGATCGCCTTATATGGCTGTGAATGCGACAGGAATCAACGGACTCTTTCTCTTGTTTCCCCAAGGTCTCTGCAGCATTGTGACGTATTTGTAGGCATATCATTGGAAGATTGACCATAAGAGACTACATTTACCAGGTGTCCCGCTAGGTGTCTGCGTGGCAATTGGTGCGCAAAAGTCAGGTCCCGGTATTTTTCCATTCAAATCTCAGAACAAACCAGGCTACAAGGACGGTGCTTTCAATGGAGAGAAATATGACAAACCACCTTCAGGATTGATTCAAACAACGTTTTCCATGTTTCAGTCAATATTATGGAGTTAATTCGGAAAAAAGTTCGACATGTAGGTGACTGAATTTTCGGTTAGTTTCGGTAGCCATATGCATAGTAACAAAAGGGAACGATGTGTCCTACACAAGAATCTTTCAGGAAAAACTGGACATCTGCTATGTAACTGAGAGTCTCCTCATTGAAACATCTGATGTTCTTCAAAGGTAAATTATTTTATCTGATTCCTTGGCTGGTTTTTGTGAATATGTTGCGTGCTAAATGCTAATGCTAACGCTAAGCTAGCTATCACCACTCTTACACAAATTAGTGATTTTCTCTGGTTCTAAAGCATATTTTGAAAATCTGAGACGACAGGATTGTTAAGAAAAGGATAAGCTTGAGAACAGGCATATTTATTTCGTTTCATTTGCGATTTTTAAAAATCGCTAACGTTGCGTTATGCTAATGAGCTTGAGGCTGTAGTAACGATACCGCATGCGGGATGGGGCGGACTAAGAGGTTAATGCAACCGCTGTGTCAGATTTCAAAAAAGCTTTACAGCAAAAGCTCAATATTCAATAATCTGAGAACAGCGTTCCACCACAAAAGCACGTCATACAGTTACCCACCAAGTTGTGGAGTCAACAAGTCATAAATAGCGTTATAAATCTTCACTTACCTTTGCTGATCTTCGTCGGAATGCACTCCCAGGACTCCCACTTCCACAAGAAATGTTCGTTTTGTTCAATTACATCCATATTTATGTCCAAATACCTCCGTTTCCAGACGAAAAGTTAAAAGAGTTCCATTACAGTTTGTAGAAACATTTCAAATGAAGTTTACAATCAATCCTTAGGGTCTTTTTTATAATAAATCTTCAATAATATTCCAACCGGACAATAGCGTATTCATTACAGAGGAAAAAGAAGGAACGGCGTGCCCACATGACCGCGCAGTCAACAACTGATTGGCCTCAGCCTAGTCCACTTAATGAAACAGCTCTTATTCGACACCCTTCCACAATAGAAGCCTCAAACATCTTTCTAAAGACTGTTGACATCTGCTGGAAGCATTGGTGCAATCTGTGCAATCTGTGCCCCATAGACACAGCATATTGGATAGGCAATCACTAAAATGAAACTACAAACCTCAGAAATCCCACTTCCTGGTTGGATTTGTCTCAGGTTTTCGCCTGCCATATGAGTTCTGTTATACTCACAGACATCATTCAAACAGTTTTAGAAACTTCACAGTGTTTTCTATCCAATACTCCTAATAATATGCATATATTAGCATCTGGGACAGAGTAGCAGGCAGTTTACACTGGGCACCTTATTCATCCAAGCTACTCAATACTGACCCCCTGTCACCAAGAAGTTAACCTCTTAAGGCTAAGCGAGACGATAACGTCTCATCTAGCCACTAGCCCAGGGAAATGCGTAGCGCCAAATCATATAGTACTCGTTAAAACTCAAACTTTCATTAAATCACACATGCAGGGTACTCAGTTAAAGCTACACTCGTTGTGAATCGAGCCAACATGTCAGATTTTAAAAATGCTTTTCGGCGAAAGCATGAGAAGCTATTATCTGATAGCATGCACCCCCCCAAAATACCTGAAGGGGACGTAAACAAAAGAATTAGCGTAGACGGCGCTACACAAAACGCTGAAATAAAATACAAAACATTCATTACCTTTGACGAGCTTCTTTGTTGGCACTCCAATATGTTCCATAAACATCACAATTGGGTCTTTTTTTCGATTAATTCCGTCCATGTATACCCAAAATGTCCATTTATGAAGCCTGTCTGATCCAGAAAAAAACAGCTTTCCAAAACGCAACGTCATTTTTTTTTATTAAAAAAGTTGCCTATAAACTTTGCCAAAACACTTCAAACTACTTTTGTAATCCAACTTTAGGTATTTGTAAACGTTAATAATCGATCAAATTGATCACGGGCGATCTGTATTCAAAAGCAGCAAGTCTTGAAATCATGGTCGATATTCTCTCTTTCATAACTTCCTCCGGTGTACCCTCTGACAGGAAGTACCTATTTCTCATTTCACCAAGGATTAACTTCAACCCAATTCCCAACACTGGCGACATCGTGTGGAAGCTGTAGGAACTGTAAACTGGGCGCTATCTATTTTCCCTTGCCATAGACAATACAGGGACCTTGCGGAGGGATATATATTTTTCTTTTTGTGAACCGTTTTTCCTTGGTGTTTTGCCTGCTACACACGTGCTACACATGATTTAACCAGTTTTAGAAACTTCAGAGTGTTTTCTATCCACACATACTAATCATATGCATATACTATATTCCTGGCATGAGTAGCAGGATGTTGAAATTTTGCGTGAATTTTAACAAAAAGTTGAAAAAATGCACCCTATCCTTTTAAAAAAAGGCTAAGCTGTGTCTCAATATATTTCACTTGTGAATTTCATGAATAGGAATATTTTCTAGTAATATTTATGTCCGTTGCGTTATGCTAATTAGTGTCAGATGATGACAACGGTCCCCTTCACGGGATGGGGTGTCACTAGAGGTTAAGAAAGGGGTTCTTAACACCTTCTCTTCTCTACCCTATAAAAATATGAACTTGTCAATCAGTCTCACAGCGATCCAACTACTGACCCCAACTCATAACCCACATTCGTCAAATTAAGGTCCAATCTGAATGAACCAGGGAAGATTTCTCAGTAACGTAATCAAGTATGTGGAAAGTATACATATCTTTGTATCGCCTAACTTAACACGTTATGCACGGTCATAACCATTCCATAATGTCATAACAGTTGACAATGTCATAAGACATCTAATTAGACCTGTTGTGACATATTTTTTATTTTATTGCTGGTTATGACACCTACATAAGAGTATAAAAACCTACCAAACAAGGCAAAACATTCCATTACACCATAGTTTGTGTCAACAGTGTGTTTATGTTATATACACTACCATTGGAAAGTTTGAGGTAATTTAGAAATGTCCTTGGTTTTTGAAATAACCATTTTTTTTGTCCATTAAACAACATGAATTTGATCAGAAATACAGTGTAGACAATGTTCATATTGTAAATGACTAGTGTAGCTGGATTATTACAATACCTTATTTCGATACATTGGAAAACCTTATGCATTTTCCCACACTCTATCCCAGCCAGGTGCAAATTGGGGGAGGAATACAACAAACAAATTGCTTTGCATGTGTGGTTCCTTACCACAATCAATCAGAATGGCAAAAATAAACTCTGCTCAGAGGGCCTCAGAAATCATTTTTGCAGAGAGATGTCACGCCCTGATCTGTTTTACCTGTTCTTGTGCTTGTCTCCACCCCCTCCAGGTGTCGCCCATCTTCCCCACTTATCCTCTGGGTATTTATACCCCTGTTTTCTGTCTGTGCCAGTTTGTCTTGTTTGTCAAGCTTACCAGTGTTTTTCCTGTCAGCCCGTCTTTTCCCAGCCTCTCTTTTTCTCATCTTCCTGGTTTTTGATCCTTGCCTGTCCTGACCCTGTACAAGCACGACTGACTACTATGCCTGTCCCTGAGCCTGCCTGCTGTCCTATACCTTTGCTCCTACTCTGGATAATCGACCCCTGCCTGCCTTGACCTAATGTTTGCCTGCCCCTGTTACAATAAACTTTGTTACTTCATACAGTCTGCACTTGGGTCTTACATTGATACCTGATAGTACAAACAGGCCATGACTGACCCAGCAGACTTAAGCGTCGGCAGGACACCCTCAGTGTGGCAGACTATGCTGTGCCGTTCTGCACGCTAGCAGTGGAGGGAACCCGGAAGCGCTGTTTGAGACATTCCTGCACAGATTATTGGAGAATGTACAGGATGCGCTGGCAGCCCAAGAACTCCCGACGGATCTCGACTCACTCATCGCTTTAACTTTTCGGATCGATGGTCGGCTACGGAAATGTAGCAGGGAAAAGAGGTACGATTGCAATCCCAATCGCTCACTCAGGGATCCCACCTTGCATCTGATGAACTCCAGAAGTCCCCGGCGTCTGCGTCCCCGAGAGGATCTGAGCTTACCCGAAGTACTCCAAGAGCTTCCGGTGACTGCCGATACACCTCTTCCCGAGCCGATGCAGCTCGGCAGGGCTAGGCTGTCTCCAGCCGAACGGGTAAGCAGATTTGACACCCAGAGTTGTCTGCATTGCGGAACTATAGGTAATTTTGTGTCTACCTGTCCCTTCAAGAGACCTAGCTCATTCATTGGAGTGAGTACACTGGTGTGTCTTAAAGATAATTATTATTCTCCCCTTACTCGCACCCCTCTCCATGCCACCCTGCTGTGGGGCAAACCAGTCCAAGTCTCTCCAGGCACTCATCGACTTGGGGGCCGATGTGAGTCTCATGGACGTTACCCTGGCGTCCGAGCTGGGCATCCCCACTCAAACCCTCTCCATTCTCATGTGTGTTAGAGCGCTGGACTGGTGCTCTATAGGCCGGGTCACCCACCAGACCACCCCCGTCAACCTACGAGTGTCAGGTAACCATAGCGAGATGATCCAGCTCCGCAGAGTACCAGGATCTCCGGGAGGGGTTCAGTAAGGCCTGGGTCACTTCGCTTCCGCAGCACCGACCGGTTTCCAAGAAGGTCAAGCCTGAGGCGCTGGAATAGTGCCGCGGCTACACCCCCGGAAGCCGAGCCCCCCCCCCCCCCCCCTAGAGTCAAAACCATGTCTGACTGCCCCATGTCTCCTGCTTCTAGGCCCATCCCTCCACCCTGTGTCATCTATGGCCAGCCAGCGTATACGGTGAGACACCACCTGAGGGTTCGACCACGGTGCAGGGTTTCCAGTACCTGGTTGACTGGGAGGGTTATGGCCCGGAGGAGAGGTGCTGAGTTCCTGCTAAAGACATCTTGGACCCGGCCCTCATCGCCAACTTTTACCTCCGGCATCCCAGTCAACCAGGTATCCGCCCAGGTGGAATGCCAGGTGGCGTCCCTAGGGGGGGTACTGTCATGCCCTGATCTGTATCAACTGTCCTTGTGCTTGTCTCCAACCCCTCCAGGTGAGCCTCTACCTCAAATCCAGAAGAGGCAACATATCCCAACGATTCCAGTTTCTGCAGCCATCATGAGAATGATTCAGGAGGAGCATGCTGGTGCCCCGCCTGCCCGCCCCACAAAACCAACAACTTCACTACAGTAAGTGAGTGTTGTGACTCTCCTACCTTGGCCTGTCTGTAATTATATTTGTGATTGAGATGTTAGGAAAATTCCTGAACTAAGTGTTTTCATCATTCTAGATTGCAGCCGGAAGCAACAAGAAGCGCTGCTTTTTGTGTGGACCCAAGAAGGACAGGAAGACACAGTACACATATATCAAGTGGAATAAATACTTTTGCAACACACACAGTAAAACTCTGTCACTCATATGGTGTGTATACTGTCCTTAAAAAGGTGTTAATTACATGGCTACGGACAACAAGATCACACAGTCATCTGGAACAGCTGGTGCTCTCATATGCATGATTCAGTGTTGCTTGCCTGTAATCCATGGCTTCTGGTTGGGATATGTGCAACGATGCACTTGTTAATGACTGATGTGGTAAGCTCCTCAATTTTATCGGATGAATCCCGGAACATATTCCAGTCTGTGCTAGCATACCGTCCTGTTGCTCAACACTATACATGTCAGCTACTACAGCAACTGAAATGACTACAACACTTAAAGAGCTGCAGTTAGTTTCAGAATTGGTTAGTCCTAAATATCCTAAATATAAAAAAATTAAAAAAATAAAAAGCATTGTATTTGGGACAAATCATTCACAAAACATCACCTGAATTTTGTAAGGAATAGTTTGGAAATTGTGCAAGTGGAGGTGACTAAACCTGCTTGTTGTAACCTTGGATTGTAAAACTGTCATGGTCAAAACCTTTTAATACAAAAGTAGCTAAGCTGGGGAGAAGTCTGTCCATATTGAAGAGCTGCTCTGCCTTAAAGAAAAACTAACAGGTCTGTGAGAGCCGGAATTCTTACTGGTTGGTAGGTGATCAAATACTTATGTCATGCAATAAAATGCAAATTAGTTACTAAAAATCATACAATGTCATTTTCTGGATTTTTGTTTTAGATTCCGTCTCTTACAGTTGAAGTGTACCTATGATCAAAATTACAGACCTCTACATGCTTTGTAAGTAGGAAAACTGGCAAAATAGGCAGTGTATCAAATACTTGTTCTCCCCACTGTATGTGTAGAATGTGTCTGCTAGCATTTGTGTGCATATGTGTGTGTCTGTACCTGTGCCTCTTCATAGTTCACTGTTCCATAAGGTTTATTTTTATCCTTTTTAACTGTTTCTACTGCTTGCATCAGTTGCCTGATGTGGAATAGAGTCCCATGTAGTCATGGCTCTATGTAGTACTGTGCACCTCACATAGTCTGTTCTAGATTTGGGGATTGTGAAGAGACCTCTGGTGGGGTATGCATGCGTGTCCGAGCTGTGTGCTAGTATTTTGAACAGACAGCTCAGTGCATTCAGCTTGTCAACACTTCTTACAAAAACAAGTAGTGATGAAGTCAATCTCTCCTCCTCTTTGAGCCATTAGAGATTGACATGCATATCATTAACGTCAGCTCTCCGTGTACATTTAAGGGCCAGCCGTGCTGCCCTGTACTGAGCCAAGTGTAATTATCCTAAGTCCCTCACTGTAGCACCTGACCACACAAATGAACGGTATTCCAGTAATGACAACTAGGGCCTGTAGGACCTAACTTGTTCTGTGTTAAGAAGCACTCATGTTCTCCACTCATATTAACTGCACCTGTTTGAACTCGTTACCTGTATAAAACACACCTGTCCACACACTCAATCAAACAGACTCCAAGCTCTCCACAATGGCCAAGACCAGAGAGCTGTGTAAGGACATCAGGGATAAAATTGTAGACCTGCACAAGGCTGGGATGGGCTACAGGACAATAGGCAAGCAGCTTGGTGAGAAGGCAACAACTGTTGGCGCAATTATTAGAAAATGGAAGTACAATATGACGGTCAATCACTCTCGGTCTGGGGCTCCATGCAAGATCTCACCTCGTGGGGCATCAATGATCATGAGGAAGCTGAGGGATCAGCCCAGAACTACACGGCAGGACCTGGTCAATGACCTGAAGAGAGCTGGGACCACAGTCTCAAAGAAAACCATTAGTAACACACTACGCTGTCATGGTTTAAAATCATGCAGCGCACGCAAGGTCCCCTTGCTCAAGCCAGCGCATGTCCAGGCCCGTCTGAAGTTTGCCAATGACCATCTGGATGATCCAGAGGAGGAATGGGAGAAGGTCATGTAGTCTGATGAGACAAAAAACACTTGCCGTGTTTGGAAGAAGAAGAGGGATGAGTACAACCCCAAGAACACCATCCCAACCGTGAAGCATGGAGGTGGAAACATCATTCTTTGGGGATGCTTTTTTGCAAAGGGGACAGGACGACAGGACGTATTGAGGGGAGGATGGATGGGGCTATGTATTGCGAGATCTTGGCCAACAACCTCCTTCCCTCAGTAAGAGCATTGAAGATGGGTCGTGGCTGGGTCTTCCAGCATGACAATGACCCGAAACACACAGCCAGCGCAACTAAGGAGTGGCTCCGTAAGAAGCATCTCAAGGTCCTGGAGTGGCCTAGCCAGTCTCCAGACCTGAACCCAATAGAAAATCTTTGGAGGGAGCTGAAAGTCCGTATTGCCCAGCAACAGCCCCGAAGCCTGAAGGATCTGGAGAAGGTCTGTATGGAGGAGTGGGCCAAAACCCATGCTGCAGTGTGTCAAACCTGGCCAGAACTACAGGAAACGTATGATCTCTGTAATTGCAAACAAAGGTTTCTGTACCAAATATTAAGTTCTGCTTTTCTGATGTATCAAATACTTATGTCATGCAATATAATGTAAATTAATTACTTAAACAGCATACAATGTGATTTTCTGCTTTGTAAGTAGGAAAACCTGCAAAGTCGGCAGTGTATCAAATACTTGTTCTCCCCACTGTACATTTGTTGTATGGTGGTATTATACATTTTTTATTGTAGATATGTAGTGGTGCAATGATGTACTGTTTTATCTTTAAGGGCCTTCATGTGTTTGCACCCCAGGAAGAGTAGCTGCTGCCTTGAAAGCAGCTAATGGGGAACCCTAATCAATAACAAACGCTGGTAAAAAAATTGTTAAAAAAGATTTCAGTTTCCTTGCATTAAAATCATCGGCCATGAGAAGCGCCACATCCGGATGTTCATTTTCTTGTTTGCTTATACAGCTCGTTAAGTGTGTTTTATGTGCCAGCACTGGTTTGTGGTGGTAAAAAGACAGCAACTAAAAATATAGATGAAAACCCTCATTGGTAAAATAGTATGTCCTACATTTTATCAACTGGAGACTTCCTTAACATTAGAGATCAAGCACCAGCTGTTCTTAACCAAGAGACACACCCCTCCCCCTTCACCTTACCCGAGGCTTACACTCAGCTCAATGCTGGAGTCACTGTTGAGTAAGTTTGAGGGGTGAATCTAGAACATGGAGATGTGTGAAACTTACTTCTCAGCCTGAAGTGCCCACACTTGCGTCAGCGAATAGCTAGCTTTTGGCATAGAGCCAATTAGTAAGATTCAGAAGGGCGGTCACATGTGCTAGGAAGGCAGAGGTCCTGGGTTCGAGCCTCAATGTGAGCTGAATCTGGAGGAAGTGGTACTCGCTGGGCATGCAGCGTCACGTCCTTTACACTTGCAACAGTTGTTTCGCAACAGCTTTTGTGAATAACATTTCCAATATATTTCCTTCCTTGTGTGCTTCTTCTTTTACCATTGATATGTTCTAGGCTATTTTGATACCTCAAGGGGCATCATCTACTTCTGGAATGTCCACCAATGGCATGTCCAACTTTTTGTGAAAAATTACACTGGTTACTCAAAAGAGTATCTATAAAGTATACATAGCCCACACTTTAGATGAGGCCTCGCAAAAATATTTAACTAATGAGTAGTAAATGGTTTATTTATAAGGACCTATATTAAAATATCTTATGAATGGAGTAATGATGAATAAATGATAAAAAAATGTTTTTACTAATCCATTATAAATGCTTCATTACTTGGAGTTATTATAAAGTGCTGCCACATTTACAAATGTCGGAGTAATGATTGATCAATTATTAATACACTTTTTACTAGTCCATTATAAATGCGATATTACAAAGTGCTGCCATTGCTTGGAATACTTAAGAGACGTAAGGCGGCAATTTTGTTGCATACCACTCACCACTCCTCTCTTCCTTGGGCTAGGGTGACAGCCATTATGGATGGCCGAGCCAATTACTCTTGCCTCCACACTATGCAATATTTATGCAACACTTAGCCAAAAGTCAGAGGGTTAATATTTCATTTACAGATAAGACAGCCTCAACTGAGAATAGAACTTGAAGGAGAATCCTCTCAGACACTCCTTTACAGTGTGCTAGCTATATAGCGGAGGTTGTCCTAATGTCATTGAATCACTTTACCTCCTGTGCTTTTGATTATTGATGACCTGAATAATTCTACAGTATTCTACACGTTGTAGTCTGGCTTGGTGGATGGAGGGAGTCTATTGCATACCATATGTGTGCTTAAAGACTCCAACCTGTGGTGTGACATCGATCAAGTGTCCCTGCATTTTGTGGCCTTAGGCGAGGAAGAAAATAATGGATTATTTGCTCAATAAACAATTTGGTGTTGGCGAGGTAGGTCACTTTCAGCAGCAATTAAAGACATGGTTGATGGGGAGATTGCTACTTGACTGTACAATAAGTTATACTATTACCTGAGACAGTTGCAATGGAATAGAGTAAAGTACTACAGTAATGTAATGGTAGTGTAAATTGATAGATAATATTAATTGAGGAATTAAACTAATCAATATAGGTTGCTTTCTATAGTAACCCCCTTGGTAGTTGATATACAATAATATAAGTGCTGTTTTAAGGTAAGAAATCAGATATACGTAGCACTAACACTGCAATAATTTAGTAATAATCAGTAATAATTGAGTCGTTAATCTGTGTTAACTGAAAAGTATGGAAGCTCTTGAATCATTTTGCATTAATCTCCCACATCATCCACAATTAGATGATAACCCTGTCAGATTGTTCCTATTCATCAGCTCTTCTTTGATCTGAGACACAGCAGTACAGTCGCTAATGACCTGCATTTGTATAAGTCCCTATCCACCGAGTCATTGTGGAGAGCCCTCCAGAGATGTGACCCACTATCCTTTATTGCCTGCCTCTTCTTCGCTCATCTCCCAGTTACCTTGGCAGAACAACAAAGTACTGTGCAGGCTCATCCTCGGAAACTAAAGCCTCTCTTCCCGTGGTGCATGGGAGAGGAGCGGAACTAAGAGCTAAATGCATTATAATCCGTCTCGACAAAATATACAGTACTCGCCACTAATGTCTGTCGGTTGACCCTTATCCCAAATCCTTGAAGTACTGTCCATTTGCAAATACTGGCACCAGTCGCTGAAGTTGATTCTGGGCAGAGGTGTCATGCCCATAGAGAGCACAGGGGCATGTGAACCCTCAGATTTGTCTAGTAAAAACAAAAAACACATGTTGTTTTTTCTCTGTAATACTACTAGCAACTTCACAATTTTATGAAGTTGGATTTAGATAGCCCTGAAAGGTTCCCAATCTCCCAACCTCATAACTGGCTACCAAGAAGCCATTTCAGGTTAGAGTAAATAGCTTATCTCATTATATTAGCTTGCAAATTTGCTGGCAACATTGGTTGACTTTAGAAAAGCAATCAATAAGTAAATGTACTGAATAAGACTCACATTCCTTTCAATATTTGACCCAGATTTTTGCCGATATATATTTTTTTATTATTAACACAACAATACAATACAATATAATACCAAGACAATATGAATGGCTCAACCCCACCCGCCCCGATTCACTGGAAAGTCAAAGCCCCAGCCCTCGGCTCAAATGGATTTTACAAGGGTGGGAAGGACCAAGCCCTGCCCAACACCCGGGTGGGCATGGAAGCGAGCTCACCCATAACTAACACAACCAGCACGAAACCAAAACACAAAACATATATAACAAAATGCAAAACATGCAATGAACACATTCCCATCCTCACCCCTGATTGGAGGACCTCAAACATTTATACTGTGCATGTTGGTATGAATGTATTCCAACCCTCGTTAATTCTAACCTTCAGACAACCACAGATCAACCCAGAAAAGCACATTTAGTTTATTTTAAAAAACAACCACCAGTCAGGAGGATGGAAGCAGCTCAAGATGTATGCTTTGATACGCAAAACAATATACATATTTTTTTTACACAGAGTTAAGCAGAATGGTTATGGCTCTAGATTACAGGGGGAAAAAAAGCTGTTTAAGGTGTTAGAAAAAAATGCAAAATTCTCCACCTAAAAATGCTAAATTCTCCAACTAAAAATGCTAATTTCTCCTAGCACACCCAGAATGCCACTGAGGTTCACTGAAGGTGAAAAAAAGGTGCTATGTAGAACTTAAAAGAGTTATTCGGATGGAATATGTCCTTAGTGAGACTATGATTTGTAATGGAGTGCTGCATCAGATGACCTGGCCTCCACAATCACCCAGCCTCAACCAATTGAGATGGTTTAGGATGAGTTGGACCGCAAAGTGAAGGAAAAGCAGGCAACAAGTGTGGGAACTCCTTCATGACTGTTGGAAAAGCATTCCTCATGAAGCTGGTTGAGAGAATGCCAAGAGTGTGCAAAGCTGTCATAAAAGCAAAGAGTGACTACTTGGAAGTATCGCAAATAAAAAATATATTTATCATGACACAAGGTGAGACCCAGATGCAGACACAGGAGGCAGATGGTTGGAGTCCTACCCTATTGGATTAATAAATATTGTAAGGCAAGAGAATGGTCGTGGACAGGCAAAAGGGTCAAAACCAGTTCACAGTCCAAAAGGTAAGCAGCAGGCAGAATCAAGGTGAGGGCAGTCAGGATGAACAGGCAGGCGGGAAAGTAGTCCAGAGTCAGGCAGGGGTCAAAACCAGGAAGACTATGAAAAAGAGAATAGCAAAAGGAGTATGGGAAAAACACGCTGGTTGACTTGACTAACATACAAACGAACTGGCATAGAGAGACTGGAGACACAGAGATAAATACACTGGGGAAAGTAAGCGACACCTGTAGGGAGTGGAGACAATAACAGGAATAGGTGAAATAGATCAGGGCGTGACAATATTTTGATTTGTTTAGCACATTTCTGGTTACTACATGATTCCATGTGTGTTATTTCATAGTTTTGATGTCTTCACTATTATTCTACTATGTAGAAAATAGTAAAAATAAAGAAAACCGTGGAATGAGTAGGAGTATCCAAATGTTTGACTGGTACTGTATGTATAACGAAATATATATGGGCGATTGGAAATGATGCAATTACATTGATGGAAGCCACAATCTATTTACAATATTAAAGCTGATCCATCCCCTAAAGAAAAACAATGAAAAAAAATTAAGTGGCTATTTTGGCTGTCCCATAGAAGAACCCTTTGAAAAATCCTTGTTGGCTCCTTTTGGTTTAAAGTATAACTGTTTTGGGTTCCATGTAGAACCCTTTCCAAGGAGTATTCTACATGGAACCAAAATGGTTTTTACCTGGAACCAAATAGGGTTCTCCTATGAAGACAGCTGAAGAACCCTTTTGGAACCCTTTTTTCTAAGAGTGTACATTGCCTTGACACCTCCTGGAGCTTAACCATAGTAGGGCTATATTTCGTTACTATCGGTCTCTTTCTGACATGTGCTGTTTTTGCATTAGAATGTGACAAACTCCTCCTGTCTGTTGACACTCTGAAGGCAATTGAGTTATTAAAATGTGTTAAAACTGTATATTGTCTGGATAGTCCCATATAAGTTCAATCATTCAATCATAATTGCATCACATTCTATCTGGGCCTTGATTAACTGTGATGCAACTAAGGCCAAGTCAACAATACAGACATTGAACATCAGAAAAGTTCAATGGACTCTTCATGAAAGTCTGTCATATCCAAATAGGCTCTTATGTTTCGTCAATTAGTTGGAACTAGAAGTATGGGAGACTGACCTCCTTTCATCTCCCCATGCATAATTACTGTGAACTGAAAATAATTAACTTTAATTTTATGAATATGGAGATCTGAATATCATCTTCATTGAGCTATATTAAAAAAATATTGCACACAGTGCTTCAAATGTGAACAGATTGCAGTTCTATTTCTATCGCAAATTATGTACTATTATTACTATATTAGTTTTTGAAAAAGATAATGTCCTAAATTGTATCTAATTTACGAGAATTCAATTATATGTGGCAGTTACCTCTGGTTGTTAATAAAGTGTATAACTCTGCTAACACATACAGTATATTAGGTTGCTAGAAAACAGATAACCATCTCCAAAGGAGTCTAGGCCCTTGTCAACTCCACCTTGAAATTCTGAAAAGATTACATATGTGCAAGTAATATGTTAGCAACTCAACCTTCTAAGGGGTGGGAGCTTGCATCACATTATTTATCTGTGGTTCAGATAAATAATGTGTCAAAAAGGGTGTATACAGGCTTTATCTTTCTCTTCTTCTTTCTTCTCTCGTTCTGACAAACAGGAGTCACAGAGGGAGGCATGGCGGATAATTAAACCACCCAGATGCAACGTCAACTCAGGATCCCTTTAGATGTCACAGATGTTACACTGTCCCACATCAAGCCCAGCTCTGCAGTGACACAGAAAAAATAATGACACCCATCATCACCACAAATAAGAAACTTTTCCCGAATTGCTGCTGCACTTTTATCTCCCCTACCTCAGTGCAGCATGTGCAAATTCCTAAACCCGAATTTGCATCATGGCCAATTGCCTGGAGTAGTGAACTTGACAGTTTGCTTCCCTGATAACACCTATCACAGCATCAAAACACAACATTAAACAGGCACACTTAAGTACCGTGTAATATGCAGTATTACTGCTTGCCTGTTATGTGATCTTTTTTATCTCTTAAAAGGCCAGGCAGCCACTACTTCCCCTGAGGCATCATAGGTGAAGTAAGATTATGTTTTTCCCACATACTAAAAGACACATGTAGGGTTCTAATCCTGGCTTGGTGCACTTAACGATATTGCTATAATGCAGCATTTACTTGGATCAGACTTGTCTTGAACATGACAAACACAAAAATTACTACCAAAACAAGTAACTTGCAGTGACAATGGGACACAGACTCCTGTTGAAAAAGTACCAGTTGTTTTGCTTACTTTGCTGACAGTGCAGCACTCTTCAGATTAAAATGCTGCGACCCCATATGTCACCCCGGCCAGTCGTTCCAAACAAGTCCTTTCTTTGTAAAAAATCCTAGAGCACAAAATGCTGACAAATGAGAAGATAAAATGAAGTGACAGACTAGATACAGTAAAAGCTTTCCCTGAGCAAAATATACAATGTATTTTATTGTAATGTATTTAATTGATTGTGTCTTGTCTCAGTATGTTTTCAGCTGAATTATCTAATTTGAATTTAGTATCTAGTTCATTCAACTGTTCATTTCAACATTATCAACTCCTCCTGCAGTTTAGACTAGACATACAGCATATTTTTGGTGTATTTTTATTCAATGTTTTTATGCTACATTAGTCTGATTATCAAGCTGTCAACCGTTCCTTGAACCAGACAGCATAATGAACATTCCATTCACTTAGCTCAAATGAGACATAAGTATAGCTAAAATAGCTAATTGTAGTCTTCTTGCAAACTGTGACATGAGTAACAGGCATTATTATACATTTTTCAATGATAATGTAAAAACATAGTACAGTTTCACCATTGCAGCGTGTGCCCCAATAAGTTGTGAATTCTGAAAAATTGCATTTTACTTTATTTTGCAAGTAAACAATGTCTTATTCTTTATTATTCGCACCCACATTTAAGTAATTATTTACAGGCCAATTTGAATGAAGAAATACATCTGTATTCAAAGTTACGGTAATGAAGGGCCATTCAGAGAATCTACAAATGTAATCATATATACACCATTATGAGACACAATGTCAAAAAAGAACTGTGGGTTATTAGCATCTAATAAAATACTCTTCCTGGGTCTCAGTTAGTACACACAGCGTCTCCTCTAAAAACTGAAACACCACAGGGGGAAAACAAGCTGCCATGCCGCTTTTAAGCCCATTACCAAGTGAAATGCATACATTTTGATCACTGCACCTACTTAAAAAGCCTAAGTACACCAGAATAATATACAAGCTCCAAGCGCACTAATGTTGCAGTTTGTCCAATAATTCATAGGATATCAAGACACTGAGTATACAAAAGAGCAGACAAGGTAATGGAAGCTATGTAACTGAAGGAGGGGAGGGAAGAAAGGAAAATGTCACAAATACACATATATATCTTTATCTTAAAAAATATATATTTAAAAAAAATTGTGTTAAATCAGGTTCATAAACTCATCAAAAAAAGAAACGGCCCTTTTTCAGGTCCCTGTCTTCCAAAGATAATTCGTAAAAATCCAAATAACTTCACAGATCTTCATTGTAAAGGGTTTAGGGTAGTTGGGATGGTAGAGTCACACCTGGCCAACATCCGGTGAAATTGCAGAGCGTGAAATTCAAAAATACTCCATTCAAATATTTAACATTCATGAAAAAATATCTGTTATACATTAAAAAAAAGCTTAACTTCTTATTAATCCAGACACTGTGTCAGGTTTCAAAAAGGCTTTACGGCAAAGCAAACCATACGATTATCTGAGGACAGGGCCCTGCATACCAAAAAAGCATGAAAATCATATTTCAACCAGGCAGGTGCGACACAAAAGTCAGAAATACCGATATAGAAAATGCCTTACCTTTGATGATATTCTTCTGTTGACACTCCAAAAGGTCCCAGTTACATCACAAATTGTTCTTCTTTATATCCATAAAAACTCAGTTTAGCTGGCGCACTTCAGTTTCCCTCCATAAAAATTCATACAAAATGAATCCCAAACGTTACTAATATTTTTTTCCAAACAAGTCAAACAACGTTTATAATCAAACCTTAGGTATCCTAATATGCAAATAAACTATCAAATTTAAGACGGAGAAAAGTATGTTCATTACCAGAGATAAATAAGAAAGAATGCGCTTCCTCCACGCGCTTGGAAACACTATAGCCAAAACGGGAGCCACCTAGAAAAACTAAAAGTTGTGGGTCATTTTTCCAAAAAACAGCCTGAAACTCTTTCTAAAGACTGTTGACATGTAGTGGAAGCGCTAGGAACTGCAATCTGGGAGGGCTTGGCCTTATTATTAAAATACTAGCCATTGAAAATAGTGGCAAACTGAAATTATTATTTGGGGGGGATGGTTTGTCCTCAAGGTTTTGCCTGCCATATCACTTCTGTTATACTCACAGACCTCATTTTAACAGTTTTAGAAACATTAGAGTGTTTTCTATCCACATCTACCAACTATATGCATATCCTCGCTTCTGGGCCTGAGTAACAGGCAGGTTACTTTGGGCACGCTTTTCGTCCGGATGTCAAAATACTGCCCCCTACCCCAGAGAGGTTAAACCCTGTTTCCCATGCTTGTTCAATGAACCATAAACAATCAGTTGTGTTGTGAAAATGTAGGGGTGCTACACCTATTTGGTAAAAGACCAAGAACAGCTCAAATAAGCAAAGAGAAACGACAGTCTATCATTACTTTAAGACATGAATGTCAGTCAATACGGATAAGAACAAGCTCTATGATGAAATTGAATCTCATGAGGACCGCCACAGGAAAGGAAGACACAGAGTTACCTCTGCTGCAGAAGATAAGTTGATTAGAGTTACCAGCCTCAGAAATCGGCAATTAACTGCACCTCAGAGGTAATAAGTGCCGTTTAGTAGACGTACTAACAGATAGATGGTGTAGACGCTACTCTCTGTCGAGCCGTTGGTGTAGAGTTCTTCACAGAGGTGGACCAGTCCTTTTGGCATATGCCAGAACTGCCTTATCTGAGATTGACTCTGAATGAGATGGAAGAGGAAGTCCAAATCCTTCACTGACGGTAAAAAAGTCCTGGACAGAGTGAGTCAATGATTTCTCGTCACCTGACTATACACTATATTTACAGGAATAATTACATCATAATAAGTACAATAACTTGTGTGATCATAACTTTACATTTTACATGTACCGGAACTTAGAACATATTGTTCAGTACCTGTAGGCCGAAAGGAGATAGATAAACGTCCTCTCACTGTCAACTGCATTTATTTTCAAACTTAACATGTGTAAATATTTGTAGGAAAATAACAAGATTCAACAACTGAAACATATACTGAACAAGTTCCACAGACATGTGACTAACAGAAATGGAATAATGTGTCCCTGAACAAAGGGGGGGGGTCAAAATCAAAGGTAAAAATCAGTATCTGGTGTGGCCACCAGCTGCATTAAGAACTGCAATGCATCTCCTCTTCATGGACAGCACCAGATTTCCCAGTTCTTGATGTGAGATGTTACCCAACTCTTCCACCAAGGCACCTGCAAGTTCCTGGACATTTCAGGCCCTAGCCCTCACCCTCCGATCCAACATGTCCCAGACGTTCTCAATGGGATTGAGATAAGGGCTCTTCGCTGGCCATGGCAGAACACTGACATTCCTGTCTAATTACAACACAAATGTCATAATTGTTTTCTTTACTAAAGTAGAGGTTTATTAATATTAGTAGTATTGCTAAAGTTACTGCATAGGTGTAAACATAACATTTTTAGCAAGAGATGGCACGTGTGTAGCCCAAGAAAGTAGCAGAAATGTACAGAAAGTAGTTTTGAATGCATTTTATTGAAGGGAAACAATAACAGTCTTGAACTTTTTTGCAACATAGTGACATATTCTGATATACTGTAAAATGAAGAATTCAACTGCAAAATACTAGTCTTTTCCCATTTTTTAACCATTGCCCCCACCCACAAGGTGTATAAACAACAACACTAAGTAAGAATAAGATAATAGATACAAAACAAAAACGTGAAGAACAATAAATCAATCAACTTTAATTAGTACATGTGGGACAGTATGCAACTGTGTGTGCATGAAATGTATTTCTCACATGTGCAGATCATGGTATTTGTTTTACAGTCCTTCATTTGGGGGCAGAATTGGCATCTCTTCTTACCTGCCCCAGCTGAAGCCTCAGGTGGATCAGGACAAGATTGAGCCCCCTGAACAGCTTTCACAAGTGCTGTAGAGGCTGCTGTGCGGGGGAGGTGCTCCCTTCTTTGAATGTGTGAGGTAACAAGTGCCTTTCCAAGCTGCTCCAGGAACACCCTCCTCTTGTTCCGTTTTTTCAGGCATCCAGGTAGGGTAGATCTTGTTCCATATCATGAAGGTATTATATGAGGACACATCAATGATGTTATGGAAGATGACCATGGGCCAACGGGCAGTCAGGGGCCATCCTCCTGCAGCTGTAAGTTCCAATCACCTTGTCCAGGTTGTCCATGCCTCCTTTGTTATGGTTGTGGTCCAGGATGATGGCTGGCTTCCTGTCCTCACGATCACTGATCTCAGCCATTTTGTGCAGTGTGCTCAGGAGGACCACATTCTTGTTCCTCTTTGGGAGGTAAGAAATTAGAGTGGTGGTGGGGGTGAAGGTAAACTTTGATAAGAAGGCCTCTCTCCCCCTTGTTGCGAGGAGTGCAGGGGAGAGCTTAGGCTTGTTCTTTCTAACTGTGCCAACCATGGTGATCTTCCTTTCAGGAGCTGCTGGCTGAGTTCATAAGAGGAGAAGACATTGTCACATGTGACATTGTGCCCCTTCAGTCTATCTGTCACATCAAGCATAACCCGCATCCCCTGGTTCTTCTCTGGGCCTCCACTGGTCGGCTTCCTTGTGTAGGCTTGCATCTTCCAAGCGTAGCTGAATTGTGCGTCACAGGCCACACATATCTTGATGCCATACTTTGCTGGCTTGCCAAGCATATAATACTGGAAAGGACAGTGACCTTTTTGCAAAAGAGATTGCTATCAGTAATTAGAATTAGTGTCACAGAAAACAATCACATGAATCAATGATATTACAGCAATACATATTAAAATCAACAGTGAAAATCACTTACATTACAGACATAAAAATAAAAATTTACATTTGAATGGAACCAGTTGCTCATCCGCTGTTACTTCAGGCCCAGGGTTGTAGACTTATGGCAAACGCTCCACCCACTTCTCCCAGAATTTTTTTACAATGGTTCCTCCATTAAAAGTTGCAGCGTACTTCGACGCAGCTTGCATGGTGCCGCAGAATTCTGTGGCACACTATTAATGGAGGGCTTTTTTGAGAAGCATTTGGTAGCCTTCAATAATGGCTGCAATAGAGATTGCGGGCACGTGAGAAACCGGGGTTCAATTCCTCGATGGGGAGGTTGTCCTTGTAAAGAAGAATTTGTTCTTATGACTTAGCTTTATTTAACAAAGCTAACACTAAGAGCATAACATTTCAAAACACTCATTTTAAAATTTTTGTGAAAATAAAAATCTCATTGATTTATCAAGACCAGTCCCCATTCTCAGAGCAGCAGGAAACGGTGATAAAATAGTTGTAGGCTTTTGATTCAAATCCTATTGCTTCTAACTTCAATATGCACTTTAAAAAAAGAAAACCTACAGCACTTTTAACAGCACATTACTCAACACTAGTGAGACTCATGTCAACTACGGTAGGGCAACAGTATATCGAAAAACATGACGTGACTCTCAGCCAATAATTACATATAAAGGATTGGAGGATAATTCTGTAATTCAGGGATATTTATTCCCATAGTAATTCGTTATGGATCCATATCTAAATAAACATTGAAATAGTATTTTTATCATTATTTTATTAATAAAAGCATAAAGATACAATTATTAGTTACATTGTTTTGGTTTGAACCTGTAGATTGGCACTAAGAACAGAACAGCGGGAACGTTTCCCTCATCAGATACATTATTCCTGCAATGCTTCTTAAAGTGTTGCCAGTGTGGCAGGGATCCACCCCCTCCCCATTCCTCTTCCTCCCTTCCCCATGGGCTAGGTCGGTCTTCTGTGCGCGGCTCTACGGCCCATCCCGTGCCCCCCTGCCCTCGTGCCTTGAACCTCGCACGCTTTCAGTGGATACAGCTGGAGAAATGCAAAGCAGTCCCATTGTGCGTCACTCGGGAGCCATACTTTATATGGATTGTCCTGCTAATAACAGGGTTAATAACATATCTATAAGAATATCCAACAGGCTTTTAAATAATTCTAAATAAATAATAATAGTAATAATTGCTTTGTTTAAAAAATAACAATATTTTGGAGATTATTTTATTTTCAAATCACTTAAAATGAACAAGAAAAAGGCCATTCTTGAACATAGGGTGAGACATTCATACTAATTTGTAAATAAAGCCAGTTTGTGAAATACAACGGCGCAATCAACAAATGCTATGATAAAACATTTATGTGACTGAAATAAGAGGTGCTGGTGCCAGAGATTAAGGACAACCAAAAGGTTTCCTCATTTGGGGCTTGACCAGTAAAAATATAAACATAGCTTCAAGAACAATTCAAAGTGATTTAGCAATGGCAAATACACTTCAAATGAGTAGGCAGCACTTATCAATAAGCCCTCCATCTTCAACAGTTCTGTAGCGAATGCACTAAAAGTCAGAAAGCAAGTACAGGGAGTGAGTGTTTAATAAATAAACGGAACATAAAACATGGAAAACGAATAATGCACTGACTTGGAACAGAGTCAATAACATCTGAGGAAAGAACCAAGGGGAGGGACAAATATAGGGAAGGTAATCAAGGAGGTGATGGAGTCCAGGTGAGTGTCATGAAGCGTTGGTGTGCATGACGATGGTGACGGGTGTGTATTGTAATCAGTTGCCTGGGGAGGGAGTATACGTGGCAATACCCCCTCCCTGATGCGCGGCTACAGCCGCAGGACACTGACAAAAGGGTTGATCACGGGGATCAGGAGCAGACCGGTCACCTCTGCTGAAGCACGAGAACTTGTTGAGCCGGCTGGAGCACCGGAGCCTGGCGACCTAGAGCGCCTAAGAAGGAGCAGATGAATCAGTACCCCCTCTTGGGATGCGCGACTCCAACCGCAGGACGCCGACCAAAGGGACGATCCCGGGGATTAGGAGCGGACCAGTTCCCTCCGCCGAAGCACAGGAACCTGACGAGCAGCCTGAACTGAAGCGCTAGAGCCTGGTGAGCTAGCTGGGGCATGGGAACCTGAACTTGCTTCACAACTCCCAGCGCACACGTTACAAGCTCCCTCCTGTAGGTGTATAGTAGTGAATTGCTGTTCTGCAGAATGAACGAGTCGTGTGTTCCATCTGGCCACCACATTCAGAAGTGTTTTTTGCACATCACATCACCTGCACATAATGCGTGGAAGCCTTTTATGTTAACATAATTGATATTTTTCTGGGATGGTGATTTTATTGCGACGTGGGTTACGTCTATCGCTCCGTTCATATTTGGGAATCCATTGACGGCATCATGGCAAAGAAACCCCTCTTGACTTCAACCTGTTGTACGAGATGGTGTATGGAAATGGTATGTTCCTGTTCATTTTGCTGGTGATAGAATCCAAAACATTGCCTCATCTAGGGCCGTGTGATACCGATTGTCAAGCTCCCGCTGAAAAGTGCCAGTTGCCAAAAACCCAAGGGTGGTTACCACTTGGATGTGCACCAGAATGGCATGCATTTATCTTTCTAAAGTAGGCCTTTAATCCTCACAAAAATCCTATAAAACTGCTTCTGGGAAGCGATATCTGGTGAGTCTCTAAAAACAGGCTCTATGCGAAATGGAGCGTGAACCAAATCTTCCAACAGAGCAAAATATCAGCCAACTCTAATTCGATGTCCCATTATCTCAGTCTTTTATAGTACTTCAACAATGGTTCCAGTTTCACACATACTTCTACTTTAACAGCCTAATCTACTTTATATGGATTATTATAGTAACACATGCACTGATGTGGGCGATTTATAAAGCATGTCAAGATATGTTGCATGGATTCACCATGGAAATACAATGAAATAGAACAATTATTCAATAATTACTTGACACATTTTAACATCTATTTTCCTTGAACATTGATTTAATAACATTGTAGGTTCTTCTTCCAATTCCATTTGAGAGTTTTAGGAAGATATCTTTATGCCAGATGGACTTTATGAAGTCAATAAAGCAGGCAAATATTTTACCCTTTCTGGGTTGATAAACATGTTTTTGATAGGCCGTGGCCACAGATACAGAGTTTTTCGCAAACGCCCTGCTGCCACCCACCCCTCCGGAAACAGCTTTCTCAAAGCTAAGGATCCTTGTTCTTATCATGTGTTATTTTACTCACATATTGTTTTTCTAATTTAGCTGCTGCTCACACTCCCCCTTCTTTCAAAAACACATATATTATGAAGGCTACAACCTTCTGTCTGTCTGTCTGTTTTAACTGATATTGCAGTTGCACAAGCAGGACACAGTCCCTAAACTTTGGAGCAAAAACAATAAGCGTTTTGCATGATGATGTAGGCTAATCTTTATAGTTACTGCCATATCTTACTTAGTTCCTGAAAAAATAACAGTACTTGACTGCTTATCTGCTTCCTGCGCAGCTTAGCCTCTGTTTGCAATGATGATGAAAGAAGAACATTCAATTGCTAACTAGACTGTCTCTGTCTTGCTGCATTCCACCTCTGGGCTGCCGAACAATCTGCACCCATGTGCAGAAATATATATTTTTTGCCTGGGCAAATAGGGACACAAAAACTCCGGTAGGAAGCCAATTTGACGTGGACTTAAAACACTGTGTTTGTTAATAAATATTCTGCAGAAAACCAGATTACTGGTCACTCAAATACTGCGATAATTATTAGGGTCGAATTTGTCAATTTAATATTTCTGTTATTTTGCCTTTATTCCATATTTCTGGAAAGTATCCTACATTCAGCACTAAACTGAAGAGCTTTAGTATGGCTTCTTCAGCATCTCAGTGCAGGTACTGTCTGGCCCACAGGCTTCATCACATGTTTTATTTATTTATCCAGGCAAGTCAGTTAAGAACAAATTCTTATTTTACAATGACGGCCTACCCCGGCCAAAGCCTCCCCTAACCCGGATGATGCTGGGCCTTAGACCACTGTGCCACTCAGGAGCCCCAAAGGGCTTGGATTTTCTATGTCAGCTTTAATATAGTGATGGCTATATCCAATGGACTTTGTGGGTCTTAAGTGGTTGTTTCTAAGTTTTATAATGCATCAACAAATTTAGTCTGAGTCTCGGTTAATTTGGTACCAGTTCCAACCGTAGATTGAAATGGCTTGCATTGAGTGCCTGATTCTCAAGGACACAGGAGTGTGTCTCTTCTGCCTCTATGAAGAAGGATGTGAAATCTGAAACCACTTGAAGCTGGGATGTCCCTCCTACCATTTATTTTGCTCTTCCGACAGTCCATCAACTCCTGGCTGAACCATACTTCACAACCACTAACAACGAATATGCCTGGAATCCTTACATTGTTACGCAGCAGGGGAGAGTGGTGACGTCGCTGTAGTACAGAGATTCATAGATAGATTCATAGCCAGTAATCTAAAATAATTCTTAGACTTTAAACACAAAACACTTTGTTTGTCATAGACAGACACAATTAATATGAGAGGGAGTTCCTAATGAGTTCAGGAAGCTAAGCTAGAGCTCTGTGAGATCTTTACAGTGATGGGGTCAGACATTTTGATCAAGTGAAACCTTTCGAAAACATGCACACTTTCTCTAACACTACAGTTGTAAGGAAGGTGAAATCTTATAGTTAGTTGTTTTAAACATGTATCATTCTATATTTAGAAAGAAATATGTCATTTCAAGCCTTATTCATACATTAGGAAATACATCATATCAAATATTGTATAGCTTTATCATATTTGTACTGTGCACTTGAGCTTGTGTCCTCAAAAGTGACTACACCTCACCAATATATAACAATGTTTATCAGAAACGTAAGATTTAAAAATGTCTTGAAGTATGCAGAATTACTATAGTAGTTATTGTTTATGGCCCTCTCGTGATCAATAATAACTTTGAGATTACGTCGATTACGTTTTTGTTTACATTTAGTTACATTTAAGAGGTTTAAAGCCTGTGGGGGAATATACAACGGCGCTACCAAAAATTGCTAAGATAAAACATTTTTATGAGACTGAAATAGAGGTGCTGGTGCCAGAGATTAAGTACAACCGAAAGGTTTCCTCAGTTGGGGCTTGACCAGTAAAAATATAAACATAGCTTCAAAGAGAGGGACATTAGGACAATTCAAGGTGATTTAGCAATGGCAAATATACTTAAAATGAGTAGGCAACACTTATCAATAAGCCCTCCATCCTCAACAGTTCTGTAGTGAATGCTCTAAGAGTCGGAAAGCAAGTACAGGGAGTGAGTGTTTAATAAATAAACGGAACATAAAACATGGACCACGAACAATGGAACAGAGTCAATAACATCTGAGGAAAGAACCAAGGGGAGGGACAAATATAGAGAAGGTAATCAAGGAGGTGATGGAGTCCAGGTGAGTGTCATGAAGCGCTGGTGTGCGTGACGATGGTGACAGGTGTGCATAATAATCAGTAGCCTGAAATGTTTTAATAGTTTTTCCAGATGTTGTCATTTCGAATGGGGATGATTTTCTTATTGTGTGAGGCATTAAGTGTTCCCCATAGTTACCAAAACAAGTTACTATTGTGGAGTAACTACAATGCTATTGATCCATCCTTAGTTTTTTTCAAATTGTAGTAGTTTGTAACAACTTCCACTATGACATTATGGAGTATTGTGTGTAGGCCAGTGACATAAATTCTGAATTTAATCCATTTTAAATGCAGGCTGTAACATAACAAAATGTGGAAAAAGTCAAAGGATGTGAATACTTTCTGAAAACACTGTAGGTGTGACAAAGGAAAGTAGCTTACCCTTATCACTTGGTTAAAGAGTTTAAGAATAGCCTCTCTCAGCATGGGGTTGCTGTGTTTCAGCATCTCTGTTCGAATGCGTTCTGGCCCACAGGATTTACCACTCTTGAAGGATTTTATTTGATCATTTAGTTTAGACAATATAAAAGGATTTTACAGCTGGTTATGTCGGTATTTTACTTTTAATTCCAATTATTTTAATTGTTCTATTACTGTTGTTTGGTTGGAGTTAAGTTATTTTTCTTGGAATTTGCTGTTTCCAAATATTCTCATCTTTGATTGGGAGGTCTTTCTTTTTAACAGTGGTATATGATTTACTCTATAATTCCCCAAATGGATTTTGTCAAGCTCATTGGTCATATAGAGGGATTTTTCCCTTCGTAATAACTTCTTATATTGGTTTAGGGCCTGTTGGTATATGAGATGCATCTCCTGGTTTACAGGGTCTCCATGTTGTTGGTTTAACAAAAGTCTCAGTTGTTTTCTTGCAGTTTAACTTTCTTTTTCAAACCATTCTTCCCTTGTTATTTTCATTTTCATTTTTGATGTTACATCACCTTTTTTTAGATTTTTTTGACAATTTAATGAATATCTTGATCAATTTATAATAGGCTAAATTAATGGCATCTTTATCTTTAACTTTTGTAAAAAAATAAAACTGTAAATCAAGTACCCTGATAAATTAGCCTTTTAAAATGATGAACTTGGATTAGCTAACATAACGTGCCATTGGGGAACACATGAGTGATGGTTGCTGACAATGGACCTCTGTACGCCCATGTAGATATTCCATAAATCAGCTGTTTCCAGCTACAATTGTCATTTACAACATTAAAAATGTCTACATTGTATTTCTGATAAATTTGATTTGAATCGATAAATGTGCTTTTCTTTCAAAAACAAGGACAGTTCTAAGTGACCCCAAACTTTTGAACTTGTGTCACGTACACATATTGTGGCAAAGAGAAGTGAGGGGAGATGTCTTGCAGCCCGCTAGCTCCACTGATGAGCCTTATATGGACTTCCTGCCCCAACGAGGTGAGGCTGTGGATCATTAAGCCAGGGAGTGCTTGGGGATAAGAGGAAGCGGCCTGCACAAAGGAGCAGAGAAAAACGTGTGTTATGAAGAGTGGGAGCCGAGAGAACAATATCTGTGTGATTACCCATTGTGAACTGGACTGTCTGACTACCCCTATTGTGTACCGAACCGGATTGGCTGAGGACCTGAGTTTTAGAATTACCCCTGGAGAACAGAACGGACAATGAGAATTGTTTGTGGACTGAAGTAATTGGTGAATTCACCATCTTCCCCAGTGTACAAACATCCCTAATAAACTCCCCACTTGCATTGCATTCTAGTTGTGCTACTGGTGCAAGTTGTTGTTGAACTTGGTGACATGGAAAACCCACACCCTTGAGCCTGCTACAACATATATACACACAAGTTTGGGGTCACTTAGAAATGCACATATTTTTGTCCATTAAAATAACATCAAACTGATCAGAAACAGTGTAGAGATTGTTAAAGTTATACATGCCTATTTTTAGCTGGAAACTGCTTTTTTTAAATGGAATATCTTCATAGGCGTACAGAGGCACATAATCAGCAATCATCACTCCTGCGTTCCAATGCAATGTTGTGTTAGCTAATCCAAGTTTATCAATTTAAAAGGCTAACTGATCATTAGAACCATTTTGCAATTATGTTAGTACAGCTGAAAACAATAGTGCTGATTTAAAGAAGCAATATAACTGGCCTTTAGACTAGTTGAGTATCTGGAGCATCAGCATTTGTGGGTTCGATTACAGGCTCAAAATGGTTAGAAATAAAGGACTTTATTCTGAAACTCGTCAATCTATTCCTGTTCTGAGAAATGAAGGCTATTCCATGCGATAAATTGCCAATAAACTGAAGATCTGGTACAACGCTGTGTACTACTCCCTTCACAGAACAGCGCAAACTGTCTCTAACCGGAATAGAAAGAGTGCGAGGCCCCGGTGCACAACTGAGTGTCTAGTTTGAGAAACAGATGCCTCACAAGTCCTCAACTGGCAACTTCATTAAATAGTACCCGCAAAACACCAGTCTCAACGTCAACAGTGACGAGGCAACTCCGGGATGCTGGCCTTCTAGGCAGAGTTCCTCTGTCCAGTGTCTGTTATTTTGCCCATCTTAATATTTTCTTTATTTTAGCCAGTCTTTTTATTTTTTGTCTTTTTCTTTGCCTAGAAGTTCAGCATCCCGGAGTCGCCTCTTCACTATAAATTAAAGAAGCTGAGGATTCAATACAAGATTAAATTATGAGCAGTTGGATTGAGCCTTAAGACTGACAAAATAGATAAGCCTCGAGTGAAAGTGAGTAGTACCCAAGGGACAAAAGGGGACATTTGGAGCTAGGTATGAATAGTTGAATGGGAGATGTTTGTTTGACAATTTCCCATTTTCATTCAATTTTATAGTTTGTGTAACACTGAGTTTAAGCAAGAAGGTAATGTCATTTAAAACGATAATATATTTCCATTGTGAGTAATGGTGTTCAAAATTAAGTGAGTTCTAAGTAAATGTTTTGGTACCAAATTTAAAAAAAACATTTTTTACCCCTTTTTCTCCCCAATTCTGTGGTATCCAATTGATAGTTACAGTCTTGTCTCATCGCTGCAACTCCCGTACGGACTCTGGAGCGGCGAAGGTCAAGAGCTCTGCGTCCTCCGATACCACAACCCAACCAAGCCACAAGGCTTCTGGACACAATGCCCGCTTAACCCGGAAGCCAGCCACACCAATATGAGGGAAACGTTTCAAATGTTAAGTTTACTGGAAATGGGGCTCTGGGATTGTTTTTTTTAGGTGTTTATTCCACTTAATGGTACGCTACATTATCTGATGTGTGTTAAGTAGTTGTATTTCTTCAAGGACTGATGGAAGTCCACTACAGTATGTTAAGGGCGCTTCCAAATTAAGTAAGGACTGGCTATTTTGTTTGTTTTTACCCTACGTTTTGAATATTTGTTAGTGCTGTTAATACCGTGTTTCATTTGTTGGGGTCTATTTTCTGTGGTTAAGTGGGTTTATCACAGGTTAGAAAGGATACACTTAAAGGGCAGACAAATAGAATTTCTATTTTCTGAGTAAACCATGACAAGTACAGAGAGAACTACAATATGAATTAGCTAATAGCAATTAGTATTTATAATGAACCTTTTCATGCGTGAGTTCAAATATATCTAACGGTCGCCCCAGCGTGAGTTGTTTTTATGCACGTGATGTTAGAATGTTCTCTCCATTCCAGAATGTGATTGTTACGCAACAGTACATATAATCTGCGCTGCCCTCAAACCAAGGCACGCAGCCTGTTTTTATTTATAGGCTGTTTTCAACTTGTCAATTTCAAATTATATTCTAACAGTTTGAATTGAGGTGTGTTCCGCCTCCTCATTCACTCACATAAAAGTAGTCCTTTTTACTTTTGAGGACAATTTTTATTTATTTTTTTACATATCTGAGCTGGACAAAGACATTTGTGCATCTCCCATCAGAGCAGGTTCTGCACACACACGTGTTCACATTTTCATTGTTATTTCCATTAACAATAATAACTTTGGAAATGTGTGCGTTTCTATCAACGTAAGTGACTTATTACGTTATAATAGTTTGTCTGTCGTGTTGTCGTTTCTACTGTAGTTCACTGTATGTATGGAGCATAATGTATTTGTTTTTATTCCTTATAACTGTGGACACGCGAGGTAACGTTACTCATTTCATAACCTTTAAGATGTTATATTCAATTGTGCTTATGTAGCAAGCTACATTCTTCTATTAGCTCTGTAAAACAAAGGTAATTGCATCAGAGAAGTATTAGCTTGTGTTGTGTTTTGAATCTACCCTGCCTTTTGGCGCAACTGTCTAAGGCAAATTGTCTCAGTGCTAGGGGTGTCACCACAGACACTCTGGTTCACAACCAGGCTGTATTTTTATCAAAGTAAGTGCCTTATTATTGTTTCAGAAGTGCGTAAAGCCCTGAAAGAAATTGATGGAAAAAATCCCCTGAACCTGATGAGCCCCACTTTCTACACCTAGCTGCAGACATCATTGCTCTCCCTTAACATGTATTTGTAACCTCACACTTGATGTTAAGGAAATCCCCAAGTTATGGCAATCTGCTTTTGTACTGCCTCTCCTGAAAGGTGGAGATCCTTCGCTGCTTGACAACCATCGACCCATATTAAAAATATCTGTACTGTCAAAAGTACTGGTGTCCTTAGTTAGTAGGCAGCTTTAGGCCTACTTCCAAGAAAACTACATCTTAAATGGAATGCAATCAGGTTTTAGGTCTGGCCACAGCATTGATTCAGCAACATTGAAGGTTTTAAATGACAAGCACTGTGCTCTTGACAAGAAGTTACATTGTGTGTCTGTCTTTAATGATTCGTCAAAGGCATTTGACACCTTGGACTGTGATGTGTTAGTGCAAAGATTAAAATGTTGTGGGATTACTGGTCATGCTCTAGATTGGTTTATAAATTACCTAATCAAATCTCAAACAATGTGTAATGGCGGATGGTTGTAAAACTGTGTCGATGTTCTCAGGTGTTCCGCAAGGTTCTATTTTGGGCCCACTGTTGTTCATTTTGTATATCGACAACATTGGGGATCTTATTGAAACAGCGGATGTAAATTTTTATGCAGGTACTGTTCTTTATTCAAGTAATAGTGGTTATCTTTAGCTTTTGAAAATTTCCAAAGAGTATTTAACATCATACAACAGAATCTGCATGATTTAAAGCTGGTCCTAAATTTGGGTAAAACAAAATTCTTGGTATTTTCAAATGCCAGGCATGTTTCTAAACATGTCATTGCTACATTGGCTGGACATACTATAAGTCAAAGTGAACAAATATCTGGGTGTGTGGGCTGATAATAAGCTGAGCTTCACTGTGCATGTTTTTTATTTAAACTTTATTTAACCAGGTAGGCTAGTTGAGAGCAAGTTCTCATTTGCAACTGCGACCTGGCCAAGATAAAGCGTAGCAATTCGACACATACAACAACACAGAGTTACACATGGAATAAACAAAACATACAGTCAATAATACAGTAGAATAATACAGTAGAAAAAAAGCAAACAAAAAGTATATATACAGTGAGTGCAAATGAGGTAAGTTAAGGAAATAATAGGCCATGGTGGCGAAGTAATTACATTATAGCAATTAAACACTGGAATGGTAGATTGGCAGAAGATGAATGTGCAGGTAGAGATACTGGGGTGCAAAGGAGCAAAATAAATAACTAAAAACCAGTATAGGGATGAGGTAGATAGATGGGCTGTTTACAGATGGGCTATGTACAGGTGCAGTGATCTGTAAGCTGCTATGACAGCTGGTGCTTAAAGCTAGTGAGGGAGATGTGAGTCTCCAGCTTCAGAGATTTTTGCAATTCGTTCCAGTCATGGGCAGCAGAGAACTGGAAGGAAAGACGACCAAAGGAGGAATTGGCTTTGGGGGTGACCAGTGAGATATATCTGCTGGAGTGCGTGCTACGAGTGGGTGCTGCTCGGGTGACCAGTGTGCTCATATAAGGCAGGGCTTTACCTAGCAGAGACTTGTAGATAACCTGTAGCCAGTGGATTTGGCGACGAGTATGAAGCGAGGGCAAACCAACGAGAGCGTACAGGTCGCAATTGTGGGTAGTGTATGGGGCTTTGGTGACAAAACGGATGGCACAGTGATAGACTGCATCCAGTTTGTTGAGTAGAGTGTTGGAGGATATTTTATAGATGACCGCATGTAGAGAACTAGATAAGGAAGCTAAAGCTGAGAATAGGTTTTTATTACCGGTATGAGGCTCGTTTTTCTTTGGAGGCCAGGAAGGAGCTGGTACGATGTACATTACTGGCAGATTTATATTCTAGTGATATTATATATATATACAGTTGAAGTCGGAAGTTTACATACACCTTAGCTAAGTACATTTAAACTCAGTTTTCACAATTGATGACATTTAATCCTCGTAAAAAGTCCCTGTCTTAGGATCACCACTTAATTTTAAGAATGTGAAATGTCAGAATAAAAGTAGAGAGTGATTTATTTTAGGTTTTATTTCTTTCATCACATTCCCAGTGGGTCAGAAAGTTTCCATATACTAATTTAGTATTTGGAAGCATTGCCTTTAAATTGTATAACTTGGGTCAAACATTTTGGGTAGCCTTCAACAAGCGTCCCACAATATTTTGGGTGAATTTTGGCCCATTCCTCCTGACAGAGCTGGAGTAATTGAGTCAGGTTTGTAGGCCTCCTTGCTCGCACACACTTTTTCAGTTCTACCCACAGGTTTTATATGGGATTGAGGTCAGGGCTTGGTGATGGCCACTCCAATACCTTGACTTCGTTGTCCATAAGCCATTTTGCCACACCTTTGGAAGTATGCTTGGCGTCATTATCCATTTGGAAGACCCATTTGTGACCAAGCTTTAACTTCCTGACTGATGTCTTGAGATGTTGCTTCAATATATCCACATAATTTTCCTTTCCTCATGATGCCATCTATTTTGTGAAGTGCACCAGTCCCTCCTGCAGCAAAGCACCCCCACAACATGATGCTGCCACCCCCCGTGCTTCACGATTAAGATGATGTTGGCGGTTTTGGAGCAGTGTCTTCTTCCTTGCTGAGCGGCCTTTCAGGTTATGTCAATATAGGACTCAATTTACTGTTGATATAGATACTTCTGTACCTGTTTCCTCCAGGAACTTCACAGGGTCCTTTGCTGTTGTTCTGGGATTGATTTGCACTTTTCACACCAAAGTACGTTCATCTCTAGGAGACCGAACGCGTCTCCTTCCTAAGCAGTATGACGGCTGCGTGGTCCCATGGTGTTTGTACTATTGTTTCTACAGATGAATGTGGTACCTTCAGGCATTTGGAAATTACTCCCAAGAATGAACCAGACTTGTGGTGGTCTACAAAACATTTATGAGGTCCTGGCTGATATCTTTTAATTTTTCCATGATGTCAAGCTAAGAGACACTGAGTTTGAAAGTAGCCCTTGAAATACATCCACAGGTACACCTCCAATTGACTCAAATGATGTCAATTAGCCTATCAGAAGCTTCTAAAACCATGACATAATTTTCTGGAATTTCCCAGGCTGTTTGAAGGCATAGTCAAACTTAGTGTATGTAAACTTTTGACCCACTGGAATTGTGATAGTGAAATAGTCTGTCTGTAAACAATTGTTGGAACAAGTACTTGTGTCATGCACCAGGTAGATGTCATTAACTTTTTATGGCTGCAGGGGCAGTATTGAGTAGCTAGGATGAAAAGGTGCCAATTGTAAACGGCTAGCTCTTCAGTCTCAGTTGCTAATATATGCATATTATTGTCAGTGTTGTCAGTATAACATGACTGATATCGCAGGTGAAACCCAGAGGAAAATCAAAACAGGAAGTGGCTTCTATTTTGAAAACTCCATGTTCCATAGCCTCCCTTTGATGGATTTAAAGGGATATGAACCAGATTCCTTTCCATATCGCTTCCTCAAGGTGTCAACTGTCTTCAGACATAGTTTCAGGCTTTTATTTAGAAAAATTAGCCAGAACGATAACATGGCGTCAAGTGGTCACATGAGTTTTGCTCGCGCAACAGAGTTTGGATAGGTATTGCTTTTCTCGCTCCTACTGTGAAAGACATTTGCGGTTTATATATCATCGATTATATATTTTAATAAACAACCTGAGGATTGATTGTAAAAAACGTTTGACATGTTTCTGTGGACATTATGGAAACTATTTGGAATTTTCGTCTGCGTTGTCGTGACCGCTCTTTCCTATGGATTTCTGAACATAACGCGCCAAACAAACGGAGGTTTGGATATAAACAATAATCTTTATGGAACAAAAGGAACATTTGTTGTGTAACTGGGAGTCTCGTGAGTGAAAACATCTGAAGATCATCAAAGGTAAACGATTAATTTGATTGCCTTTCTGATTTTCGTGACCAAGCTACCTGATGCTAAGTGTATTTAATGTTTTGTCGTGCGATCAATAAACTTACACAAATGCTTGTATTGCTTTCGCTGTAAAGCATAATTTCAAAATCTGACACGACAGGTAAGATTAACAAAAGGCTAAGCTGTGTTTTCCTATATTGCACTTGTGATTTCATGAATAATCTTTTTTTGTAACATTTATTGTATGTAGCGCTATGCTATTCAGCGGTTGTTGATGACACTTATCCCGTTAGTGGGATTGCAGCCATAACAAGTTAAACGACTTAACAAGAAATTTGTGTAGTGGTTGAAAAATTAGTTTTAATGACTCCAATCAAAGTGTATGTAAGCTTCCGACTTCAACTGATATGTATATGCTGGCCTTAACCACTACCCTGAGAGCACTTGATTCAGTGTATCATGCATTCCTCAGGTTCATTACAAATGAAAAACGTCTAACACATCATTATGATATCTACAGCGCAGTTGGCTGGTCGTCATTGACTTAAACACTGATTTATAAGGCCATATTGGGTGAAATGCCATTTTCTCTGTTCTTTTTTAATCAGGTTGGTAAATAAATATCAATTACGGTCCCATTCTCATTTACTTCTAACAGTACCAAAAATTAGAACAGGTCATAGTATAAATCGTTTTAGTTACTCAGCCTTTGTGGTCCTGGAATTCTCTCCTGAACATTTAAAACATTTATGATCTAGTTTCGTTGGTGGAGTTTAAACACTTGATGGATGTATTTAATCATAGACGAGTGTAATTGTCTTTAGAACAGCTGTTTTTTAGTCAATACCTGTTTTTTAATGTAATATGTAATTGTTGTACTGTATTGTATGTGTGTTTATAGTTTTTTTTTGTCTGAAACATTGTTCCCCCTGCTGCTATTGGACAAGGTCTCTCTAGAAAAATAAATGTTATCTCAATGAGAGAAAACCTGTATAAATAAAGGTTACATTAAAAAAATACGTCATAATAGTTTCTGTATGTGAACTGTACATCCAATTGCAAAAAATACCTTGTTCAGTAAACATCGCACCTGTTAGTTGGCGTTGAACTATGTGGCCATTGAGGGCAGCAGTGTCGATCAGATGGAAAAATATCTTCTTATACCACTTGGTCGTTTTCCGAGTGCATTCCACAAAGCTGTTTATCATGTCGGCCTTTTCCCCTGCCCCCATTTTGAGGTTATAGTAAAGCACACAGTCTGGTTTGATTTCTCTCTCTTCCGTCAGATGGTCCACCTTTCCTGTGGCCGACATGGTTGCTGTATGGACAGTGGAGAGGACATGGATGTCTCGTTTGTCATGCCACTTTACTGCCAGCTGTTGACCGTACTCCGGGAACTCCACCTACCCTCTCTGCATCTTCCTGCATCCGAATTCCTGTTCGACCTGACTGTGCTACAGGCCCCTGTGCTGCTGGAGAGCAGATGCTGGAAGAGTGTGGGACTGCTGTAACAATTGTCCACATACAAAGTGTTTCATTTAACATTTACATTTACATTTAAGTCATTTAGCAGACGCTCTTATCCAGAGCGACTTACAAATTGGTGCATTCACCTTATGACCTCCAGTGGAACAGTAGTGCATCTAAATCTTTTCAGGGGAGGGGGTGAGAGGGATTACTTTATCCTATCCTAGGTATTCCTTAAAGAGGTGGGGTTTCAGGTGTCTCCGGAAGGTGGTGATTGACTCCGCTGTCCTGGCGTCGTGAGGGAGTTTGTTCCACCATTGGGGGCCAGAGCAGCGAACAGTTTTGACTGGGCTGAGCGGAACTGTACTTCCTCAGTGGTAGGGAGGCGAGCAGGCCAGAGGTGGATGAACGCAGTGCCCTTGTTTGGGTGTAGGGCCTGATCAGAGCCTGGAGGTACTGAGGTGCCGTTCCCCTCACAGCTCCGTAGGCAAGCACCATGGTCTTGTAGCGGATGCTGGAAGCCAGTGGAGGGAGCGGAGGAGCAGAGAGAACTTGGGAAGGTTGAACACCAGACTTCTGGATGAGTTGTAGGGTTTAATGGCACAGGCAGGGAGCCCAGCCAACAGCGAGTTGCAGTAATCCAGACGGGAGATGACAAGTGCCTGGATTAGGACCTGCGCAGGCAGGGTCGTACTCTGCGGATGTTGTAGAGCATGAACCTACAGGAACGGGCCACCGCCTTGATGTTAGTTGAGAACGACAGGGTGTTGTCCAGGATCACGCCAAGGTTCTTAGCGCTCTGGGAGGAGGACACAATGGAGTTGTCAACCGTGATGGCGAGATCATGGAACGGGCAGTCCTTCCCCGGGAGGAAGAGCAGTTCCGTCTTGCCGAGGTTCAGCTTGAGGTGGTGATCCGTCATCCACACGGATATGTCTGCCAGACATGCAGAGATTCGATTCGCCACCTGGTCATCAGAAGGGGGAAAGGAGAAGATTAATTGTGTGTCGTCTGCATAGCAATGATAGGAGAGACCATGTGAGGTTATGACAGAGCCAAGTGACTTGGTGTATAGCGAGAATAGGAGAGGGCCTAGAACAGAGCCCTGGGGGACACCAGTGGTGAGAGCACGTGGTGTGGAGACGGATTCTCGCCACGCCACCTGGTAGGAGCGACCTGTCAGGTAGGACGCAATCCAAGCGTGGGCCGCGCCGGAGATGCCCAACTCGGAGAGGGTGGAGAGGAGGATCTGATGGTTCACAGTATCGAAGGCAGCCGATAGGTCTAGAAGGATGAGAGCAGAGGAGAGAGAGTTAGCTTTAGCAGTGCGGAGCGCCTCCGTGATACAGAGAAGAGCAGTCTCAGTTGAATGACTAGTCTTGAAACCTGACTGATTTGGATCAAGAAGGTCATTCTGGGAGAGATAGCGGGAGAGCTGGCCAAGGACGGCACGTTCAAGAGTTTTGGAGAGAAAAGAAAGAAGGGATACTGGTCTGTAGTTGTTGACATCGGAGGGATCGAGTGTAGGTTTTTTCAGAAGGGGTGCAACTCTCGCTCTCCATTGCTGAGATGAGGAGCCAGCATGGTCAACACCACGGACCCGGACACACCGAGCCCCTCATAATGTTGTCTGTTAGTGGTGGACCCTGTGTAAACTATAATGTCCTAGACAAATCCTGTCTTCACGTCACACATGACAAAGAACTTGACCCCAAACCTGTGCCTTTTGGAGGGAGTATATTGACGGAACGCCAGCCTACCTTTCCATAACATCAGGAATTAATCTATGTAATCCTTGTATGGCATGTATGGTAAGAAAATGTCTTATTTTGTATAATGGGTCTTTTAGGATGGCAGTAGCATTGTTGATGAAATGCAGGCATCGCAGCAGTACTAGGTAGCAGTCTTGGGAAAAGAGGGTGGCAAATAAGGGAGTTGCAAACATAGGATCTGGGCTCCCGAATTCTCTTAGGGAGTTCGTCTTTACTATCCCCATGAAAAGGACTGTCATAAGGAAGGTATACATTTTACTAGTTGTGATTGTCACCCGTTTAGCAAGTTTCCCCCTCACTTCTGGCTCTCTCTTCTCCCATAGCTCCAAGGCATAGCGATTGATCTCCTCTACTATGTCTCCCACCAGCTCCTCTGTCAGAAACAACTTGTAGCACTCTGCCTCAGATGGAAATGGAAAGGGGCGTTGCACTCCAGAGTGGGACTCATCAAAGCAAACCGCAGGGCCAGGAGGGGTGAAATGGCTGGCGGCCTTCTAGGTACCACAGAACTCCTGTACTTTATCCACTGTCGGTCTGCCTCCATCACCACCAGCATCTTCAAAGGGACCTGGGACTTCATCAATGGACAAGGATTCTTCAGATTCAGGGTTCTCAAAGATTGGGGGGCAGCTCCTCACTGTCAGAATCTGATTCCTGACTTTCATACTCAGATTCATTGTCAGAATTTAAAACATCTCTAGAATTTCCACATTTGTGCGTTGTCTCCATTTGAAAGACATTGCTAATGCTACCTCACTAGTTACATACATGAACATACCTAAACAACAACAGTGAATGGCTCAGAGTGGGAGTGAGAGGTTACGTGATTGACTGCCAGCACATGGCCCCTGTATCAATCAATCACTATCAGAAAATGTTTTGTGTGGTAATTATTTATATATTCATTGTTTTAGTCACGTTTTCAAGTACTATTGACAAATCATGCATTACAATTATTGCGCAGATTGTATTGGGCACATATTATGTGTGTAAAATGTAGAAGGTTGTACTGATTATGATGAGGTTAGCTAATTCCAGATATGTGTGAAGCCATGTTTGTTGACGTAAAATGCATTCTGGGTGTCACGTAATCGTCTGTCGGACCAAAGATGTTATAACAAAATGAGGTGAGTAAGGGTTCACTCAATGTTTGATAATTTCCAGAACTGAAAGGCGGGATGTGAATGATGGTAGACGACACACCCGCTTCAACATGCATACTATAAACAGAACAAACTCTTCTTGTCTTCTCTTCAAATCAAATCAAATCAAATGGTATTTGTCACATACACATGGTTAGCAGATGTTAATGCGAGTGTAGCGGTATGCTTGTGCTTCTAGTTCCGACAATGCAGTAATAACTAACAAGTAATCTAGCTAACAATTCCAAAACTACTACCTTATAGACACAAGTGTATAAAGAATATCTTGGTTTCTGTGAGAGAAAAAAGCATGGCTGCGCGCAGAAACTACCCTTCGTTGGATTACTTTCGATTTCTAGAAAGTGTTTTACTCAGTTATTTCGATAAATGATGAGCTCACCCATGATGTGATTAATTATAATAGTAATTTCTATA